>NC_141695.1:1681888456-1682398456 GCF_964263255.1 Lissotriton vulgaris | reverse complement strand
TTCCACTGAAAAGGCTTGAATTTCGCTAACCCTCCTCGCCGATGTAAGGGCGAGCAGTAAGGCTGTCTTCCACGAGAGGAACTGTAAGTCTGTCTTGTTTATAGGTTCGAAAGGTGGCCTCATAAGTTGCTGGTGATATTATATTGATGGTTAATGTCCTGATGAAGACATATTGTATATGTCGAAACGCGTTGACTGGATACCATTTAACCTTTTTTTATCTGTTTTGTGAATACATATGTATCATTCTTTTTATCAACTGTGATTAATGTACTCAATTTTTATTATCCCCTTTTTATCAAATTAAACTATGAATAATTTTTCTAACTGAACTAGTTTGTTTGTTTAATCTATTGTGTATTTTCCTCAGTGTATGCCTGGGATTGTTTTTTCACATATTGTTTACCCTGTCCCAGGATATTTATCCTTATCAGGGGGTCCTTGCTACCTACAGGCCTCATAAGTTGCGCCAGAACTGTATTGAGGTGCCAGGGCACTGGCGGGCGCCGAATGGGCGGAAAAACTCTAAAAAGTCCTCTAAAAAACTCCTTTATTAACCTGTTAGACCAGAGAGACGGCTCATCTGGCTCTCTCCTGAAACCTGATATTGCCGCCAAATGCACCTTCACCGAGGCATGTGATAGACCTGCCTTAGATAACGACAACAGGTAAGGCAGAATACCTTCAGGGGGTACCGTCAACGGGTGTAGGCTTTGACTGGCACACCAGTGGCAGAAACGAGTCCATTTTGCTGCGTATGTCTTGTTGGTTGACATAGCTCTGGCTTGCGATAGAATATGTCTGCAGTCTTGCGGGATGCTCAAATCTTGGAATTCCCACTCATCAGGTTCCATGCGGACAATTTTAGCGATGCTAGGTCTGGATGCAGAATCTGACCGTCGTTCATGGAAATGAGGTTCTAGAATGTCGGGAGTTGCACTTTGTTGCCCCTCGACATCTGCAGCAGTTCTGAAAACCATGCCTGCCTCGGCCAAACTGGTGCTATCAGAATGACATGACACGGTTCTAACCTCATTTTGCGAAGTACTCGCGGTATTAAGGGAATTGGAGGGAACGCGTGGGCAAACCTTCCCGTCCAGTCCATGTGAAATGCATTTCCCTTGGAATCTTGCTGAGGGTACCTGGACGCAAACTGGACGCATTTTGAATTGTCTCTGGTCGCGAACAAGTCTAATGTGGGAGTGCCCCATTTTTTAAACAGTTTGTGAAGCTGAGTGTCGTGCAGTTCCCACTCGAGCGTCACGCTCGCTGTGCGACTCAGGACATCTGCCCGTGTGTTGAGGATGCCCTGTATATGCTGTACCAGAATCGAAATGCCGTGATTTATCAGCCATTTCCAGATTCTTTGCGCCAACGCAGACAGTTGTTTGGATCTTGTTCCGCCCTGCTTTAGAAGATAAAACATAGTCGTGGTGTTGTCCGTTTGAATGAGCACCGACGAGTGCAGAATTCTGGGCAGGAAGGCTTGGAGTCCCAGAAACACCGCTTTGAGTTCCAACATATTTATGTGAAGCTGTGCTTCCCATTCTGACCAGCGGCCCTGGATCTCCAGCTCTTGAAGGTGCGCGCCCCATCCTTGCAACAAGGCGTCCGTTGTCATCACATAATCGTGATCCTGAGGTACAAAATCCAGACCCTGATTTAAGTTCTTCTGAACCTTCCACCATGACATGGCCACCTTCATACGGTGAGTGATGGTAATCCGATACTCGAAGGTTCCTTTGGACTGAACCCACTGCTCGTCCAGATGTTCCTGCAAGGGTCTCATTCGAAGACGGCAGTTTGGCACCAGTGGGATGCAAGAAGATATCATCCCCAACATGGATTTGTACATCCTCACAGAAGTGAACCTTTTTGTCTGAAGGGTCGTTGCTAGACCTATTATCTTCTTCATCCGTTCCTCGGAAGGGTAAGCTTTCACTGCCTTGGTGCATATCCACGCTCCTAAGAAGTGGATGCCCTGAGCTGGTGTAAGTGAAGACTTTTCCAAGTTGGTCCTTAGGCCTAAACGATGGAATAACCGGATGCAGCACTGAAGAGACCTTCTGGTTTCTCTGAATGATGGACCTGTCACCAGCCAATCGTCCAGATATGGGTAAATGTAATGCCCTTTCAACCTTAAATGGGCCGCCACCGGGGCCATGCATTTGGTAAACACCCTCGGGCCGATTTGAGGCCGAAGGGCAGCACCTTGAATTGGAAATGGCGACTCTCCACGACGAATCTTAAATATTTTCTGTGCTTCCGATGAATTGGAATATGGAAGTACGCATCCATGAGATCCAATGACGCCATGTAGTCTTTCTCTTTTAACATTAGAAGGATCTCTTGCAATGAGAGCATCCTGAAGGGAATCTTCTTTATGTATTGATTCAGATCCCTCAAATCCAATACCTGTCTCCATTTCAGAGTTTGTTTCTTTTTGATGCGGAAGAAATGCAAATAGAAGCCTTTCCCTCTGTGTTGTTTGCGCACTTCTTCTATAGCCCCCTTCTGCAACAGTGAATGGACTTCCTTTTGCAGCTCCTGACGATGTTGGTGGTGTCTGAGTACCGGGAGATGATCTGGTGGCATTTCTACAAACTCTAGGGTATGGCCTCTGCTTATTACATCCAAAACCCATTTGTCCGAAGTTATGGACATCCAATTGTCGAAGTATTGAGACAGATAGTGGTCGTTTTACGGGATCTGCTGTGTGGGGAGCGCCGGCCTGAAATCAATGACGTCTGTTAGATTGTTGATTCTTCCCTCTATTGGAAGATTTGCCCCTAGACTGCTGCTGGTAAGAGGAGTTGGAGGGCCTGTACTGGTTGCTTGAATTGTATTGCCTATATCCCTGTTGGTTATAAGGCTGATATCTGTTGGTCTGATATGAAGATCTCTGATTGAATTGACCTCTTGCACCTCTTTTACGAAAGGACTGGAACCGTCCTTGTTGAAGGATCCCAGCGCTCTAGCAGTATCCGTGTCAGATTTGATACCCTGTAGCGCTTCGTCTACATGTTTTCCAAATAAATTTTCGCCATCGAATGGCATGTCTACAATCTTCGCCTGCACCTCCGGACGAAATGATGTTGCTTTAAGCCAACCCTGTCTCCGAAGCAAAACTGCTCCAGCCATCTGCCTGAAAGCCATAGAAGAAACGTCCATGGCAATGTCAATTGATTCAGCAGCTGACTTTGCCCCGTCTTTGAGGATAGCCGCTGCTTCTTCTTTCCTATCCTCCGGTAGTGCAGACAGATGGGTGCTAGATCCGACCACATTTGTCTGTTAAAACGGCTAATAAGGGCCATAGCATTGGCTGCTTTAATCATAGAGGCTTCCATGACCGCAAACCTCTTCCCGGCCCCATCCATCCTCCGTCCTTCTTTGTCTGGTGGCACCAATGAAGTAGCAACCGGGTTCTTAGAATTCCTCTGTGCCGCCTGCGTCACAACCGACTCTGGTCTCAGGTGTCCTATTAGACAGGCTGCAGCAGACTCTGGCGCTCTATACTTTTTTTCGATTCTTGGAACCGAAACCGCTACGGAAGCCGGTGTCTTTAAAATGTTTAGGCCCTCTTCCCAAACTTGAGGGATAATCGGGATTGAGCGAGCCGATTTCCTGGCGTCATCTTTGAAATCATACAAGAAACATTCAGTTTCTTTAACTTCCATATCCAAATTAAATCTCTTAGCTGCTTTCTCCATAATGTCATGGAACCCTCCAATGTCTTGAGGAGGAGAAGTGGTCGGCAGCGGAGTAGGTGACGGGCCGACGGCAAAATGTACTCATTTCATTCCTGCCCCGTAGCATCCTGTACAAGCTCACCTTCCTCAAGCTGATCATTCTGATCAGCGATCACACTCGGCAATTCTGGGCATTAGCTTGCCTCATCTTCACTAACGGCCCCACCAGACCGCCGGGGATGCCTGGTCTCACCCTGGAGATACCCATTAAGGGACCATCTCTCAGGGAAGCCAGGAAGGGTTTCGCAGCGGTCGAAGCGCCTTGGGACCCTCCGGGTAAGTAGTGCGCTATATAAATGCCTATACATACATACATACATACCGGCGTAGATGACGGAGGAGCATTCGCCTCCGGAAAACGGCGATAATAATCGTTTATCATGAACCTGAGGTCAGAGACAAGAGACACAGGTATGGAGACTGACTCCTCTTGCTCCTCCTCTCGCAACTCCTCTTGTTGCTCGTCATCTTCATTGTAATTACATGTTTCCTGGAAAGACTCATATCTTGAAGATTGAGCTCTCTCTTTGAAGGAAAAGACCTCTTCCTCGTCTGTGTCCTGGCTCTTTATTTTGAGTTGTGAGGGGCTGTAGGCAGCACCTGACGACTCCTCTCCTTCTGAATCCTGTTCCAATAAAGAAGATGGAGGTAAAGGTGAAATCTGCGTCCACGACGTGAATTCTGCAGATTTGCTTATAGTCGCCGAACCCCTTGACGACTGAAAAGATCGAATAGAAATCATAGTCTTCGACTGTGGCGATTTAAATGCCTTTGCCGTTAAAAGTATAATCTTCGTCGACGGTGTCGTCGACGACATAGTCATCGTCGACGGAGCCGCCGTCACCAAAGCCGGGGCATCCTTTCCGTCGTCGTCGACGGTCTCTTCGTCGACGGGATGGTCATACTCGTCGACGTTGTCGCCGTCGACGCTGCTTTAAATCCTGTCGTCGACGGAGCCGCCGTCGTCGTCGACGGTGAAGTCGTCGACGGAGCTGAAGATTTTACCACAGATTTTGCAGCAGAAACCAGGGAACTGGTCGACGGAGCAGACCCTGTCCCTTTCTGACCTGACAGCTTCTTGAGAGGATTAATAGGGAGAGATGACGCTGCTTTCTCCCTTGGTTTAATCTTTTTAGGCTCCACTTTTTCCTCAGAATGAGGGGCCTTTCTCTTTTTAGGTGTTAGGTTAGAAGATTCCTCCCCAGAATCTGAGTCTGATGCGGCCTTCTTCTTTTGAAGCCACAACAGCAAACGAGCCTCTCTGTCTCTCAGAGTTTTAGCAGGGAAGGTTCTACAATATTTACAATCCTTGGCCACATGCTTAGGATGAAGACAATTTAGGCAGCCCTTGTGAGGATCTTCAGAGAAAAGCCTAGCCTTTACACAGGATCTGCAAGGCCTGAAAAGCCTCTTTTTAGAGCTTTCAGCCATTATGAAGAAAATAGGTACACACAATACCTTAATCCAGATGAAAAGACAGTAGAAGTAAAAGGTCAATAGTTCACTCAGGAACAGCAAACTGAGCAGAGCTCAGGGAGACTCCTTTCTCACACGAAGGCGGTTGGAAATCTGAGGCAGAAAGCTTCTGCTGGGGAGTGTGAGGGCAGGGCAGCATTGCTGATTGGCTAACTTTTGGACCAAACAATGAGGAGGTCTGGTTACCAAATACTTCAGTCCCTATGGGCTTTTCTATGCAGTTTTCTTCTCTATGATACTGCTTTGGTCATTCTGTTACCGTGAGACTCCCACCATGACGACGGGGAAGATACAAGCATGTGAATCTATGAAAGATGTAATACTGGAGAAGCAGGAGGACCTCAATGTGTTGATTTGTGCTGTCACTGTGTTGATTTGTGCTGTCATGTTGAGTTGTCGTCCAAGATGATCTCCAAGTTTCCTGTGTGGCCAGTCAGTGTTGGCCACAGCTCCGATGGCCACCAGGTGAAGTCCCATGGGGAGGCTTTGTTACTGAAGACCAGACCTTCCATTTTGTCGGACTTGAGTTTCAGGCAGTTGGTAAGCATCTAGTCAGCTTTCATGGTTATTTAGTTAGTGAAGATGGTGCTGGTGGTGGCTGTCTTATCTGTCAGGTAGAGGAGGAGTAGGATGTCGTCTGTGTAAGTGATGATGGCGATGCCTTGAGACCGGATGATGTCGGCGAGTGGTGTCATGTAGACTTTTTGGACGAGGGGCGATCCCTGGGGGACTCCGCAGAACAGGCTCTTGGTTTCTGAGGTGAAGGGTGGCAGTCTGACCCTTTGTGTTTCTTACCGTGTGGAAGGAGCAGATCCAGTTGAGTGCGGCTTGTTGGGTGCCAATGTTGTGGAGTCTTCGGATGACAGTGTTGTGGGAGACCGTGTCAAAAGCTGCACATAGATCGAGCAGGGAAAGGGAAGCTGATTCTCCTCAGTCCAGGATGGTTTGGATGTCGTAAGTGGCCGCAATGACTGCTGTTTTGGTACAGTGTTTATTTTCTGAATCCAGAATGGGTGTTGTCCAGCAGGTGCTGAAGATCAAGGCGGTTTGAGAGTTGCTTGTTGATGGCCTTCGCAATTACTTTGGCTGGGTAGGGAAGCAGGTAGAAGGGTCAGAAGCTGCCAAGTTGGTTTGAGTGAACTGATGGTTTCTTGAGGAAGGTGTTGACTTCTGCATGATTCCAATTATCTGGAATATGGCCAACGTGATGGAGGTTTTGATGATTTGGGTGGGGGGGGGGGGGGTGCTGATTGGTGATGTTCACAAGTTGAAGATATGGTGGAACAATGATCAGTTGGGGCCTGTGATTGGATGGCCCGCATGATTTTTGCCGTGTTGACTCTTGTGAGGTCAGTCCATTCGGTCAGGTGGGGGGTAGGTTGGCAATGAGCACAATGGGATTGGGCTGCTGTTCGAAGTTGTTGAAGATGGTTGTTATTTTGCTGTGAAACAAATCTGATAGGCCATCCCCAGAGTTCCTAGGAGGGGGTGATGTTGTTGGCGGCGGAAGGTGAGGTGTAGTCATTTATGATTGAGAAGATCTCCTTGTAGCTGTTGATGCTTCCCTCTAGACGTTTGGCTAACACTCTTTTCTTGGTGTCGTTGATTTGCTGGTGGTAACTTCTGAGTGCTGCCTTGTAGGTAGTTCTATTGGGGGGTTCCATGGCTGGCTCTCCATCTCCTTTCAAGTTATTTCAAGTGCTGTTTGGTGTCTTGAAGGTTTATTATGTATCAGATAGCCTGTTAGTTGAGATTGATGAGTGAGAAGGTGTCTGTACAGTTCTTGATCCAGTTGTTAAAAGTGGGTACACCCTTGTTGAGGATGTCTGTGGGGGTGGGTTGTTTCCTGCTGAAGGGGCTGAGCAAGTTTGCTTCTGAGATTTTGCCGCAGCCGTGGCTTGGAAGGCTGATACAGGTTTGAGTGTTGACTTGCAGTGTGTAGATGTGGATGATGGAGTGGTCGGTCCAGGTGAGCGGCGTGGTGGTGATGTATTTGATGCTGTTACTGGTGGTGAAAATGGGGTCCAGTGTGTGTCCCACAATTTGTGTTGGTTTTGAGACGAACTGGGTAAGTCCAATGTTGTCCAGACTATCGAGGGGTGCTTCAGAGTTGGGGTTGGTTCGGTCTTCCAGGGGGAAGTTAAGGTCACCGAGGAGTACACAGGCTCTGGAGTCGCAAGTGAACAGGGCAACAAAGTCAGTGATGAGGTTGGTGAAGGTGGCTTGCGGTCCTGGTAGTCAGTAGGCGAGGGTTCTGTTCAGGGTCAAGTTTTCGGAGATTTTCAGCTTGAAGTGCATATGTTCCATGAATGTTGTGCCTATCTCTGTGGATGTGTCGCTACTCCACATTTCCCAAATCTCGGTTGCATGTTTGCGGAGAGATCATGTGTTGAGAAGCATGCAGGTGTGTGAGTGTTGTTGTGCCGGTTTGCTTTGGTGTGTGGTGTTGGGGGAGTGTGGTTACTGGTGCTCGCTTGGGGCGTGGGTGGGTAGCTGCAGGAGAACCGGCAGTGAGTGCACATAAAGGCTCCTGCTGTAATGTGGTGGGGCAGCAGCAGAAGAGGCGCCCCGGGTTGAGAGATGAAAGGAGCACTGCGTAGTATCACTGGGGGGTAACTGGACCGAGGTTTCTGGTGCTGGGTGTGACCTGGGCACAGGAAGGCTGGCCTTTGGTTCACCTTCGACATGATCGGAAAGCAGCCGCCATTCAGTAGGTCCTGGGACGGGGGAGGAGAGCACTGGGGCTAAAGTGGCGAATGAGAAGAGGCGAGAAAAAGAGCACAGCAGGAGCGCAGGTAAGGAGTGGGGTGGTGGGAAAATTGCAGTAGGGGCGGTGTCTGCGGGGAGCGCAAACAGAGGGGCAAGAAGGTCAAGAGGCAAAAGAGCGCAAAGACACTAAAAGGCACTGTAAAGTACACAGGAGAAGAAGAAAGAGGACAGGTGTGAAACTGAAGCGCAAGAGTTAGTTAAATCAGAGTGCTGGGGATGAAAACCCTCCAGAAAACAGAGGCACAAGAAGTGAAGGAATGAAAGCCAAGTGCATCGGGTGAGACAGATGCACAAAGGGGTGAAACAAAGGCTCAAGGGTTGCAAACAGAGGCACAAGGGTTGCAAACAGAGGTACAAGGAGTGAAGAAATGAAAAATGAAGCACAGGGGCTGGGACAGAAGCAGATACGAGATGAACAAAGCTTGTGATGCACAAGGAATGTTGCAAGGCACAGAGGAGCAGAGAGCTGGAGGGGTGAGGCATGAACTCTGTGGCGAAGACACAGGGTCTGAAAGGACCTTGACTGGTCAGTCCAGATAGGTAAGTGTGGGGCTGTGCCTTGGCACCTACTCTGTGTTCTTGCATACCTTGAAAAATGCCTATTTAATGTGTTCTTATAAGTTCAAAACTGTCCTGACTTACAAATATAGGACACTTATTAGCTATCTGAGTTGCTAATTTTGGCCTATTGTCTGTGCCAGTCCGACCCTGTGGTCATGATGAAAGCCTAGCAGCATGGGCTGTATTGTTTGTGTATAAGCATGTAGCCCTGCCACTGCTTTGGCCGGCTGCCACTTTAAGGGTTCGAAAGATAAGTAGTGCTGGCTTCTTCAGACGATCTGTCTAAATTATATACTGTATTGGTCTGCACTTCAGAGAGCTAATTCCAGGATTCTGGTGGACTACCAGTAGCTCCAGAGTTATCAGTTGGAGGCACCAAATCTACATATACTGTCTGTAGACTGTCTGCTAACTTGCTTTTCCTAAGATGGATAATGTCTTCAGTACCTCACTGCATTATTGCATGTTAGTGCAGATTCTCTCACAGCCTCTCCGAGAAGCTCTGGATGCACTTGCCTATAAGAATGCAGAAGCTATCATTGTCACCTCCACAAAATATGAACTAAACTCATCCATGAAAATTCGTCTTGCAAGTAAACAAGCAGCACAGTCAATTCATTTCTATAAGAGTACCATCCCATTCAGTTTAGACAATACTTACTGTCTAGCTGAAGGGCTGCTATTAGCATTTCTCTGCATTTATTGCGTACACTGTCAGAGGTGACAGGGATCGGAGGAAACGTGGTGATTTTTGGAGTTGGTGGAGTCTTGGGTGGATCTTGTTTTTTTGTTTTGCTAAAAGGAACACAAAACAAACATAATGGAGTGGGGATAATGCATTTTCCCACCATTCTAAAGAATTAACAGCAGAATACACAGGGAGCTTCCACGAAAACAATTTCAAAATACCACTTCACACAAACCATGGAGGATGGAGTATTAACATAAAACAGTCAACTGAGGTGAAAAAGAATACAAAAGTTTTATTGTCGACCAACTGCACAGAAAGTGAGGAAATTATTGTGAGTAAATGACAGGTTAGCGGGAGTTTTCAAGAGATATTTCTCTCTTGCAGTGCTCTAACTAGGAATATTTTGGGAGCCGTCTTACCATTTGAAGGGACTGAACAAAATTTGGGGTAGTGGACTCATGTTAAGGAGACCACATAGAGATGTGCTCACATTACAAATAACTACTGTTACAATTGATAATCTAGGACTAACTTTTATCCTCACGTGAATATCTTTTTTAAGTACACAAATAATGTTTATGGGTGACTTGATAAAGATTTAGTAAAAATAAAAAAGCTTTAAAAATGATTAGTGTTGGTCAGTATGATACATTTCTCTACTGCTTTTTGGTCCCACACGATAAAGTAAGCTGCTTTCTCGACCAGGACCTACAAAATGTTAAGTAGAGTACACCACATGTTCAACCTGCACGTTCATGCCTTGGCTAGATATTTCGGTCACAGTTTCGAGTTTACACCTAAGCAGACGACATGTATGTACTAGTCTGCTTCACTACCAATATTGTTTAGTATCAACTTATATATTAGTCAATAACTAAACAAGTTCTTGATGGCTCAAAAAAGTTGACGGGAAAAAAGGGATATGGTGAACAGTAGTAGTAATGGGTGTTGGAATACTTACTAACGGCTTCCATCTCTGGGCATGTACCTCAGCCTCCAATTGAGAGTACAGAAAGAAAATGAACTTCTAACAGTGCTTCAAAACTGACATCTTCATTTTCTTCATAAACGCTTCATTTTGCAGCTTTGTGGGGCGGGAACACTTTTTAATGCACAGAAAAACGCTCTCCAATTATTATTAGAAAAGAGGCCTAACCATAAGATTTTTCTTCGTTTTGATCCTTTACTAAAACATCATATATGTAAAATAAAAAAAATGGAAAGTCAAACTGGGTTTAAAAAACAGAGACCTGGCCATCAAATTCCCTTCCTTTCCTGCTTCCAAATGCGAGTAAATAAGACTAAACTGATTCCAGAGACACAGCCTCACTAGCAGGAAAAAGCTGCCAAGAAACTCTTGAGCCTGTTGAATCATCATTTTTTTTCGGTGAATCGAAATACCACCATGGCGTAAGAAGAATGTCCCCCACGTCTATTTTTCACGATTCCTGTGGCAGACTTTATGGAGAGCAACAAATTTGCTTCTACCCATTTATAAGACCACCCCTTCCCTTGCAATTTAATATGTTAATATCTAAGTAAATGTAGCCCTCTTAAACAAAAAAACGGTACACAATTGCATCCCAGGATTTAGGAGGGAAAATGACTTCCTGGTGCTATTACTACTGCGAAAAGGGTAAGCGATGTTAAAGCTCTTTGTACTGTTAAGCCCTACATGGTTCTACATTGTAATAAAATATATTTTTTAAATTTTATAATTTGTTTTAAATTTTATAAATTTTTGCTCCACACAAACTTACCCCCCACAGCTGGTGGCATACAATAAATATATAGTAAGATGCAATCAAAATTACACAAATTAATTACAATATACATGTACATCTTCAACAATTTCATGACTGTAACTACGAGGAGCCGGCCGACCCCCCCCCCCCCTAAAGTGTCAAGTGCAAAATAAGCCATATATACATAACTGCAGGTCAAAATCATTGGCCCTCAGCCCTACTGAGGTATCTCACCCTCTCAGATACAGGAGCCCAGATTCTCAAACCTTTCCAACGTGTACGGCCACATTTTCGCATATAAATGGCTTTTTACAAGTTGTAAACCGCTAAAAACCTGGCCAACCATTGTTGGGCCAGGCTCCAGCCACACTGAGGCAATTCAAAGCCTTAAAATTGCCTTAGCGATAAAATCCAGCTCATGCCCAGCGGATTCGTCTGAGATACCCCTAATAAAATTACATCTGGTACTAGAATTACCTCTAACAGTAATATCTTTGACAAAAACATAGATATTTCTTTTTTCAGGTTCTCTAACTCAGCACATACTGCAAAAATATGTACAATGTCTGCTTTGAGAAAAACACATTGAAGACAGCATGTGCCTAAACCCTCTACCCAATTTGGCAAACTTTTCGGGTGTATAGTACGAGAAAAAACAGGTCTTATAAAACTGTGCCTGTAATCACGCCAACATTAAAATAGAGCAAGGCCGAACAATTGAAAAAAAAAAATTCATGATATCTCCACATTCTCTTGCCATTTCTAGGTCTAGCTAGAGCCAGCACATGCGCTGACCTGGCGAGACATTTAGTGAGTGGCTTTTAAAAGGGCTACAAGAGGCTTTTAATGGCCACAAGCATGCGGTTACCCGTAAGCAGCCACCAGCTTTCAACGAGCCTCCCACCATGCCAATCTCCCCCAGGCTTGAGCTCCTCATGTGGTCGGTGCGTGCAACACCTTCTCAGAAGATCCAGCACGACGAGCCTCCCATCCTCTTCCACGGCGATCACCTCCAGCTCAGAGTTCCTAGAGTGCTTGGAACTTGCAGCACCTCTCCAAACGAACCAGTGCGATCTGCACCTCGGAACTGCACTGCCCTCCTAAAGAACGCCTTGCAGGGGTAAGCGCTTCTTGCCTCATCTCTCTCCGCATTGAGTCGTTGAGTGGGACAAAGTTAGATGATCCACTTGCACCCCCCTCCCCTCCCCCATCAGTCTGTTGACAACTTGGTTTTGGCCGTTTGGGGACCCACTCCCAACCTCGTAACGGCTCCTGGATCACTCTTACCGGGGCCCTGCTCCTCCATGTTCGCACGGCCCGCTGCTCATCATGGTTCCTTGGCTTGACTTATTCAGGGTTGCGAAAAGAGCGCAAGGATCTTGTTCCCCTGATGGAGCAGTTTTTGTGAGAGTCGGATCGGCTGCCCTTACAGCAGAGTTTGTTTCCCCCTCTTGATGTTGACGCGCCCTCCTGACCCCGCAGCTGCTTTTCTTCTTCTGGGGCCACAGCCGGGCTCCCTGAGCTTCCTCCTAACCTCGATGGCGCGTGAGGGTTCGAAGACCTCAAGCCTTCTCCCATCCAGTGCTGATGACAAACCCCTCAATGACTTGCACCCGGGGTATGTTTTCTTTCTTGTTGGCCTTTAAGATCTGTTTTTGGTTTGCCCACAGTCCCGCCATTTTGTGGCGAGGCATTCGGGGTCCATGTCCTGGATCCTCCATTTTGCGGATTGCAAAGCCTCCCAGGTCGTTTTTCCCCACTGGTTAGCTCCTAATACAGCCGGATTTTACCTCTGCCCGTAACCGACCCCTCTTGACTTACCTTTCACCCTGAGCATCCTATTGTTCAAGGTGAGGCTCCCATGATGCCCTTGGCCACCGGAGCGAACAGCCACCTTCATCGACCCCATCGGAGCTAACTACACCTCTTTCTTCTTGTTGGACTTGGAGATGCTCCCCTTTCCCCCCATACCTCTACCCGACTCGGTTTTGAGGCCCGGCACGTGTCGTTACTGACTCCTGGACCCTCTCTATTCTTGCCCGACTAATTTTTTGGCTTACACTTAATGAACTCTTCTCCATGCCTGGTCTTGCTGGATTGATTTGTATCCTTAGCCCTTTTCTTCCCCCGTTTTAAAAAAAATATATATTTTTATTGATAAATTGCATGACAGACAAATAGGCAGTAATTACATACAATACTTGCAAGTTACATTTAGCACCACACTTGGGACAAAGGCCGGAAAAACAAATGTATTAAACAGTTGCTTCCCTGTCTCTACTTCTCCACATTTCCAATTCCACCACCTGTGATACATATCTGCCCCTATAGGAATTCCACTTTGACCATTTCCTATCCCACTTTTTTGGGCACCGCCTAGCTATAAACACTTTTTTCTCAGCTACCATACATCTGTCGAATTCCTTCAGCCATATTGCCACTGCCAGCGGCGCCACTCCGCCCCACCCTCTCGCTATCTCCCTCTTGATTAGCGTGAAGCCCGGCTTTGCCAACTGCTGCTCCGTCTGTTAGTTCTGTATCTTCCCATACATTAAGCAGGCCCAAGCGAGGCGTCAGGCTGAGTGTCTTCCCCAATGCAGATTGCACATGAGTTGTGACCCTATACCATAATTTCCTCACTATCGGGCAGTTCCACCCCATGTGATAAAAAGGTAGTCGGCTGTCAGCAACCATTCAAACACAGGTCATCTTGTCGAGACCCAATTTTTGCTAGTGTTATTCCTGTCAAATAGGAGCTGTGTAGGATACGAAGCTGGATTAGACTAAATCTGAGCGTGATAGCAGCCTCTCTAGGCGACATCAGGGCCTGTCGCCAATCTTCCTCATCAATCGGCCCAAGGTCTCCCTCCAAGAGCTCCTTAAGCTTTCCAAAGGAATCAGGCAAATTATTACTACGTTTTTTATAGGTCAAGGAGATCGCCTTGGACTGCAACAGCCCATCCAACAGGCCATCCTCAAGGGGTGACGATTCCGGTATGTCCTCGCAACTGGGGAAGGCCGCCTGCAACGCATGCCTGATTTGTAGATACCTAAAAACCTCTCCCTGGGTCAGTTGGTAGGCCTTTTGTAACTCCTCAAATCTGAGAATCGCTCCTCTTTTTACCAGGTCTTTAACTGTCGAGATACCAATGACATCCCACCTATCAAACCCCGGGTGATAGCAAAGCATGCCGAGTTTCTGTGAAGACCACAATGGCGTTGCCTTGGTTAGCTGCCCAGCCCAGACGTGAGTTAGCGAACCGCCAGATCTGTACCGTATTCAGAGTGGGGCCAATATATTGTGGCTTCTTAGTGCGGGAATACAGAGACCCGAGATAGCCCGAACGATTCATCTGATACCTTTCCAGGGCACATGCCGGGTCATCCGGCGGGGCGTATCGCCATCTATTCACAGCCACCAATTGCGTGGCCCAGTAATACAACCTTACAATTGGCAGCGCAATGCCCCCATCATACCAGCCTTTCATCAATTTCTGAAGCGCATTCTGTGAGAAGTTGGCCTGATATGCAGTGCTCACTATTCTAGTGATCACTATGTATCAGTCCAAACAACCCTTATTGATGATTGGTTGTAAGTCAACCTTATAGACCAGCTATCCTAGAAGCATGGATACGAGCAGTCTTCGGGCTAAACTCTAGAGGGCGTGTTAAGCCAGCTGTTATACCATCACATATACCTCTTGAACACCAAGTGAAAGGACACCACACAAGTGTTATGAAAATAAACAGTGTATTTATTTAGATGACAACAGCCCTCTACTCTTTATGAGGACAGGGTACTAAGTACACAACAAAACTCTTACGAAAATACTTTAAGTTGCACAATTTACACAAATGCCCGAGGGGCACGAAGAACCATATACTATGAAAGTGGAATGCGAAATTACTAGCAGGTAAGTACTGGACTAATAGGCTTTGGAATCGCTAGGACTATGTTACTGAACCTTCAGATTACTAGTAGGAGGCCTAGGGGACTCGGGTGCAGAGTGTGCACTCTCACGCGGGATGCGGGACAAAGTCTATGGAGGCTAGTAAAAGCAAAGTTAATGTTCTCGGGCGAACCCGACTAGGTAGATCGAAAACGAAAGTGGATCTGGACCCTTGAATAGTGAGGCTATGCTGGGGCACCGAAATGCAGAAGTTACCTAGCCCAGGGGCTGCAGCTGCATAGGTCTGAAAAGACGTCGGGAATCCTCGTTGACGAACCAGGAGCCTGAAGAAAGAAGTTGCTGGCAGGCGACCAGTGAAGATTGTTCGAGTGATCCAAGCCTGGATCAAAGATGGATGACACCTGAAAGCAGAGGGGACCAAGTTCTTAATCACTAGCCAGTGATTGTGTGGGCACCAAGATGGCACCGGGCGAAGTCACCTCGACCAGGTGAGTGGGCGACGCTGGGCTCTGCAGTCTCACGGACCAGGAGGCGTTGTCGGCGACCAGGATGGAGGTGCGAGTTGTCCCACGATGGTTGATGCTGTCGACGTCGCTGGACTCAGGATTGGGGCAACAAGTCTTGGCAAATTCAAGCCCACGCGGTGGACCTAAAATGGCGTCTGGAGTGGACCAGGAGGGTTCGGGGTGCTCCTCATTTGGAAGGGAGCAAGGGCCAGTCTGGAGCAACCAGACCAGCAGTGTTGTCGTCGTTGATCGTCGTCGGGAAGGCCACAAGCCAGCGGGCTAGTAGCCAGACAACGCGGTGAGCAGCCAAAAAGCAGAAGGGCCCCACGCAGATCGTGGAGATGCTGGGGGGCTGGACTTCGGTGCTGGAGCTGCTCAGGGTCGGGGCTTCTCGGACCCCAAAGCACTCACCAGAGGATCCCTCGGCGGTCGTGCTGGACAGAAGTCGTGCAGTTCTGATGATGGCCGGTCCCTCGAGGTCTTGTCGCACCTACGGTTCTCAGCTTAGCTGTAGAGGCAGGTAGAGGTCAGAGGTGCCAGGGAAGCCGGGTCTCGTCGTGCTGGTCGGTCGGATTCCTGAGGAAGGACGTGCAGCAAACCGCAGAGTTCTTAGATGGTGCCTGCGGGTGCAGGGTGACTACTCCTTAGCCACAAGGGAGAAATCTTGAGAAGAAGTCGAGAGTTCCTTTCGTAGAAAGTAGTTTCTTGATTCAAAGATGATCTAATTTGGAAGGGTCCCCGCTCCTGCCTTTATCCTAAAGAAAGGGGTGGGTACGCGACTAGGTCCTGCCCTAGGGGTGGGACCAGGAAGGGGGGTGGTTACTCCCCTCTCCCATGCCAGACTTTCCCCAGGCCAGGGACTGGTGTGTCCCTGGAACTGGTTCTAGCCGGCAGATGCATAGTGAGCACCGGGGTGCCACTTGCAGTCACCTTCCTGTAAAGTCCTGCCTACCCAGGATACACAAAACCCTGTCTGGGATGGTGCTAGCACCGCCCCTGACAGGAAACCCTTTGTCCAAGCTCCCCTCGCTGGAAGGACTCCCAGCTGCAGGGGTCAGACTCGTGTCTGTGGTGGCAGCATCCATTTTGTGATGCTGAGGCTCGAGTTAACTTTAACCGGGGTTCACAGTTACATACATGTTGTGTCCCTCTAGAAGGGTGGAATGCTAACCCCGTCGCCAGAATAGGCGAGGGGTTAGTATTCCAATTCGTATGACACCTTACTCGACATGTTTGGATAAAGCAATACCAAAGATAGCATTTAACCGCGAGGATTATAAGGCACTTAAGAGTATATGGTATGCGTTATCATGGAACAGCTATTAGGACTTGGTTCCGCAAGCTGCAAACGGGCTCAGCTCATGCCAGAGCACCATCTCACACGATTCCAAGCACTCTGCCTTCAGGATTGTCAAGGCCTGCCATAGGAGTGACTGATAGGAATCTGTGTGTCCATTTTTAGGGTTAGATATAGGTATACTATATCTAAAGCAAAGGGTGATTACACCACCTTGCCCCAACTGTCGTGCAGCCAGTTGTATCAGATTTAGATGGCCATCCAGGGGTGGCATAATACATGCTTCAGCCCCTGGTAGGCCCTGGGTACACCTATGCCCTGAGTTACAGGGTCTGATAAGGTTGCCCATTACCAATTGGATAATGCACCTAAGGCACACGTGTCAATTTAGTGAGAGAACAGCAAGGCTGTGGGTCTTATTGGCAGGCCCACAGCCAGAGAAAGTCGTAAACCAGTGAAACAAAAGCAAAAAATCTGGGTGATCATAGGATTGCAGACCCTACTCTCCTACACATTCCTCTGGGCTTTACCATCCCATAGCAATGTGCGTATCTCCCCCTCCACCGCTACAAAATATGTATCTGGAATCCTGTGCGGGCAGTTCTAGAGAATGTACAAAAATTGTGGGAGGGCCAGCATTTTAAAAAGAGCAGCGCGTCCCACCAGCGACAGAGGCAGCGACCTCCAATGCTTAACATCCAAACGCAGCCTGGCCAACGGGGGTGCCAAATTGCGGCTATAAAAGAGAGCCGGATCCGGTGTAATGAAGACTCCAAGGTACTTAAATCCATCTGCTGAGACCACCAGCGCACAGTCTTTAGGGAGACAGGGGGTCTGCCCATGTAGCTCATACATCACAGACTTACTCCAGTTAATTGCGTACCAGGAATACTTCCCGAAGTTCGTGAAGATGTTAAGAACAGTATGGATTGATTTGTACGGAGAAGCAAGATAGAATATCTCTCTATGCCGATGACATATTGCTCTATCTTCACACTCTGGTGACCATCTAAAACCCCGTACCATTACGTCAAGAAGAATCCAGGCTGCCAAGGGCTCCAGCATGAGGCAAAACAACAACAGTGACAGAAGGCATCCCTGCCGGGTGCCTCTCCTTAGGGTGAACTTTCGGGATGTACAGTTGTTGGCTCTAACCTGCCCCTGGATGTCGGAATACAGCAGCCTCACTCACTGTATAAACTTAGGGCCCAACCAAGCTCTCACCAGAACCTCAAAAAGATACGGCCATTCGATCGAATCGAAGGCCATGGATGTATCAAGTGACAATATGACTGCATCCTCCTCCAGATACTCCTGAAGCGCCATCACATTATGGAGCCGGCGGATGTTAAGGGCAGTGTTTCTCCCAGGCATGAAGACGGACTGGTCCGGGTGCACCAGAGAGGAGATCACCGTTCCCTGCCGCCTGGCGAGGTCTTTTGCCAGGACCTTTGCCTCAACGTTGATCAGTGAGATCGGCCTATATGAGCGACAGTCGTCCACCGGCTTTCTGGCCTTATGGATAACAACTATACTGGCTAGACGCTGGTCAGGCGGCAGAACTCCCTTCTCCCAGCTTTCCTGATACATTGCCCGCAGGTGCGGGACAACTTGAGAGACCACAGCCTTAAGGAATTCCACCGGGGTACCGTTTGGCCCCATCGCCTTCCTAGACTTAATTTGGCTGATAGCCTTTTAGATATCCTCATTTGATAGATCCGCATCTAACATATCCCTATCCATATCCGAAAGAGTCGGCACATTACTATCCGCCGGCAGCTGACGCGACTCTTCCGCTCTATACATCGTAGAGGGAGAATACACCTTCTCAAAGTAATCTGCAAAGGCCTCCGCTATATCGCCGGGGCGTTGCAGAACCTCACCACTGGGCAGCGTTAATCGGGGCACCCACCGCGCACCCTGCTCCTTCTTCTTCAGCCATGCTAACGTCTTTCCTGCCCTGTCTCCAAGTTCATAGAGCCTGTGTCGGGTTGCTGCCTGTTTAGCCAACATGTGTTCAAGTGCTTTAAGCTTATACTCCTCCTGCTTTAATGTCAAGCAATGCAGTGCCTCCTCTGAAGGATTTAACACATGAGCCGCCTCAAGCCCTTGAAGGGCTTTCTCCAGCTGTACCAGGATCTCACGCCTTTTAGCAATATATTTCACTTTCAACGACAGGGCATACCCCTGCAGAACCACTTTATATGCCTCCCATAGCATTTGCGCCAATTCCACCGACCCTACATTTTCTTCTAGGAAGTACCCAGTTTGCACCAAGAGCTCCTCCTTGACATCCGCAATTTTTAACAGCCACAGGTGGATGACAATGGTGCAACGCTGCTGCCTTTCCCCATGCGTGAACTCCACTCCAACTGGGGAGTGATCTGAAATGCCACGGCGATAAGTCAGGGGATGTCTAAAATTACCCACTGAGGCTGTGTACGTTAAAAAGTAGTCTACTCGGGAGTGACTGCCATGCACACTAGAAAAATACATAAAGTTAGAGTCTACGGTCTGCTGCTCCCGTCCCACATCCGAGAGGCCCAATGCTGCGGTAAATTACGCCATAAGCTCATTCGGCCTAGCCCCCTGCCTTCTGATTACATACAGAAAAGGGAGAAGTATAACATCTTGGATAAGTCCCACCTATCCAACAAAATCCAAAACAGTTCCTGACTGGTTGACACAAAAAAGTATTGGTTTCCACAAATGCGGAATATGTAAACTATGTCCCATGGCGATGAACAAAACTAAAACATTTCGCAATTACATGGGGAAAGAATTTATGATCAAACAATTACTTAACTGTAATAGCTGCTTTGTAGTGTATATGATTCAATGCAAATGTGGCAGTTTCTATATAGGCAGTACTATAAGAATCTCTTAAAGACAGGACATTTGAACATGTGAGAGCAATAAGACATCATGACACAAGATATAACACTGCCACACATGTTAATCAATGTCCTAAACAAGACAAGAGCAAAACAATTAGCTTTTGTGCAATAGATCAGGTAAAAAACGATCCAAGAGGGGGCAATAGAGAACTGGCCCTGAGACGTAGGGAAGCGTCATGGATATTAACCATGCGTGCGGTGGAGCACGGCATGAACTCAGATCAGGAACTGCATTACTTCTTAGGTGACTGATACTAGAAATATGGGTTTAATATTGCTGTTTTCTGTATAATGTTGGACTGAACGTAATTGTACTGTACAAAATTTATAACTATCATATATGTAAATGTACCCCGTAATGGTAAATGTTTCAATTGCATATAACATTTACATTGGCGAGGAGTGCCAACAATACCAATATTGATGTAATGTTGTCGATAATGGCGCCTGTGTTAATTAACAACTAAGATCACATATACCTTAATCGATAATGTTTGTACAACTTATTGGTTACATGCTCTTCACCCCACAGTTGAAAATTTGGTATCTTTAAGCAACGAGCACTGTAGGAATGTAATCACATTTATCTTATTTTCCTGATAATTCTATCAGGAGTAAGGTTTAATCACACTCCGTCGCACTCAATGCATGTGAGCTTTAAAATCACCATTTCACGATAAACTACCAACTGATAATTCCCTTAGCAAACATGTTACGAATACCATTTAATAATGGCGGATGGATACGACCTGCACATCCTTCAGACCATAATGCGCGAACCGGATTAGGAACCAGAAGTATATCTGTCACTTCCGGTTCACAGACGCCGACTTCCCATACACGGAAGAACGCGCTACACACGGAGCCGAGTACGCTGTCTCAGGACTCCATAATAATAGGAGGTAAGAACCATCGAAAAGACGAGTCGAAATAGCCATAACTTACGAGTCCTCAGGGACAAAATACAAGCGATCATTTTCTTTCGAATTCGAATATTCTCACCACCATTAATGAGCCCGTTTTTCTAACTTTAACAGCGGGGACCGACTTCTCTTCATTAATATCACTGGAGGAAGGCCAATTTTAAAAATAATTTCGGGATCTGATTAATATATACAGACCAAGAAGAAAGTTGATATTTACAACAGTAAGAAGGTAAGCTCTACAACAGAATAATGCGCAACAATTTGATGATATATATGCCTCTCCTAAAAGCAGTGCATTACAAAATAGCTCTTCTTTTGTGTTTTAGAACTCAGAAGAAATTAATAAGACAAAATAAGGATTTTTTTTTTACCCATGCCACATTAGGCTGGGTCGGAAATATAACCAGCCAGAAGGTACGTTCTCTGTGCTGGTGGGCACATTAAGGTAATAACGACATGATCTCTAGATGTACTTGTTGCGAAGCGAAATATTAAAAGTCTATTATAATTTGACTATTCTAGGCATAATATGTTGACAAGCGTCTAATATCAGGTAAGCCTGAGTATCATGTACTCAGCATCTAAATAGCTAGATAGATCACATAATCTTACACACCATATTTGACGATTTAATAGACACGGCACCAGAACTCACGGATTGAAGCACAATACGGGCTAGTGAATACCGTGGTGAGCACAAGACCACTGATTATTTTAGTTTATATTATAGCACTATAGGCACAACTGAGCTTTTCACGAACTGTGGGGCATTTCTACTGTTTCTCGAAGAGGAGAGACTTTTCACCCTTTCTACGGGAGATCACTTTTAATCTCCGACCTCCTTTTCTCTCCGAACGCATGACCTATGACTGTGTAAAGATACACATAAGTATATGGTATCTCCCACTTGCTCTCTTGTAAACATAATGATTCAATGTACATTTGATAATCATGGGATAATGCATCTCGCAATTACAATTCCTTGTATTGTATCTTTTCCCAGCCCTGATGAAGTCGTGGGTTCCTGCCCTATCCACGAAACACGTGTTGGCTGGACTTGGGGAAAGCCTCAAAGATTAAATGAATTCTAATTTCTAACAGACTTGTATTGTTTTGTGAATTTAATGTATGAAAAAATTGTTTTCTAGATAATTTTTGTTGGTGTGATAGGTTTTGTACATATATACCTTAATCTGTTGATTATCGGTGGGTAAGGATGACAACCCATACCTAGGCACCCAACGACCCAAAATATACTACTCAATGTAGGTGAAAATATTAGCCTCTATTCCGTGAAGCGCCATAAATCACCAAGATCAGTCATCCTTCTCAATTCTTCATAACCTGTTATATTGGTGAGGCAGCTACGGGGGCTTAAATAACTGTTCGTATTTGTTATCATGGATAGAGGTAAAGAGGCCGCAGAACTTTTTGATAGTTTAGCGAGAGGTGAGACAGTAACCACCTCTCTGGCAAGTAGAATTATAAATAAGAAAAACGAGGGACTAAGGGAGAAATTTGTCAAACTAGAGCGATTAAAAATAGCAGAGAATTCAAAATGGTGGGATGGAGCCACCCTAGAACAATATGTACGTCTTAAGAGGATTCCTAGGGGACTCCGCTCACAAATATTACCGACGTATGACGATCTTGATGAGGATCTCCTGTTAGCTTGGGAAAAGGAACTGATTTCCAATTCCAATAATCTGATGAACATCTTAATTGAAAATGCTTCCCGTAAAGTTAAAAAATTACAAGGGGAAATAGCATCACTGGAACTGGAAATTAAGGAACTTAACCTCCCAGAAGCCACTGAAAAAAACTATGAAATCTTAAAAGGTATACTAGAGAAACACCAGACAGATATCAAACAGCGCAAAGCGCGCAAGATAAAACGAGATGAAATTGATTATAAACAGGGTAGGGTGTTTACCTACGCCCGAAAATATGATCATTTGATAGATAAAGGCACTAAGGGAGCTACGGAACAGGCTCAGAACCTAACCCCAGCCAGTTCTGTATCGACATCATTGGAGACGCTTCCTAGTGAAAACGAAGGAATCTCATCTGATGATACTGCACAGTGTAGTGCTTTTTTAAGGGAGGTAAAAAGGAAGAAACGTGGAGACAGGGACCAATCAAGACAAAAGGTGAATACACCAAAAGGACAAGGAGGGGAAAAAGAGGATGATCCAAATGCAGGAAGACAGGGAATGAGATTAAGGTCTTGAAGGAAGTAACAGATAATATGAGTGAATGTACTGGTGTGCAAGTAGTGAATCTCAGTGACAAAATATTATCGCCTGAAATGATTTCTGTATTCGAACGGGGTATGGGTTTCTGTCCTAAAGAACAGGGGAATATCCATAAATCTATGGTGGACCTATTCAAGTTCACAAGAAAATTAAAATTGAAAAAACATTTTGACTGTATACAAACTGTGAATAAAAGCATAGAAACAGAACCCTTGAATGTGACTTGTGTAATACCTACAATTCAAAATATTAGAGATTGTGAAATATTGCGGTCTATAGTGGATGATGATAGAGACCATATGTCTATAGATGAACTGTTATTTGACCATGATATAGAACCAGATAATACCATTTCCAGTGGTCTACATAATAAGTCACGATGGACCCCTACATTACCAAGTGGTAATAGTGTGGATATGTTTCACAAATTAGTCACTGAAGACTTATATACCCACTTAAAACACACTAGCAAAAAGAAAAGGTTTTCTGATAACTTAAATATACATGAACGTAAAGCACTAGTGGAACTAAGTAAACTACCCGACATCACCATCAAGGAGGCAGACAAAGGTGGGAACATCGTGGTGATAAACACGACAAATTACAACACTGAGATACTTACACAATTGAGAAATGAAACCTACTATGAAAGACTGACAGAAAATCCGATGGTACAATTAAAAACTAACATTAACACTCACCTAGAAAAATGGTGGAATGAGGGTCTCATCAGCAGGGAAGAACTAACATATCTAAAAGTAGACAGACCAAGATTCCCCTGCATCTACACCTTACCCAAGATACACAAGAACGCCCAATATCCACCTGGTAGACCTATCATCTCTAGTATAGGGGGTCCCACAGAGAGACTTTCTCAATATGTTGACAACTTTCTACAACCACTAGTACGTAACTTGCCAGCTTATATTAAGGATACCAAGCATATCCTTAGTATTTTGTCGGATGTGACATGGGAGGATGGCATGATTATGGCTAGCCTAGATGTCACCTCCCTATACACTAACATAAGAACGGATTTGGGTCTCCTGGCATCCAGGAAATTTCTTGAAAAAAGACCAGCATCACAGTGGGCACACACTGAGATGTTAATTGACATGATGAATCTGATATTACAGAATAATGTCTTTTTATTTGAAACCACCTGGTACCGTCAAAAACAGGGAGTAGCCATGGGCTCCAGGTTCTCCCCTTCGTATGCAAACCTGTTTATGGGTAGGTTCGAGGAGGAGTGGATCTGGGGTACCCGTGGCGCTAAGTGGAGTGAATATATCATTTACTGGGGTCGCTATATAGACGACTGTCTGTTAATCTGGGCTGGAGACATGAACAGTCTCGTACAATTTTGTGAATTTTTAAATTCAAATCTGATGGGCATACACTTTACCCACTCTATAAGCACCACTCAAATAGAATTTCTAGACCTATCACTGTTTATTGAGGACAACAAAATACAAAGCAGACTCTTCAGAAAACCGACATCATGCAATTCTCTCTTACATGCTGGGAGCTCACACCCAAGACATCAAATTCAATCCATTCCCTATGGAGAATTTACCAGAGCAAGAAGAAATTGCAGTAGAGATGATGACTTTTTGAAATGTAAAAATAACATGAAAAGTAGGTTCATATCTAGGGGGTACAACACGGACATGATTACAAAGGCAGAACAGAGAATAGCCAAAACTTCGAGAGAAGCAACCCTCCGTAATAAACAGAGAAAGGATAACACAAGTAACAAAATCAGATTGATCACAAACTATGATGACGCAGCGATTATATTGAGAAACAGCATGAGAAAACATTGGTGGATATTAAACAATGACAAATCCTTAAACCAATACATCACAACAAATCCTCTGATTACATACAGAAAAGGGAGAAGTATAAAATCTTGGATAAGTCCCACCTATCCAACAAAATCCAAAACAGTTCCTGACTGGTTGACACAAAAAAGTATTGGTTTCCACAAATGAGGAATATGTAAACTATGTCCCATGGCGATGAACAAAACTAAAACATTTCGCAATTACATGGGGAAAGAATTTATGATCAAACAATTACTTAACTGTAATAGCTGCTTTGTAGTGTATATGATTCAATACAAATGTGGCAGTTTCTATATAGGCAGTACTAAAAGATCTCTTAAAGAGAGGATTTTTGAACATGTGAGAGCAATAAGACATCATGACACAAGATATAACACTGACACACATGTTAATCAATGTCCTAAACAAGACAAGAGCAAAACAATTAGCTTTTGTGCAATAGATCAGGTAAAAAACGATCCAAGAGGGGGCAATAGAGAACTGGCCCTGAGACGTAGGGAAGCGTCATGGATATTAACCATGCGTGCGGTGGAGCACGGCATGAACTCATATCAGGAACTGCGTTACTTCTTAGGTGACTGATACTAGAAATATGGGTTTAATATTGCTGTTTTCTGTATAATGTTGGACTGAACGTAATTGTACTGTACAAAATTTATAACTATCATATATGTAAATGTACCCCGTAATGGTAAATGTTTCAATTGCATATAACATTTACATTGGCGAGGAGTGCCAACAATACCAATATTGATGTAATGTTGTCGATAATGGCGCCTGTGTTAATTAACAACTAAGATCACATATACCTTAATCGATAATGTTTGTACAACTTATTGGTTACATGCTCTTCACCCCACAGTTCAAAATTCGGTATCTTTAGGCAACGAGCACTGTAGGAATTTAATCACATTTATCTTATTTTCCTGATAATTCTATCAGGAGTAAGGTTTAATCACACTCCGTCGCACTCAATGCATGTGAGCTTTAAAATCACCATTTCACGATAAACTACCAACTGATAATTCCCTTAGCAAACATGTTACGAATACCATTTAATAATGGCGGATGGATACGACCTACACATCCTTCAGACCATAATGCGCGAACCGGATTAGGAACCAGAAGTATATCAGTCACTTCCGGTTCACAGACGCCGACTTCCCATACACGGAAGAACGCGCTACACACGGAGCCGAGTACGCTGTCTCAGGACTCCATAATAATAGGAGGTAAGAACCATCGAAAAGACGAGTCGAAATAGCCATAACTTACGAGTCCTCAGGGACAAAATACAACCGATCATTTTCTTTCGAATTCGAATATTCTCACCACCATTAATGAGCCCGTTTTTCTAACTTTAACAGCGGGGACCGACTTCTCTTCATTATTATCACTGGAGGAAGGCCAATTTTAAAAATAATTTCGGGATCTGATTAATATATACAGACCAAGAAGAAAGTTGATATTTACAACAGTAAGAAGGTAAGCTCTACAACAGAATAATGCGCAACAATTTGATGATATATATGCCTCTCCTAAAAGCAGTGCATTACAAAATAGCTCTTCTTTTGTGAATTTTAGAACTCAGAAGAAATTAATAACAAGACAAAATAAGGAATTTTTTTTTACCCATGCCACATTAGGCTGGGTCGGAAATATAACCAGCCAGAAGGTACATTCTCTGTGCTGGTGGGCACATTAAGATAATAACGACATGATCTCTAGATGTAATTGTTGCGAAGCGAAATATTAAAAGTCTATTATAATTTGACTATTCTAGGCATAATATGTTGACAAGCGTCTAATATCAGGTAAGCCTGAGTATCATGTACTCAGCATCTAAATAGCTAGATAGATCACATAATCTTACACACCATATTTGACGATTTAATAGACACGGCACCAGAACTCACGGATTGAAGCACAATACGGGCTAGTGAATACCGTGGTGAGCACAAGACCACTGATTATTTTAGTTTATATTATAGCACTATAGGCACAACTGAGCTTTTCATGAACTGTGGGGCATTTCGACTGTTTCTCGAAGAGGAGAGACTTTTCACCCTTTCTACGGGAGATCACTTTTAATCTCCGACCTCCTTTTCTCTCCGAACGCATGACCTATGACTGTATAAAGATACACATAAGTATATGGTATCTCCCACTTGCTCTCTTGTAAACATAATGATTCAATGTACATTTGATAATCATGGGATAATGCATCTCGCAATTACAATTCCTTGTATTGTATGTTTTCCCAGCCCTGATGAAGTCGTGGGTTCCTGCCCTATCGACGAAACACGTGTTGGCTGGACTTGGGGAAAGCCTCAAAGATTAAATGAATTCTAATTTCTAACAGACTTGTATTGTTTTGTGAATTTAATGTATGAAAAAATTGTTTTCTAGATAATTTTTGTTGGTGTGATAGGTTTTGTACATATATACCTATCAACCGTATCATCCATTGTCATGTTGTTGTCCCTGCCCATTAGCAAAGTACCGTCAGGAAGTTTGGTCAATACCCGACCTAGTTCTATTAAGGCATCTCTACCCAACGCTGGTGACAGATAAACAGAAACTACATTCAGGGCCCTCCCCTCCCACTGGGCCTCAGCTACCACAAACCGCCCCCCAGATCCGCCCACGTGTTATGTACGATCAGTGGTGTGATTTTCCTAACTAGGATACACGTGCCTCTAGATCTGGTGGTATAGTCAGCATGCACTAGGAGCCTGTACCCCCATCTATTAAGAGCCAAGTGGGTTTCCTGCAGTAGGACAAGGTCTGGAGACTGTATCTTCAGGTTGTGCTGGACGACACCTCTCTTTATTTTATCACCTAAGCCATTGACATTCCAGGAAAAGACAGAGAGCGCTGAGTCCCGTTCAGCCCCCATCCTCGGGGACAGTGATTTTTCTTCCCCCATTTACCTGCTTTGCTCCTTAATCTTGTTTTCCAAGTTTTATCTTACTCTTGAAACAGAAGCATTTTTTTATTGTGCTCTATTCAAGCGATGTATTTTTCAACATGTGATTGTTTTTCTGCTCCAGAATCTAACTGTAATTTTGTGACCGCTTTTTTGATGTAATGTAAAGCGCTCTTTTACCCCTGGGTCTAGCCATCGCTAGCGTTCTGCTGAGTCTGAGAACCAGTGGCCGTTGTCCAGTGAAGCGGTCTTATGCAGCTATAGAGGAGTCTGGCTGTGGTTCACCCCTCAGCCGTCACCTACCAAGCCAGACTTCGGACATTGATTTTTTGTAACTGATGTTTTAACTTCCTTATGTAAAGCGCTCTTTTACCCCCTGGTCTAGTCAGTGCTAGCGTTCTGCGGAGTCCGAGAACCATTGTCCGTTGCCCAGTGGAGCTGTCTTATGCAGCTATAGAGGAGTCTGGCTTTGGTTCTCCACTCAGCCGTCACCTACCCAGCCGGACATCTGACATTGTTTTTAACGGTTCTTTACGATTTTGTCTGTCTGTTTTTTTGCTCTGACTGCTTTGTCTACCCTTAAATACTTTACCCCCTTGTGGTCTACCTGACTATCAGCATTCCCTCCCCTGTTTACCTTTCCCCTTTTCCTTCCATTCCTCATAAAATGCTTTTGTCTTGAATATCCTGCACGCTAATAACCTTTTGCTCTCGTGCAATCTCATGTTCTACTCTTATGCTCATAATTGTAACTGTAACTGACGTAATTTCTTATAACTGTAACTGATGTAATTTTTGTAACTGTAACTGTTGTTATTTTTGTAACCTATAACTCACTGATCCTCATGTAAAGCGCTCTGATACCTCCAGGTCTAGCCAGCTCTATATAAAACTTTTATCAAATCCCCCTCCCCCACCACAGATTGCCGCGCGCGGCTAATGCTTGTTTTTTCAAGCTCATGTCCTTGTTCTTTATGCGCGCGCACACAACTCACCCTGCGTCTGTCCATGTTGATTCTTTGTGCTGCAGTAAGTGCCCCCTGTGTTTCCTCTGTACTTTTGGTTTCACACAACTCCTCTGCATTCTCGTCTCAGGTTACTTGTTTCATTCCCCAGAAGCGCCTGGGCACTGCAGCTTCTACAGCGAGAGGAAACGGCGGAGGCAGCTGCGAAGACGGCCGGATCGACCCTTCTTCCGCCAGCAAGCCTCTGGTACCCCTCCGTCTATATGAGCAGCGCGAAAGCACTCGGGATCAAAGAGCATAGTGCCAATATCGGCAACATTCATCATTTCTCATACAGCAACATACATAAATAAACCACACAACACCTTCTTAGTGGAGACATTTGCTGCAGATTTATTTGCATAACCAATATGCCAAGACGGTGGGTTATCTTACGGTCAATCCCAGGGCAGGCCTGCCCCTTTGCCGCCTGCCAGCCTGATGAGTCAAATTGCACTGTGGCCGTCGCCAATAGGTGATTCCCAATCCTTGGGAGGGGCCACCCCTCCCATCCGTGGACCACCAGTCCACTCCCTTGCTCACGCCCCCCTAAGGTGGGTGGAGCATTCCAGGCCCACAACCGCCCATAGGACTAACAGGGTGCCGTAGTTCTTCCAGGGGACACGCTAAGACATCCCTGGGTATCCTTGGCTTAGCACCCTTGTTGTGCTGCTGCATGATAGTACTCTTCTGTACCTTGCAGACTCTGGATCACCCTGTAGCTCCTCCACAACTCTGGGGGTGGCCACCGTCACAACCAGGGCCCCTCACCCAAGCCAAAATTCCTATCTACATCTTGTTGCTCTCAAGGCCTCCCCAAGGTCCAGCAGAAATAAGTCCATGCCTACCCCTGAGAGGTGAACCCCATCCGCCTCCCAGCATCCGGTAGACTTGCCATGAAGTAAACCATGCACAATGAAGCCAAATACCCTTTGCTCCGTGAATTTACGCATGGCGCTGTTCACTCTTCTACGCAAGATCTCCATGGCGTCTCCCGAATGAGCCCCATGCCAAACTGAGCGAGGTAAAATTTCCGACCACCACATTTGACATGCCCCCAGCTGGGTACTCAACTGACACATGGTGTCCCTCACCACTTGTAGCAGTCCTTTCCTCCCCAGTGTAGTCAGGTCATTCCCTCCCAGGTGTAAGACCAGAATATGGGGTGGAGCAATCCCCTTCCCAAGTCTCTGCTGTAGCTTCCTCCTCAGCTCGTTCCATCGCATACCCGGGTAACCTAGCCACGTTATCTCGGTGGCGGAGAAGCCATGCCGCCACTCTCTGATCTCTGCCCACTGTGCCACTCTAACGATGCTTGAATGGCCCATTACCCAGACCTTGGTTCCTGGTAAATAAAGAGATGTGTTTGAAAACCATATTTATTGTAACGTCTACACACTAAAAGTCTACAGTTGCACAACACACCACATCACTGCAACATTACTTGGCAGACCAGCCATAACTGTACACTTTAATACACATAAATGCCGGTTGGACCATTGTGCCTAAGATTCCGCTCGCCACACCCTTCTGTTCAAGGCCTGATATACCGTTTATAGCACTAAGACTCCCAGCGCCCCAACTGTTTTATTCACTCTGGCGGCATCCCTGATAGGAAGGCTGTGGTTGCTGCACCGATCCTGAAGGAGTGGCTACTGAATCTCTTGCCCACCCCTGTCTGTCCTGACAATTTTAAGCACGCCTGCATGATGTGCTTGACTTGAAACTTTGTGACTGGAGACCTGTCTTTGTGCAACAGGAGGTAGCCCGCCATCAAAGGGCGGAGGTCCAAAATAAGCCTGTACCAAGAGCTTAGGACAATACCTTGCGTCCCCCAGCCCCTGTAACAGGACCACTCTCCCTTCCCCTGCCTGACCCGTTTTTGACTGTCTAACCACTATCCTGAGGCAGGCCGTGCTAATGGTAATGTCCTTGAAATTCAAAACCACCCCCGATGTGTCCTGTTTAGATCGTGCCACTAGCTCCCCAAACCTAAAGGCCCCGAAAATGTCCAGCGCGAAGCTAGCGGAGAATAGTGTTGCCTCATACACTGAGCGGGTGGCCCTGGGCATGTTGTCCAGCATCCCCTGCAGTATTGTGTAACTGATGGGGGACCTATTGTCCGGGGATCGAGGCTCACTCCTAGCCCAGCCCTTAGGAGCAGCCTTGATGACAAAGGATTTGGTCGGGTCCTCCTGTCCTCTCAGCCTGGCGTGGTGACTGATGACCGACAGATGGCCCATGATCCAAATATGAGCTACGGATGCAGGCGTGATCGCCACATAATGGTACAGTACAGAGGAGACCCGCGGTAACCTGAGCGCCCGACTGGGCCCAGAGCCACCCGGCCCGCGTCATGTCGTCACAGCACGCTGCTCCAGAAAGACCAGATATCGAATCTCGCAACCCCGCTGCAAAAACAAAACACCCATGGCCTCGAACAAGACCACGCAAACCATGGCCCTGCCCCCCACCGCTGCAGCGCCGACGGGGCCTGGGGGGAGGTGGCGCGCCAAAACCAGGCAATCCGAACCTCCGTGCCAACCCCCGACCGAGACAAGCTGCTGACCCCGCCGAAAAGCTGGGTGCTGGGATGGGAAGCAGGCCGCCCCGGACCCCCCCACACCTGGCCCCAGAGCACCGCCCCTATCCAGGACAATCCTCCCACCCTCTCCGGCGCGTTCCCGAACAGCAGCAACGCCCTGAGTTTAGGCGAAATACCGTGTCGGTTGGAGCAGAAAGGAGGTAAGATGAAGGGGGGGCTCTGCAATCTGCATGACCCGATGCGATCGCCACCCGCGGGGCAGGGGAAGGGCGCAAGCACGCCGCAGAACGCCGCCGCCCCCGCTCCCCAGGCGCCCCACGAGCATCACTGTACAACAATGGACCGAGAAACGTTGCCCCTTGGGATACCCCCCCGCACTGTCGACCAGAGCCCTGCATTCCCGCCCCAGCACCCGGGCAAACCACGCCGAGGGAGCCCGGAAAGGGCCCCTCCAGGGCATGACCCATGCGGGAAACTACATCCCTTTTCACTTCCTGTAGGCTACTTAGGCTGAGCAGGGGCTGCAGCGCGCTGCGGGAAGGAGACAGTGGCAGTGTCCCCGACCCGTTTTGCGTTCTGACGTTGGGCAGTAAGATAAAGATTGCGCTCGTTTTTTACCACTTCGTTATTTTAAGTTGTAATTTGAGAAACTTGATTTGCGCCTTGTAAAATTGTGACTTTTTTAAAATTCACTTTCCCCCTGCACCACACGCCTCACTGACTGTTGCTGGAGCCGCCTCCCTGCATCTCCTCGTAGGGGCACTTCCGGTCGCCCTGCAGGAAGAGCGGTCAGCGCTCTAGTGTTCTACTTCCTGTAGGCTACTTAGCCCTCGCAGATCCTCGGGCGCGCAGCGATCGCGCGCAGCCCCACCGAAGACCCGCCAAAGAGCTGCCCGTCTGCGCCCGTCCGCGCTAAGGCAGCGCCAGGCGCCAGTCTCCCTGGTCCTTTAATTTCTTATTAACCGGTAAGATGTGCTATTCCTAAGCTGAGTTGTTGGGTCTTCAGCACCCCACTTGCTCCTGTGCTAGACGCAACCCGACCCATATACGACATCCCCTATTACATCCCTCTCAACTCTGCTCCACTATAAAAACTAAACCCAAACCCCCCAAGACCCACACTTTCAGGATAGGTCATCTTAATGTTAGATCTATGCATAAACACCACTCCGAAATTTTTGACCTTCTAACTGACCACTCTCTCGATGCCCTGTTCATGACCGAGACGTGGCTTCTCGATGAAATGGACTCGGTCTGCAACCTGGCGACCCCCACGGGATATACCATTCACACGGTGAATAGGAGCACAAGAGGGGGGGGGGGTTGGCGCTTATAATCAAATCCCATCTTGATTGCCAACTTAGCAAAGTGGATATTAAAGGCAGTGAAAGCGCGCGTTTCTCGATCAAAGCTAACTCACAGTTCTGCGCAACTGGCCTTTTGATCTACAGACCCCCTGGCGCAGATACTCCTTTCATTAATTCACTTTTACAGTTTCTGGACACCAACATTCTCAAAACAGCTAATTTTACGATCATAGGTGATCTCAATTTACATCTTGACAGGGACTCCGAGCCCAAAATTGCCACCTTTCTTGCAGATCTTGCGGCCTTCCAACTTAATCAACTTGTGATTGGCCCCACCCATAGAGCGGGTCACCTTCTTGACCCCATTTTTTCCAACATCACAAGTTGTTTCGCAGGCTCGCCAATCCCTATGACCTGGACAGATCACCATCTAGTAACTCTGTCTATCCCTTGCAACTTGAGACCTGCAGCGGTGCCTACTCCATTAGTTCAGAAACGGCCATGGAGAAAACTTCGTCTTGAAGACCTACACAATCTCCTGGTATTAAATCCCCCACCCCCTAGTGAAGATCTGGACATAGGTTATGACCAGTTCTGCCTCTGGATCACCCAGGCACTTGATACCTTGATCCCGGCCAGATGTACCAAGGTTCGCACCCATACAACTAGCCCTTGGTATAATTCCGAACTAGCAACCTTGAAAAAGGAATGCAAAAAGGCAGAGAGGGGTTGGAGGAAAAACTACGATGCTAACCTCAAACAGGATTATGTCCTACTCCAAAAAACCTACCATCGTAAGGTTTGCAGAACAAGGGCGGCATATTATGCCAATGAAATCAGTAACAGCTCTAATACTTCGAAAGCTGTATTTAAAATTCTGAAAGACCTTACTGCAAAAAAAAAAAACGTTAATACCACTATCATTTCTCCTGACCTCTGTAATATTATGGCTAATTTTTTCACCAATAAGATCAAGAAAATTTATGACACCTTTCCTAAAGGCCCGCAGCCATTGGCTATCTCTGACCCTACCAGGCCCTCTCTCTCCTCCCTACCTACGCTCGAGCGAGAGAGTTTCCTAAAAATCTGCAAAAAGATTAAATCTGGCTCCCCGGCAGACCCCCGAAAACCGGATACCTTTTGTGAAGCCCACAAATTTATCACTGAACACATCCGAGACATCATCAATCTGTCCCTTTCGACCGCCAAAGTTCCTTCCAAGTGGAAGCAGGCTTGGGTTTCCCCCATCCTAAAAAAAGCCACTTTAGACCCCTCGCTTCCTGAGAACTTCAGACCCATCTCCCTGCTTCCCTGGCCTGCCAAAATCATCGAGGCACATGTCAACAACATCCTGTCCGACTTCCTCCTCACCAACAACATCTTGGATGACTCCCAGCACAGGTTTAGAGCCGATCATAGCACCGAGACCGCCTTGCTCAGTGTTTCAGAGGATCTCCGTACCATCCTTGACACCGGCGGTACGGCAGCACTGGTCCTGTTGGACCTCAGTGCTGCCTTCGATACGGTGTCACACGAGGTCCTCTTGACGAGATTGGAGGAAATTGGAATTACAGGGACAGCCTTGGGATGGTTTAGAGACTTCCTCTCCAACAGGTCTTTCAGAGTCTCTACCCCCCCTTACATCTCTGAGGAACATAACATTGGACAGGGAGTGCCGCAAGGCTCTTCCCTGAGCCCCACCCTGTTCAATGTATATGTCCGCCCTCTGGCGGAGGTGGCTAGAAGAAACGGACTTGCACTGGTATCCTATGCAGATGATACCCAGTTGGTGGTGGCACTTAATGACAACAGTGGTCTGGAGGCTCATCACTTTAAACAGACACTCACTGACATCACCAACTGGATGACGGCAAATTTTCTTCAATTAAACGCAGGGAAAACGGAGATACTGCTCTTGGGGAAAAACACTTCGTCCTGGGGTGACAACTGGTGGCCTGATGTCTTAGGCCCACCCCCTATGCCAAAGGAATGCGTCAAAAATTTGGGAGTCTGGGTGGACTCTGCTCTAAAGTTCACTCACCACACTAAAAAAGTAGCTGCCACGTGCTTTGGCATCCTGCGTAACATCAGGCCCATTCTGAAGTTCTTTGACTGCCGCACTCGCCAATTAATTGTCCAGGCGACCATCCTTTCCAGACTGAACTATGCCAGCTCTCTTTTATTGGGGGCAAATCTAGCTGAAATCACTAGATTGCAGAGAGTTCAGAATGCGGCAGCCAGGGCTCTGGTAGGTCTCCCGCGCTATTCTTCGGTATCTGGAGCCTTGAAAAAACTGCACTGGCTCCCGGTGGGCAAAAGGGTCCAGTTCAAGGCATTGTGCCTAGCTTTTAAAATCCTTAAAACCTCCTCCCCCCCAATGCTTCGCCCGCTTTTGTCAGAGTACATCCCTAGAAGATCGCTCCGTTCAGAGGGGCAGCATCTTGCGATCATCCCCCGCACCAGACTGGCCAGAGTGGGAGGCCGATCCTTCAGCTTCCTGGCTGCTAAGTTATGGAATAGTCTGCCCGAAGCTATCCGTGGGATACAGGATCTCTTAGCCTTCAGAAAGGCTGTCAAAACTCATCTCTTTCAATAACTGTTCCATTTTCTGCGCCTCTATTTCTCTGTAAACTGTCTGTTCGCAGAGCCGGGAAGCTCCTTGGCTGGGGCAGCCGTGCGCTATACAAAAACAACAAGTGATGGACTCCATATCACCATAACATTAACATTAACATTAACATTTTTGGGAGGAAGCGGGCGGGGCACAGAGGAGGATGCAGGCAACGACTAACCTCAATTTACAGCAGCTCACGGCACGACCCAGACAGCGAGAGGGGCAGCTGTCAAGAGACTGTCCAGTGGGAGGGGGGACAGGTTTTGTACCCCTGCCCCCCTCCCACGACCAGAAGTGATGCAGCCGACAGACCCTTTTGGTCTCTCGCCCAGGGTGCCCGGGACGCCAACTTCTGTGCCTTCTTGTGGCACTAAGGCTGCCGCCCTGTTGGAAGGTCCCCTACGGGGCCCCCCGGGCAGCCTTGTCATTAGGCCTCCACTTGAGATTACACGTCTCATAATTCATATCTTCAATCTATTATATAGCCGCCATAGTCCAGGCATGCTCCGCTGCTGGCCTCGGTTCATTTTACCTCATTGTTTCAGCTGAGAGTCACTGAACAAAACATTTGTAATGCATTTGCAAGGCGTCAGATATTTACCAACATGGGGGGTAGAGGGGCAACAATAGCAAGTCCGAAGTGCTATTCTTTTTGGCTCCCCTTAAGTAATTCCCATAGAAATAGGGATAGCATTATTCTGCTACTCGCCCAATAAGATACTTGGGTATTTATGTATCACATGATTTCATGGAAATCTGTTCTTTAAATTATATTGCAACCTTGAATAAAGCACAGGCACTTTTATTGAAATGGCATAATACCGATATCCATTGTCAGCCGTTTAGCAGTAATTAAAATGGCAATATTGCTGTTGTTTTTATCTATATTTTTTAATTTATTTATAAAAGTCAACCCCAGTTTTTTATGAGATCTATCACGCAGTTCAACACTCACAGTGTTACCGCTTCTCAGGCTCAATATCAATAATTTTCTTTGGATGAGATTTGTAGAGTTGCTAACTGGGTTTCAGAACACACTTTTATAAAAACCTTGTACACTTCAGAGAATATAGAATGTTCAGCAAAACTTTGGGTTTGGTGTATTACAATCTGCAAAACTCTGGTTTACATGCCTTTTACATTTTAGGTGGATCTGATCACTGTTACTACAATTAAGTCCCTGTGTTTTGCTTGTTTTTAGTGTTTGTTTGTCAAAGGCATTATTGCTTTGTTATACTTCATTAGTAATGATGAGGACGAAATGCTGAGACATTACTTTTAGTCCTACATGTCCCAATCATTACAACCAGCGCACCCCCTTAAGTTCCTCCCTTTACCAGAGTTTTGGATTACCAGATGTTCTAAGTGAAAGCTATTTTCTTATAGTACACAGCTGAGAGTTGACCTGCTTGCCATGTCCCGCAAAATTCCAACGCCCAGGGTACATAAAATTCAAATAAACACACACAATAAATTATAACAAAACGTGTGCTTACTAAAAACTGCAGAAATGAAAGCTTGCAAACTAGAAACTACATATGTTTACTAAAAACTTAGCAGTTTTACAAATCTGTGGGAAGGCACAATGACGAGCATACATGCCTGCAGATTTCCTGAACAAAGTGTCAGTTTCTCAAAATTGGGCCTTACCTCCCGGCACAGAACCTCACCAAAATTCGATTGCCTCAGCCTTGCTCTAACCGACTTCCATTACAGGAGGCAGAGAGGGGCAATCGGAAAGCTAGTGGACGATGGTCAAGGCAGAAGGAACACAGTAGGAGGGGCTTGGCAGATGCACCGCCCCCACTTGTTATGTGATTGGTTAGGAAAAGGACCTAACTGGTACAGACTCGCCGCACAGAGGCTAGCTCATGCCGCCCGGAAGTGATTGTCCTGCGATTGAGCTTTCCTGTTTATTAGGCAGGCTCCTCACAATTGTCTGAGCTACAGATACTGTTGTTCAGGGAGCGCCTGCCTGGTGGGCAGAGGCATGTCCGGCAGAGAAAAAATTTCTGCTGGAGACAGACATTCACATTAACTTGCATTGGGTGAAGGCAAATTCAGAAAAGAAGTTAACTATTCTTAGGTTTTAAAAGTCGAAAGGCTATTACCTAAACTAGGAGCATTGGCAGGTTTTCTAGACAACGTACCGTGGCACAAGTCCTGAACAAGCATTGACATAGCCAATAGGTCTCACCTTTGGGACCTTATAAGTTTTTAGTCATGCAACAGTTAATGTTGTTGCACCAAGGATATTGTGCTGCATAACTAAATACTTATAAGGTCCCAAAAGCGAGACCTATTGGCTATGCCAATGCTTGTTGAGAGTATTTATCCATATCATCAGCCATAACGGAATTAAAACTTCCATAAATTTCCTCGATTGAGATTGCTCTTGCTCCCAAGATTTTTTTCATAGCTTCTACTCTAACAAATCCAACCAGCCTACCCCCTTTTCGCAAGAGAAAATCTCTCACTCGTAGATATTTAAAAAAAATCCTTGCACACAAAATTACATTTTTCAAATCATGAAGAGCGTAGCCCAGAAGGTGAAAAAAAGCACTGCACCCAGTTCTTCATAAGTGAATCTCAAAAAAAACTCCAGTAGGCTATGGTTATTAGTCAGGGATGTATAAAAAGATAATCTACTAATTCCTTAGGGTTCTACGCACAGAACTCCAGACCTTGAATACACTATGAAGGGTCTTAAAACATACTTTTTTTAGGTTTCGCCTAGCGGTGCAGCGCAAGCGCTGCTCGCTTTGCGAGGCATGCAGTATACACGATAGGTGAGGGAAGCTCCGCCCACTCCCCCACCTACTTTTTCATTGGCTTGTGGCGTTGGCCTTTCTAAATGCTGCCTTCTGATTGGTTTAGAGGCTGCTAGTCCCTCCTTATGACAGCCATGTATCCTTCCATGGCTATTGGCCCCTTTACTGCATATTTCCTGAGCACTACTTTGTGTCTTGCCACCCCTCCCACTGTCTGTGCCTTCTCTCCTGCCCCCTCCCACTCCCTTTGTTCGTGACTTAACCGCCCGCCCACCCGCACTCCCGTTGCAATTCATAAACGCAAGTTCTCTTGCATTGCAAATGCTTGTTTTTCATCCTCTCCGAAAGCGATCAATTGACACGGCATAGTTACGGGGTTGCGTGCCTCGTTACTGTACTGTACGCCCCTTGGCAGCGCGAATGCGGGCACCGTGTGGGTGTTGGTGATGTGGCATCAGGCATTCCAGTAAATCACTACGCAGTTACTTTTCGGATCCGCAAGCCGCGAACAGATCCTCGTTCGACTCTCAGCAGCATGAGACAGACTGCGCCGAGCTGGTCCCACCTGTACCACCCCGAACAGCAGCTTTATCTTTCCCATAAAACTGCAGAGCCCCTGAAAAGGGAGTCAATCTCTCGACTTTGCAGCGGAACAGGAAAAGAGACAGCGGCCGATCCATCAACTTCAGCCGCATTAGTCACGTCAGCACTTTTAAGCAGCATGGCGGAGATGTGGCGATCGGCGTCTTCCCCCGTGCACACTCTGCAGCACTGAGAGCCCTCCAGACAGGCAGCCGGCCCTCGGGGCCAGCTTGATAAATGACTCTCCGCTGCTTGCAGAGTCCACAGAGAAGCCACGGGGATAAACAGAGGATCAAGCTGTTTCCTTTCTAGGCCTGCGGGGGGCTTTGTGTGTTTTTCAGTAGGGAGAGGTTCATAGGGGGGGGGGGGGGGCAGGGAGAGAAGCTGGGGTAAATTAGCTGTAAAATGTAAATTAAACCCATTCTGCAGCCCCCACTCTCAAAAAACAAATGTATAGTTCAACTTACACTGACATTTATATTGCTCGTTTCTCTGCCACTCGACTTTACCTCAACTCTCTAAAACTCACCACTCAGGAGGGTTTAATTGGACGAAAATGATTAAGAAGTTCGAAGTTGATCCAAAGAAGCAGCCCAAAAATATGTGTTGCCCAGCACTTAAAAAATCCTTGAGGTGAGGTGACACTGAAGGTATTAGACTACAACGTCTCTGAGCTCCACCCTTGTAGGAGTAAAATATGTATTTTAGGCGCTGTTTTATTTTGTATACGTGAAGCCACGGTTGGTAGTTTAGTGCACCACTGCATCTATTACAGGGCCCTGTGTTTGACCCCAGCGTCACAGGTTACCTCCCCAGTGGGTCCTCTGAGCCTGGCCGCCTTTTCTCCTTCTGAGGGTGTTCTGTTTTTATGTTCACTTCATTGCAGTCATATGTTGCATTGTGCTGTGAAAGAGTCAATCAGTGATATGAAGGGATTTGGGAATTGATTGTCTTTGCACCACATCTGCTGCCCTTTCATTGCCTGGCACATAAGTGACAAGGGAAGAGGTGTGGCGCAGTGGCCAGGGCGGCTGTCTCTGGAATCAGGGAGATCACGGCAGATGAATGTGACCCAGCGCTACCAGACGTCTGTCACGTGTAGTGTTTAACACTTATGCAGCCCCACTGACATTTTACAGGGAATTCTATTACTGATTCCTGTCAGCCTATCAGTGGTGATGCGTGGTGCTAATGTGTGATGGACTCCGCTTCACCTCCACCTGTCCTTCAGAGATGATCCTGACAGGCGTGCTCGGTGCTCAGACGTTGCTTCATGTCATGCAGCACTTCCAGCAAGTCTGAATACTCTGCCTTCTGGGAGTTGTAGTCTTGATGTCTTGGCCTCATAAGTATGCACCCCCTGATTCTACATGAGAGGTGCTGTTTGCAAAGAAGCCAAAACAGACTGCGGGTCCCACACTTGACATGCTGTTTCCATGCAGCTACATGCAGACCAGCTGCTTGCCAGCTTCAGAGGCAGGAAGACATGTAGAAAAATACACATTATATTAGCAACACAAAGCAGGCTAGTATTGTCTAAATCAATGCATAAATTGCTATAATTATGCATAAATGAATATTTAGAGCCTTGCACTTCCGGCTGCTTCATCCATGAAACAATAAGATTCCTTCTCAGTACCTGGGAAATAAAACACCCCCTGGAGGGGTCAGTCTAATGTCTCTGAGAGCTGATTCTCAAAGGTTCAAATAATATAGAATTTCAAAGGAACACTATGCTTTGCATATTAATGCGCTCATCACATGGGTCCAGTAAAGAGGTCATTCCAGGTAGACAATCATTAATCTTCTTGACTTTGCGAAGGGGATGGGACAAACTCGAAGGCTTGAATTCAATGCAGGAATTATGTCCATTCATGGGATTTATTCATGATTGGGAGCAGACATCCTGCATGAGGTGATGACAGGATGCAAGTCTGGGCCATGGAGGGTCTGAAGTAAACAAAGTGTACTTCTCCAGATCTGTGTATGGCTTGATCAGCCTGCAGTGCTCTCCCATGTCATGTGTTAGAAGCCAACATAAATGGAGTCTTTGTACCTAGGTCAACTCATATTTAAACTATTAATAGGAACCACACATGTGCCAACAAATATAAAATAAAACTTAAGTATATAGTTAGAAGAAATTACTAACAAATTGACTTTTAGTTTTCTAAACATGTCTGTGGCAAAAGAAAGACGCTAATAAAAACCATTTACAGAAAATGTAACTGATTATAAAATAAATAAAAAGGAGGTGCTAAAACTTTAAAAAACAAGCATTTGCAATGCAACATGTCCCACATTTACGCAAGTTTTAGCTGTTGGCATTGTAAATGGCAATGCCGTTTATGTTTTGGTTTTTGACACATAAAACACATTTTAATTTAAAATGTCAATAGCTTAAACTAGTTTAATCTTATGTTCCTGCGCTAACATATTCGAGGGGACTTCCTGCGAAGCAAAGCATTAGTCGGCTTGTGGCATTTCACAATGTAACAATACAAACACTAATTTGAAGATTTTACATCGGAGCCTTGTAGTTGTGACGCTATCCCGCGCTAAAATGTTGGCAGCTTTTATTAATCGTAGGCAAAAGTACAGATGCAATGCTTTCTAATTGCTAGATTATTGAAAACTCAATCAAGTCTATCATCATTTGGGCCAAATTACCTAAGCTGTTAGCACACTTAATGGCAACTAGCATATTACCAAGTGCTAGTTTGATTCTTGATTACAAGTACCACCAACGATGTGCTTTTGCCTCCATAAAGTGAATTCACCTGTATAGTGAGTTTGGAATATGAGCAAATCTCCTCTCAGGGCCAGGTTTGTTTGTGTTTCAGGGTGGGTCTAATTATACGTAGGCAAACACTCAGTTTGCAGTTATTCAGAAATGTTTTTAAGTTAAATTCCTCCCTTGAACAGTAGAAGGTTTGATAATATCTTTTTGTTCGGGGGAGAGGGGGCTGCATAATGTCAGAAACACAGGAGTTGGCCTAACAGCTAGGGCGGTCAACCTCAAATCTGGGGAACTGGGTTCGCGTCTTGGCAATGACGCTGAACATTATGTGATTCTGGGCAAATCACTTAATCTCCCCATGCCTAACTAAAATGTAATGCAATTGGTGCTATGCAAAGCACTCGGATACCCGATATAGGTTAAGTTTGCGCTATATAAAACTCTGTAAAATAAAAATAAATATTGTTGAAATGGTAGGGAGTATCTAGTGGATCACTTACATTATATTGCAATGTAAAAATGCATATCTGCATCAGAAAGGTGCAACTTAAATGATACCTTCTAAGGCAAATGTGTCCCCATCAAAGATGTATAGACTTTGTTGAGAGTTCATTTCAAAAGTTCATGCATGAATTGCCCATTGTGATCTCTCAGTTATTTATTCTTCCTCTCTGCTTCCCGGGAGAACCGCTATTGGGCAACCAGATGCAAAAAATGGGCTGCACAGTTAAATACTTATAAGGCCCCAAAGGCGAGACCGATTGCATTGCAAATGCTTGTTTATAATAGCTGTCATTTAATTGCAGCCAAAGACACCCCCAGGCATTTGTTCCCCATTATAAGTTCATATGAAGAGGGCACTTGCCCAGTTTCCCACTGTCATCATTTTCAAGCAACAACACGTGCCTATGAATCAGTGTAGTAGCACAATAATACAATTTCAAATTAGGTAGAGCCCACCACCATCTTTCTCTGGGTAAAGTAAAAAATGTAAAGGTTTATCTATGTCTGGAGTATGACCAGATACACCGGGAGAATACATATTCCATTGTTTTATACCACTGTGGTGAAAACTCTAGCGAGATAGCCTGAAGAAAGGTATACATTTTGGGGAAACAAAGCCTCTTAATCACGTTACATCTGCCCCTATGGATAATGGTATATTATTCAGTCTGCCAAGATCTTGCTTGGTTTTACACAAAAGGTATTCCTATTATCGCTAACAATATTATGAGGGCTAGCAGACAAACATCCAAATATATTGCCTTCTCTACAACCCAAATATCTGTCATCTTAATTCCTTCATTGATGATAATCTGGGTCTGATCTTTATTCAAAGCATAACCAGAAATTCTCCTAAATGTTCCAGCTTCCTCTTCTACTGCGTTAACCCCTTCAGTGCTGATGACAAAGCCAGCTCGTCATGAGCTTTACCTGCCCTGTGCTTATGATGAGCTGGCTTTGTCATGTAAAGTGGGATTTATGGAATGGCAGCACCCAGCGGGAAAACCCCTAGCAGCCAAGGTGTTAATAGCCAATACTGGATCAGATGTTACAAGAGCAATGTCATCAGCATAGACAAGAGTTTTGGTCTCCCAGCTTTTAATCTGAATTGCAGGTATTCGGACATTGCACTCCAGTCTGCGGATAAAGGGGTCGATGTAAATCGCAAAGAAGAGTGGGGAGCAAGGGCAACCTTGTCTAGTCCCTCGTGAGACTGCAAATGATTCAGATAATACACCATTCACACTGACCCTGGCTCAACATATAATATTTTAACTACCTGATTAAAGCCTGGACCAAGCCCAATTCTTGATATTGCTATCCAGAGAAACTGCCTAGAGACCCAGTTGAAAGCTTTCTCTGCTTAAAGCAGAATTAAAGCCATATGGTCCCTTCATGCTGGTAGCATCAAATAGTGACATGACCCTACGGTTATGATCAGTGGTGGATCGTACGGGAATAAACCCATGTTGCCACAGCGAAATGACTTTATGAATAACAGGTGCAAGTCGCATAGCCAAAACCTGAGAATAGATTTTGGAGTGCCTGTTTATCAGAGTTATAGGGCAATAAGAACCCAAGTCCAGAGGAGTTTTTATTTTTTATTTTAAAAACACTATTTTGGAGGACCATGAACTCAGAGGCTTGCCTTCCTTGAAGATGTATTCAAATAGTCTGATCTCCTTAAGCTGAGGGGCAAATGTATAATAGAATTCGGTTGGAATACAATCAGTCAGTGCCGGCGGCTTTTCTCCTTGCTAGGCCATTTAGCAAGATCTCAATCCATCACGGAGGCCTCTCTAGTTTCTCCTGATCCTCGCTGGCGAACTTCACACATGCAATTGAATAGTATATTCCCTAACAGAATTGTCTTCCCTCCCACTGCACTCCATATACAAGGTTTGGTAGTATTGCTTAAATGCTTCTCTAATCAAACCTAGGCCATTTATAGAAAGCAAGATCTCAATCCATCGCGGAGGACTATCTAGTTGCTCCTGATCCTCGGTGGCAAACTTCACATATGGAATTGAATCAAAATATTCCCTAACAGAATTCTGTTCTCTCCCACTGCATTCCGTATACAAGGCTTGATAGTATTGCTTAAATGGTTCTCTAATCAAACCTTAGTTTGTGACTCAATGGAGGTGCTCCCTAAATTATCCCCCAAACATAACGGTATCCATTGTCTCATATGTTCACAATAATCTTCGTTTACAAGAGGCGCTCGTTCCAAGGTCCAAGATCTCGCTTTTAAATTAAGGTCAGCACCCTTTAATTCTAGCACAAGTGGATTATGATCTGATAGAATTCTCTATACTACACCCCTGGATTGATGCGTTGGACACAAACACACAGTCTAATCTGGCATGCGATAGGTGGGGAGCAGAAAACAAAAGTAAACCTGGGATCTAAAGGTTTTAAAGTGTGCCAACTATCTTCCAAGCCATGATCTTGACAAATGCCCCTCAGTGCCTGGAAGACTTTTGGTTTCCTCCCGGAGTAACGTCACCCCTCCTCCACAGACCAAACACTTGACAGATTAATATTACAATCTCCACATAGGATGATAGGGAGGGGCCAAAGTGTTCCGTGAAGACAACATCAATCCCTCCAGGGTCATCAACATTGCTCCCATGCATTGTGCATTTTCCCACCTACCAGCATGGGGCCCCTCCCTCGTTCCCTCCCTCTTCCCACCCACCACTCGCCACCAAATCCATAGTTAGGCCCAACCATGAGCCTGAATAATGACATCTGCCGCCGCTCCATCTCTACCCTTCACCTCCTCCCCCTCGTACCCCCTCCTCAAGCAAGGAAATCACCAGACAACCACACCTCTAGCAACCTGGAACTACCATACATTCTACCTTATTTACTACCTGATCCCCCATCTGAAATTTTTGGGCATGGATCTCCGATGTAAAATTATAGTTCTGAACCTGAAACAAAACTTTCAAGCTAGCGGATTCTGCAAATACACCACTGCTCCCGCTGCCTGGAAAGGGGCGAAGAGTTGCCTAAGTCGCCATCTCCTTTCTACTGTAGCATGAGCAAAATCAGACTTAGAGACAAAATATATGCCCTCACAATTTCTTTTAGCATTGGGGCATGCTAGATCATATACAGCTTGACATAAAAGAAAGTTCCCAAAGTACACTATTATTGCACGGGGTCAAGTTAGATCAATAATCGTTTTTTTTTTAAACATCAAGGGAAACCGCTGGACTTCCTTGTCCCAGATGCAGATTGACAATTCAGGAAGGGCCCCTTTCAGCAGAGTTAAAACATATTTTCTAATGGCGCTGCCTTCAACATTCTCTGGAATCCCTATTAATCTTAAATTGGTGCATCGCTGTCGATTCGCATGACCTTCCAGTTTCCACCTGACATGTGTCAAGACCCCCTCCTGTGATACACCATGAGTTTTCAACACCCCCACCTCATTTTCCAAAGCTTCTGTCCGAGTTTAACCATACATAATCTTTCAGCAATGTCGGAGCAGGTTTCACCAATTTTCCTTACAGAATCTTGCAGTTTTTTTGCTGCCAACCATGCCTCTCAGTTATCATTCTTTACTTCCTCCTGAAAAAGCCTCAATGATTGCAGGATCAATGTTAGCAAGGGTTTGCCTGGTTTCCCATTACCCCTGCTCACCTTCCACACCCTTTTGACCAAAATCGGGTAACTCTTTTCATCCTGTTTTTTATACTAGGTGTAGCAATTGAGTGTCAGAATTGTCCCATCCAAGTTCCTCTGGGGTCTCCTTTTCATATGAATCCAGTGGGGCTTTTGCTCCCCCCTGCTTCTTCTTTCTTCCCCTTTTCGTTAACAATCTTTTCTGTTCCATAGTACAAATGTCTCCTTCTGAAAGCTGGTACTACTTAACTGGGAGGCCTCTTTCCCTCTTGTCGCCGAAATGCTTGCGTCTGATATGTGTGATTCCTCAGTCAGGAAAAATAATTTCTCCATTGAGTCAGAGGTCAGGCACATTCTTTCCTTAGGCTCTCTCTCACAGCTTCTATTCCTCAAAATACGGGATTCCTTGGTTGTTAACTCTCCCTCACAACTGTTTCCCCCCTCAGTAACCACGGTTAAGGAACTGACACGCCTGCCATCTCTGCTGTTCGGTTTAAATTTACTGATGCCGAGGGTACCTCTAATATGGTTATCTTAGTTTGCAACAAACAGGGAATGGTATCCATTTCAGCTGCATTAACTTACTCTCTGTCTTCACGTATGGGAGTCAAGTTACATGACCCAGACTCATTGCCCGCATGACTCGCACATTTAGAGATGCCCAGGATTCCCTCCTGACCTTTATTATGTTCCAATTGTAAACCCATATCTCCTTTAGGGGAAAATATGCTTGTAATGGGTGGTTGTAGCCCCCCAGGCACCAGCTTGTTCCGCAACAAAGTTTTTAAAAATCTGTTCTGTTTTTACCCCCCTTACTGGGTTGATGCTCGCCTTTCTTTACACCCGGTTTGCAGTCCACAGCCTCTCGCCGTGGCTGGGAAATTGTTAAGGCCCCACCGAAGGAACCGAGCGATGCCTCCCTCCTATACCACGTGTGGCCATTGCTTCATCCACCCTATGGCACAGAGTCTCCTGCCGGGATCTGATCATTGCAGAACAGCACAAATGTTCCTTAGCCGTAGCTGCCGTAACAACCAACAGCAACAGCTGACCAAGGACCTCCCAGCGTCCGTGAACGTTTCTTGCTTTCCGGTGACGAAAACGGCCCGGCATTCCAGCTCCAGGGTACTAGTGCCGAGGGAACCCCCGCGCCGCATATTCCCTACCCTACTGCATCTTTGGAGGCGAGGAGCAGAGCGCGAGGAGAGAGGTGAGCAGCGGCCTCACACAGACACCATCTTGCCCCCCTGTCAGCAATGGTAATAAAATATTTAACTGCAACACACCCTTATTTCCCCCCTGTGTCTTTTCAGACTTTTATAAAACCAGACAATTTTCTAACCAACTTTCTATCCAATTCCACAAATGGAGCAGAACGTTCACTTAACACTATCCAATTCCACAAATGGAGCAGAACATTCACTTAACACTTTTTTAAAAATAGAGAGGCTTTTATATTATTTGCAAAAGCCCAAAGCCATTCATAATTCAAAGTGGCCTTTTGCAAATAAAGGGGTTGTTTGTACTTGGACTGGAGACTACAGTTCAATGAATAGTCTCTTGTATCATAACATGATATCTGAAAGAGACACGTTAGTGATAGATTCCTTACCTTAGAATATCCCCAGGCGTCAGACTGGTTCCGGAAACTTTTGCGTAGCAATACCCCTGCGCGCCGGTAGGCGTCGTTTGCGGCTCCGCGTCCGTCGTCGGCGTCGTGAGCGCCGGGATGACGTCGGAGTACTTAGACGGCGCCCATGCGCGCTGACGTCAGTTCTTCTTTTTTCCGCGCCAGCTAGCGCAGATCCGGAAGAAGCTCTACCCCCAGTCAATTTTTGACTGAACCTTTGGATCCTTTTGATCTATCTCTTTTTGTCGAATTCTCGACTTATCGGTGCCAGGGATGCCCGGGTTCAAGCCTTGCTCGAAGTGCGGTCGACTCATGTCGGTCACGGACCCCCATCGCCGGTGCCTGAAGTGCTTAGGCCTCGACCACGACGATCGGACCTGCTCAGACTGCCGGGCCCTGACGTCGAAGGCTAGGCGAGAGCGGTCCCGCAAGCGTCTCGAGCTGAGGCAGTCGGCCCCGCACCGCTCCAGGTCCCGGTCCCGGTCCCACGGGAGGTCGAGGGACAGGTCGCGAGGTCGGAGTCATCGACGCTCCGGGAGTGGACACCGATCGTCTGGTTCCAAGTCCTCAGGTAAGAGGCATGAGAGGTCGGAGCGACGTCATCGATCCTCCGACCCACCCCGACGCTCGCACGATGCGGCCGGGGACTCGGGCGACACCGCCACGCGGCTCCGCGGGAGTCGCAAGCGTCACCGCCTGCCCCACACCTTCGGGTCCCTGGGCACGGCGCGACGCCGGAGGAGGTCGAGAGGTACCTCATGGCCATGAGGGCCCTCCCTCATCAGTCGGTTCCCGTGGCGCCTTCGGGCCGATCGGTTCCGTCTGGAGATCCTTCCGGGTCGGGCGCTTCGGCCCCGACGCCGTCGGGTGCTTCGGCTCCGACGCCGCTGGCGACTTCGGTCTCGGCGCCGCAGAACCTCGCTGGATCCGGTTCCGGGACCTCGCCGGTCGACCTTACGACCTCGCCGGCGCCGTCCCTTCAGGTGTCGCCCCCGGCGGCCAATATGGTTGCCGCCCCCAATGTTTCCTGCGGTCCTACTCAGGCGCCGGGAGGGCGCCGCTGGGCGCCGATTCCGTCGGCATTTGGGGATTTTTATCTCCACGAGGAGGCCCTGTCTGCTAATCCTGGTTTCCAGGACACAGGTGACGAGGAGCATTGGGAGGGGTCCGAGGACCCTCTGGCACAGGATTGCCAGTCACAGCAGGACTAGACATATGAGCTTGGGGAGGCCAGTGGTATTGACACCTCGCCAGACACTGGATTTACATCGCCTCCGACTGTGGCTTCGGAGGCGGGTTCTACCTGCGGCGTAGTGTTGACGAAGGCAGCTAAGGCCTTAAACCTTCAGCTCCCCGTCGCGGCCGTGAGGACTAATCTCCTCACTGAGGTCCTCAAACCGCAGTCAAGCTCCGCAGAGCCCCTGCTGCCGTTCAATGAGGCCTTATGTGACGTTCTTCTGGGCACTTGGTCCAAGCCCGCCACAGGCCCACCTGTGGATAGGAACGTGGCCAGACGCTACCGCCCGGCCCCGGGCGACCCTTGCTTTTTGTCCACCCATCCCACCCCCGAGAGCCTGGTCATCCAGGCCTCCAACTCCCAGACCGCATTCCCGTCGGCCCCGCCCGACAGGGAATCCAAGAGATATGAACAGTTCGGGAAGAAAGTTTTCTCGTCTGTTAGCTTGGGGCTGCGGTCTGTGAATACCGCCTGTCTCTTGGGCCGCTACACCCACACTCTGTGGGACACGGTTGCGGAGGTGCTGCCAAGTTGCCCGGAGGAGGTCCAGGCTACACTCGGCCAAGCCCTTGCGGACGGCCGAGATGCAGCACGCTTTTCTATCCGGTGTGGGCTGGATACTACGGACTCACTAGGCAGGGCGATGGCAACGACGGTGGCGGTTCGACGCCACGCCTGGTTGAGGTCCGCCAACTTCTCGGCCGACGTCCAGGCCACCCTCCTGGACATGCCGTTTGATGGCCGTCGCCTCTTCGGCGACAAGGCAGACCATGCGCTGGAACGTTTCAAGGACTCCAGGGCTACGGCCAAGTCCTTGGGCCTAACGGCCACACGACAGCAAACGGGTGCCTTTCGCGCCTTTCGTGGCCACGGAAGGGGCGCCCCACCACGTACCGTCAGCCACACGCCGCAAAATGTCCAGCAGCGCGGTGGCGGACGTGGGAACCGCCGTGGCGGCGGTCGGGGACTGCGGCGAGGCCAGTCCACACCTCCCTCAGCAGCACCTGCCTCAAAACCTTCCTAGTCCGAGTTTTCAGGCCCATGTGACGACTGTGGGGGCAGGGTTCGCCATCACCTCTCCCACTGGCATACAGTCACTTCGGACAGGTGGGTGCTGCAGATTGTCCGAAGGGGCTACTCCCTCCCCTTCGAGGCATCCCCTCCATCCATGCCACCGCAATACCACCGTGTGTCGGGGGATCACTTGCAGCTTCTGCAAGAGGAAGTCACGGCCCTCTTGGCCAAGAGGGCCATCAACCGCGTTCCTGGGCCAGAAGTAGGGTGTGGATGTTACTCCCACTACTTTCTGGTGCCCAAGAAGGGCAAAGGGGGCCTACGCCCTATCTTGGACTTGCGGAACGTCAACGGCTTCCTCCGGACGGAGAAGTTCAAGATGCTAACTTTGGCTCAGGTCCTGGCTGCCCTGGACCCGGGAGACTGGATGGTAGCGTTGGACTTGCAGGACGCCTATTTCCACATCCCCGTCCTGCCGGCCCACCGGCGTTACCTGCGGTTCATGATAGGCCAAGAGCACTTTCAGTTTACCGTGCTCCCCTTCGGCCTTACCAGCGCCCCACGGGTGTTCACGAAGGTGATGGCGGTGGTCGCAGCTCATCTGCGCAGGCAGGGTGTTTCAGTCTTCCCCTACCTCAACGACTGGTTGTTGAAGGCGGGCTCGCCCCAGACAGTCGTCAGCCACCTCCAGACTACGGCCGACCTCCTGCACCTGCTGGGGTTCTCCATCAATGTGCCGAAGTCACACCTGTGTCCCTCTCAGAAGCTCCTCTTCATCGGAGCGGTTCTCGACTCGGCGCAGTTTCGGGTTTTCCCACCCGAACAGCGGGTTCGGGATATTCAGGCTCTGGTTCCCATCTTCCAGCCGTTATCCCGAGTCTCGGTCAGGTTGACGCTGCGACTCCTGGGGCTGATGGCCTCCTGCATCCTTCTGGTGCGTCACGCCAGGTGGCGGATGCGGGCTCTGCAGTGGGACCTGAAGTTTCAGTGGGCCCAGCATCAGGGCAACCTGTCCGATCATGTCTTGATCTCGGAGGGCACTGCGAGGCAATTGCAGTGGTGGCTCACAGACCGCGACTGGGTCAGTGGCAAATCCCTCTCCCCGCCCCACCCGGAGCACGTAGTTGTGACGGACGCTTCCCTCCAGGGCTGGGGAGGCCACATGGGAGAGGCGGTGATCAGAGGCCTCTGGTCTCCGGCGGAGTCCCGGCTCCATATCAACCTGTTGGAGCTTCGGGCGATTCGTCTAGCACTGAAGGCATTCCTCCCCTCCGTCCGGGGAAGTGCAGTGCAAGTGTTCACCGACAACACCACCGCCATGTGGTACTGTAACAAACAGGGCGGAGTGGGGTCGTGGACCCTTTGCCAGGAGGCTCTGCGCCTATGGCAATGGCTGGAACATCAGGGCGTGACCCTGGTGGTTCAACACCTGGCAGGCTCTCTGAATGCCAGGGCGGACAAACTCAGCCGTCGGTGCATGATGGATCACGAATGGCGTCTGAACTCGGACGTGGCGCAAGGTCTCTTTCAGCAGTGGGGAGAGCCTTGGTTAGATCTATTCGCCACAGAAGAGAACGCGCAATGTCATCAATTCTGCACGTTGGAATTTCCAAGGCGGCACTCGCTCGGAGACGCTTTTCGTCGCGAGTGGAGCTGCGGTCTGTTGTACGCCTTTCCGCCTATACCACTTCTGCCCAGAGTGCTGAAGAAGATCAGGCACGACCGGGCACAAGTCATCCTTGTGGCTCCGGACTGGGCACGAAGATACTGGTATCCCGAGCTACTCAGCATGTCAGTCGATCCCCCGATTCGTCTGCCTCTTCGGGAGGACCTTCTGTCGCAGCAGCAGGGGACGGTCCTGCACCCGAACCTGTCCAGTCTCCACCTACAAGCTTGGAGATTGAGCGGCGACAGTTGAGGCCATTTGACTTGCCTCCTGAAGTCTGTGATATCATTCTGGCAGCCAGGCGTCCCTCCACGAAGTCGGTATACGCCTGCAGGTGGAACAGATTTGAGGCATGGTGCACAGCAAAGGCTATGGATCCTCTCTCTCCGCCCCTTTCGGAGGTGCTGCTCTTTCTTCTTTCCCTTGCCCAGCATGGCTCTGCTCTGGGCACTCTTAAAGGGTACCTTTCTGCTCTATCCGCCTTCTTGAGGCTACCTGATCAGCCTTCTTTATTCAAGTCCCCCGTTGTAAGTAGATTTCTGAAGGGCATCACACACATGTTCCCTCCTGTTCCCTTCGTGATGCCCCAGTGGGACTTGAATCTTGTTCTCACTTATCTGATGTGTGCTCCCTTTGAGCCACTCCATAACTGTCCTCTCCGTCTTCCCACGTTGAAAACTGCCTTCCTGGTTGCCATCACCTCTGCCAGGAGAGTGAGTGAGCTCCAGGCTCTTTCTTCTTCTCCACCTTTCCTTTCTGTTCATCCTGACAAGGTGGTGTTACGTACACGACCTTCCTTTCTACCCAAGATTGTCACGGCCTTCCACATCGGGCAGTCCATCACTTTGCCCACCTTCTTTCCGCCTCCGCATCCCTCGAAAGAGGAAGAGAGGCTCCACCGTCTGGATCCAAAACGTGCGCTCTCCTACTACTTAGACCGCACACGCCAATTCCGGGTGGATGACCAACTCTTTGTTGGTTACGTGGGCGCGAAGAAGGGAAAGGCTGTACACAAGAGGACCATTTCGAGGTGGATCATCTTGTGTATTCAAGCATGCTACTCCATGGCGAGGAAGGAGCCCCCGGCTGGGCTGCGGGCTGCTATTGCTGGGGTATCTATTCTAAGGTAAGGAATCTATCACTAACGTGTCTCTTTCAGATGCACAAGTTACTACTTGTGTAACGATATATCTGTAAGAGACATTAGTTAGTGATAGATTCCTTACCGACCCACCCATCCTCCCCGTTCTGCGAACCGATATCTAGGGTTAAGGTCATCCCCTTTCAGGACCCTAGTTTCATGGCAACAGTGTTAGTTCTATCATAGCTCTGCGTATCTGGCGCGGAAAAGCTGTGTAATCAGAACTGACGTCAGCGCGCATGGGCGCCGTCTAAGTACTCCGACGACGTCATCCCGGCGCTCACGACGCCGACGACGGACGCAGAGCCGCAGACGACGCCTACCGGCGCGCAGGGGTATTGCTACGCAAAAGTTTCCGGATCCAGTCTCACGCCTGGGGATATTCTAAGGTAAGGAATCTATCACTAACTAATGTCTCTTACAGATATATCGTTACACAAGTAGTAACTTGTGCGTCAAAGACAAATAAGCCAGAGGCACATTCCACTCTACATGTAAGGCAATGATCGCTACTCTTATGAGAAATGTACCATTCTAAAACATTTTCAGGTCGTTTGTGGAGATCAGGAGACACACACTGTCAAAGCATTACAGTATGGACTGACTCCAGTAGGCATACTCTAATCATATTGAAATCTAATAACACTGGCACTCAAACATATCCAGCAGCTTTCTGGTTTCCATTCTCTGTGGTTGGAGTCAGGGGCTTAGCTTGGTCAGTAAGCTCTTGGTCAGTGTTATGTTATGTTATGTTATTGACTTCTTCTATAGCGCATGACTCACCCAGGGGCATCTCAGCGCTGTACCAATAGAAATCCGGCAGACAAGAACAGAACGTGTTATATCATGACCTAATTAAAATAGAAATGTTTTTAATTGTTTCCTGAAGATCAAGTGGGTACTAGATTGCCGCAAAGCAATTGGTAAGGAATTCCAAAATTTAGGGGCAATATAGGAAAAGGCTCTGCCGCCTGTACGGGTTAGCCTAATCTGTGGAATCTTCAGGAGAACTAGATCATTAGATCTTAAGTTTCGTTCATGAACTTGTTTAAAAAGTTTATTATGGAGGTATGCTGGTCCCTCTCCTCTGAATGCTTTAAAGGCAAGACAGCATATCTTAAAGACAGATCTCTTTTGGACAGAGAGCCAATGTAACTGCCTGAGCAGGGGGAGGGATGGGGATCCAGGCGGCGCATTCAAAACCATTCTGGCAGCGGTATTCTGTATAACCTGCAGTTTAGCTAAAGTGGTAGTACCTATTCCTGCCAGCAAGACATTGCTGTAGTCTAACCTACTCCCTACCATGGCCTGAACCACGGTACGGCGATGATCTAGAGGAAGATAGGGAATGATTCTACGTAACAGATGTAGGTTATAGTAGCACGTCCCTGCTATATGCTTAACATTATTTTTCATGTTTAGTGAATTATCCAGCTGAATTCCCAAACTTTTCACTGAGTTGGTGGGTGTAGGCGCTTCTCCTAACTCTAGGGGCCACCATTCTGACGTCCAGGATCGAGCATCCTTCCCTAAAAGCATGAGTTCTGTCTTCCCAGGATTCAGTTGTAGTCACCGATCATTCATCCAATTAGCAACCGCTAGCATGCCAGCCGAGAAACGCAGTTTCTCGTCCCTGATGTTTTTTCCTATGGGAAATAGTAGCTGCGTGTCATCGGCATACGAGATTATCTCGAAGCCGGAAGATTGGACAATTTTTGCTAATGGGGCTACATAAATATTGAAGAGGGTAGGGCTCAGGCAAGAGCCCTGTGGAACCCCCTTGTCCAATAAAAATTTGCCTTAAGACACAAATGCTCCAAGTGAGGTGGTCTGCCATCTATCTGCTAAGAAGTTGGCCAGCCACTGAAGAGCTTTACCCCCAATGCCACATTCAGCCAGTCTCTCCGCTAAACGTTGATGAGATATCATATCAAACGCAGCGGAGAGATCTAAAAGAATCAGGACCACGGAACCCCCAGCATCAAGAGTACACCTCATTAAGTAAGTAAGGGGGAAGGGAGGATTTGAAGCTTCAGATTTTCCAACAATCACGCCAGCATATCTTGCTGCAATACATTCTATAAAAAGCATTGCATGAGGAGGGCTTAAGGAGCAGTGGCAAGGGGAAGCCATTTTAAGTCCTTAAAGACAAAAACAAGAGTATGTGTGTGTTTTTTGTCTGTGCATGTCCGGTAAAAATGCATGATACATATGGCCCTAAGTTACTTACCTGTGACTACAGCTCACTAGCACTGATGTTTTACAAAGCCACATGCTTGGACATTTCACTGTCGCCAGGCTGGGAATACCTGGTATTATTACAAACTGGTAAAGAATCTTAGCATGCCCAAGTGGAATATATAGTTATTTACTCAGTACCACCTTCACTTTCTTTAATTGTTCTTTTTTCATAACATTTTCATTTATAGATTAGAACATTTTTGTGTTCAGTTAACAGATACTATGACATCTGAGGCTAACTAACTGGCCCTACATATGTTTCTGTCTTTAGCGAGCATATTGTGTTATGGTGCCACGACTGTAATTTAAATCATAAGTGAACAAATACACCCACGTAGGCCATGATAAGGTTGTCAATGATGCTCCACTGTATATACAATGAAATGGATAACAAAAGATACAGGACTTTTACGGAGAAGATGACAATTAGAGGGGAAAGAATTTTCTTTTTTATTTTCAAAATAAAAAACCCGCTTTGGTATTATTTGATGCAAGGCTGCGTCATGTTAACGGGGAAACTGCAAACAGCAATGACAGTAACTGCTGTGCCGTGGTTCCTGCCAATGTCTGAGAAAGTAAAGCCAGCTTGGCAGTCATTTCTAAATTAGGATTAAGGCACCTCAGTCAGGGCGACAGAGTAACATATTCCATCGCCCTTGCAGAGAAACTTGCTGCCTGCCTAAATATAAATTGGGCCCTAGGTGCCCTTATTAGTATTCTCTTAGGAAGTATAAAGTGTAGTTGAAGTTCTAACAACTCTAAGAGGAAGAGTACAGTTGTAACGAGCCACAAGTGCCTCTTGTCTTGGCCTTTCTGAGAGGACTGACGTCCCGTTGGAGTGCTTGACATTACTCCCACAGGATTTGTGTTCTCCTAAGCAACTGTGGTGCTATTTTCTATGCTTCTTCTTGAAAGCTGACTTTTCATGCCTCTTATTTCCGTGTTCTGACCTGTTGACTCTCCTAAGTGTGCAAAGGAATGTTGAGGGGAAACAGGCACAGTAGAAATAGGCGTTCTTTCGGGACGTTGAGCTGCTTCCAATGTGGGCAGTCCCTCAGGTTGCAAGGGAAACTGTGCATGATTATCTACAACTGGGTGTAAAGCTTTGCATCCAAGGATTCTTCAAGCTCCTGAAAGAGGAAATAGTTCTAATCTTCATTCAACATTGTACACATGACACATGGAAAGAACTAGGATTACAGGTAAGTAACTTATCCTTCTCTTCCAGGGGATACTCATCAATAGTCATAAGCACTGAATAGAGTAGCAAGCCCATCCCTGAACTCTGCGGACGAATACCTGCATAACAAATATAATCTGAATTATACAATTATCCAAATAAATTCCTCAAGGATGCTTGCCCAAATTGAGCATCCGCTTGATTATCTGAATCTAAACATTAATGGCGAGCAAAGGTGTGGACTGACCGCCATGAAGCTGCTTTACATATCTCTTGAATAGGTACATTTTTAAGCATAGCCGTAGTAGCGGCTTTACCCCTCTCAGAGTGAGCCCTTGGCTTGCCAGGGAGCTGCTTGTGAGCTAGCTGATAGGCTAATGTGATGCAAGATACTATCCAGTGTGCATTGGACCGTAGTTAACAAAGAGACGGTCCGACTTAATTATATCCTTCGTTTTATCAAGATAGAATTTTAAAACCTTTTTCAGATCAATTGAATGAGGCGTGGTAGGATTTGGAAAAAATTTGGGTAGAGTGATAGACTGATTAATATGAAAGTCTGAGATCATTTTAGGTAGGAAACTTGGGTGAGTTCTCATAACCACTCGATTAGCATGGAAAACGAGATAAGGCTCTGCAGAACATAAGGCCTGAATCTCGCTTACCCTGCGAGCAGCGGTAATTGCCACAAGAAAAGCGGCCTTCCAAGAGAGGTGCTGTAGAGCAGCTTTGTGAATGGGTTCAAAGGGGGGACCCATTTGTTTATAAAAGACCACATTAAGTCCCCAGGCAGGGGAAGGTAACCAAATTGGTGGGTAGACCTTTTTTAGCCCTTCCAGGAATTCTTTAACAACTGGCATTTGAAAAAAAAGAAGCCTGAGTGGGAGACTTTCCATAAGCTGTAATTGCTGCCAGATGTACTCTGATAGAAGAAAATTTTAAGCCTGCTTTAGCGAAGTACAAAAGATATGGCAAAATAACCTGTTCGGTCTGACCCATGATAGAGTTATGACCATTAGCTGTACACCATAGATAAAAACACTTCCATTCAAAAGCATATGACTTTCTTGTTGAAGGCCTTCTCGCTTCTTTTAAGATTTGCTTACAGTCCTGCAAGAGGCCTAAGTGACCATATTGTAAGAACTCAGGAGCCATGCTGTCAATCTCAGTGAAAGAAGGTTGGGGTGAAAAACCTTCCCTTCGGACTTGGTTAACAGATCCGGAAGGCATGGCAACCTCCTCTATGGTGTCTTGGAGAGGTGTAACAGGTCCGTGTACCACCACTGGGAAGGCCACTCTTGTGCAATCAGGATCATCTCTGTCCTGGATTTGTAGAGCTTGCTGATCACCAGTGGTATGAGAGAGACTGGTGGAAAGGCGTAAAGTACTTTCTCTGGCCAGTCAATCAACAGAGCATTCCCCCTGGAGCCTGGTTGAGGGTACCTGGATGCGAAGGTGCAGCATTTTGTGTTTGACACGCCTGCGGATAAGTCGATGTCTGGAGAACCCAATCTCCGAAAAATGTCTTGTGCTATTTCGTCTTTTAGCACCCAGTTGTGTGCTTCTGGAAGTTTCGGCTTAGGTCGTCTGCCTGTGCATTGAGGGCACCTCGAAGGTGAACTCCAGATTTGGACATGTTCCTCGCTAGTAGCCATTTCAAAATTGCTTGAGCGTACAGAGACAGGGGTCTGGATCTGGTCCCACCCTGTTTGTTCAAGTAGTACCTTGTTGTGGTGTTGTCCGTCTGAACCAACAGGGAGCGTGACTCTATGGAGAGAAAGAACGCTTTGAGAGCCAGATGCACAGTTCTGAGTCCTAACATGTTGATGTGGTAAGTTTTCTCCTTTTCCAACGACATCCCCTGTCCCTGAAGAGATCCCATGAAAGCGCCCCAGCCCTGAAGAGACATCTGTGACGATATTCTGTTTGGGAATTTCCTGGTGGAAAGGAACTCCTTTCAGAAGATGAGACTGTTGCATCCACCATCATATTGAGATTTGGACTGCGTGAGGAAGAGGTATGATATCCTCCCAGCAGATGGAAACTTGAGCCCATTGGTCCTTTAGAGCTTATTGTCAGGGTCTCATTTGCAACCTGGCATTTGGAACAATGAATATGCACGACGCCATTGAGCCCAGCAGAGAGGACACCTGCCTGGCCCAGGGATGAGGTGTTTTCAGAAGAGTGAGACCTTTGTGGAGTATTGATAATAGTCTCTCCTCCGAAGGAAACGCTCTTGCGTTTGCAGCGTCTAGTGTTGCGCCCAAGTAGTGAATCCTCCGAGTAGGTTTGAGGATAGATTTTTTTAAGTTTACATACAGGACCAATCGGTTTAAGATTTGGATGCAGTAATTCAGATGATCCTGCATCAGACTGGGAGAGGCACTCTTGAGTAACCAGTCGTCTAGGTAAGGATAGAAAAAGATTTTTTGCTTTCTCAAGAAAGCAGCCACCACCGCCATGCATTTTGAAAAGGAGCGAGGAGCAGACTTGAGTCCAAAAAGAAGGACTTTGAACTGGAAGTGATCTGACTCTATCCTGAATCGAAGAAACTTCCGGTGCTTCTGAGAAATTGGGATGTGAAAATAAGCATCCTGAAGGTCTATGGAGCACATCCAGTCCCCTTGATGGATGTGTGGAACGATTTGGTGTAAGGCCAACATACTGAATCTCTCTTTGAGAATGTATTTGTTTAAGAGTCTGAGATCTAGTATGGGTCTGAACTCCTTGTTTCGACCTTTCTTTGGAACCAAGAAGTGGTGGGAATTGCTCCCCTGTGGATGTTGGTGCCAGGGAACCTTTTCAATTGCATGTTTTTGTAGCAGCATAGAGAACTCCTCTCGCAGCAGATCTAGCCGACTGACTGGGATTCTCAGAGGAGGTTCAGATGGTGGTGGAGACTTGAATCTGATTGAGCACCCAGTTGTCCTGCGTTATTTGTATCCACTCTTCCAAATGAAAGCATATAGGGTCATATGAATGAACACATTTTCCCATAGACACAGAATGGGCAAAATCCTTTAATGCATATGGCCCTTACTTCCTCCCACCAGAGTGGGTAACAGAGTTGGGGGAAGCAAGAACTCACTGCTTAGGTTGTTGGATTGCCTAGAGCCTTCTCTTCCTCTACCAGGTCGTTGCTGGTGGAAATGTGATCTTGCATAGTGTTGCTGCGAAGACCAATGAGGGGTTTGAACCCTCTGCTGGTACTGACGGCGATCACAGGATTGGTAGCGACGTAGGAAGTTCTTTCCAAACCAACCATCTTCAAGGTGTACAGTGAGAGCCAGAGAGAGATGCACCATTAAAGGGGAGGTTGAGAATCCTGTGTTGGGCCTCTGGTTTTAAGCCTGTGAGTCTCAGCCATGAGGATCCCCTAGCGCAGATGCCATGGGAACGACCATGGGCAGCAAGGTCGGAGGCATCAGGACGTGGGAGAATAGCTATTATTTTTAAATCCTGCTACTCATGTTCGTTTACTAAACAGGTGGTTACCGGTTGCGAGTGTGCACATTTCAAGGTCAATTTGATCCCGAACTATACTATGACTGGGCTTTTAGTTTATCGGCCCCTGGGGCCATCCTTAGGGTTTAGGGAAGCTCTTGTGGATATAGTCAGTATACTGGCGGTTAATTCCGCCAACTTCACAGTCCTGGGGGATTTGAACCACAATTTGGATAATCTTGAGGACACTAACATGGCGAATTTTGTAGCTGACCTTGCAGCCTGCCAGTTGATGCAGCTGGTCTTGGGGCCAACACATACTGCGGGGCACCTATATGACACAGTTTTTACTAATATACCTCTGATCACTATGCGTGCGCCTATCATGATGGGATGGACGGACTACTTCTTGGTTTTAATGTCACTACATGGTTTAATCCCTGCTCAGTTTTTAGGATCAGACGACCTCCCAAAACCGGCCCTGGCATAAATTGAACTGGGAACACTTTGATGCCTGCCTCCTGGCTACTCATCCAAGCTTGCCAGAGGATCCCAATGATATATGGTTGCGTTTTTACTTTACGATTGACAGACCATTTTTTTGGGATTAAGCTGTCTAGCTGGTGGCTTATCCATTCAGAAAATACCATATGTGCCACCTTTTTTGTTAAAAAGGTGGATGATATCCACAGGTCCTTTCCGGCCGCACATAGTAACATGCCGGTGGCACGATGTGGTCAAAAGGCTAATACTCTACATACCTTTCCACCGATCCCGGTAGATCAGCTTGTAACACTCTGCAGTAGGATCAAGTCATGATCCCCCGTCGACCCGCTCAAACCAGATCAATTCAAGAAAGTATTGCTGACAATCCTACCTTTCTTGAATCAGGTGATAAATGGGTCCCATGGCACAGCTACTGTGCCCAGGGCTTAGAAACAGGCCAAGGTAATCCCTCTACTTAAAAAACCTACGCTTGATCCGGCCAAACCAGAGAAATACTGCCCCATCTCTCTGCTTCCTTGGGCGGCTAAGATTACGGAGGCATATGTCAATTCCTTCCCATCTGATTTTCAGGCCCTGAATAACATATTGGACCCTTCCCAGAACGGCTTTCGACCAGGTCACAGCACAGAATCTGCTCTCCTGGCTGTGACAGAACATCTCTGGTCAGCAATGGATGCTGGGCACACGGCGGCGCTGATCCTGGTGGACCTGAGCGCCACGTTTGGTACAGTGTCTCATGACATACTGCTGAGACGCCTGGAGGAGTCAGGAATTACTGGCTCGGCTTTGGCCTGGCTTGCTTTATTCCTCCATGAGAGGTAATTTTCGGTAACAGCTCCCCCGTTTGCCTCTGGCGAACACCCTGTCAAACAAGGGGTGCAACAGGGTTCTTGCCTTAGTCCCCTACTATTCAATATCCATGTTCAACCACTGGCCGCATTAGCCAGAAGCAGGGGCTTGACCATGGTCTCCTACGCGGATGATACACAGTTGGTGGTGGCACTCTCGAATAACACCGAGCGGGACGCCCTCAAGTTTCAGGGCGACCTTGCAGCAGTGGCCGGGTGGTTGACCGCCAACTGTCTCCAGCTGAATTCCAACAAGTCTGCGGTATTGTTAGTGGGAAAGGACCATGGTCCGTGGAGTGATCTCTGGTGGCCAGCCAGCCTGGGCAAGCCCCCCTCCCCCAAGCAGGTAGTAAAAAATCTAGGGGTTTGGTTGGACTCATCTGTAAACTACTGAGTGCAAACCAAAAAAAAACGGCAGGGACTTGTTTTGGACTCTTACGGGGGCTCAGACCATTGCTGGGCTTCTTTGACACGCCCACGCGTCAGGTTATCATCCAGGCGATGATATTGCCCTGACTCGACTATGCCTGCTCTCTTTATCTGGGGTCCAACAAGGCGGAGGTTTTGAGGCTGCAAAGGGCACAAAATGCGGCAGCAACAACCCTTTTAGGCTTGCGTAGGCCCTGTTCCGTGTCCAATGCCATCCGCCGTCTTCATTGGCCAGACGCATTGAATTTAAAACCTTATGTATTTCCTTCAAGATTCTGAAACTGTCCACCCCTTCTATCTTGGCCAATCTCCTTTTGCCATATGTCCCCTCACGGCTCACTGGGCCAGCACTTGGTGGTGGTTTCTCGGACACAAAGAGTGTGTTCTGGTGGCAGCTCCTTCCGTCACAGAGCTGCCAATCTCTGGAACACACTTCCAGTGCAGATTTGTGGTCTCAGCAACTATTTAGATTTCAGGAAGGCTATTAAACTACCTTTCCATGCATCTTAGTCCGTGTTTGTGCTATCTGCTATGTCAGTCTTGCTTGGTATCAGCGCCGGGACGCCCCTTAGCTGGCATTGATGACTTCATTCACCACGAGCCCTCCTTCATGCAGAATCTCCTGAAAATCGTGTTGATCTTACTTTGGCAATGGTGGGTCAGATCTCAGAAAAATAGGGTCCTGTTCTGGGGCTATGTACTTCTTTAGTATCCTCAATGGAGCTACTCCCATGGAAGCCGGTGTCAGGAAGGTATGGAGAGCTGGTTCTAGCAACCCAGGCACCAAAGGAAGAATGGGTCTAGTGGAGGACCTCTGATGCAGAGTCTCAAATATTACAGATGTTGAGGTGACAGCTGTAGGCATTTCAATGTTGATCTTCGTAGCCCCTCTATACAGTACCTCATTGAAAGTGACAACATCATCCACTGGCGATACTCTAGTCTGTGGAGTGGATGACAGAGTTGGAGAGGATGAAGTGGATTCCGAAGACCATTAAGGAAATCTGTGTCTTCACTTTCTAGGGGAACGGTGCCTAGATTTAGACCGAGAGTGACAAAGGGGAGATCTTGAGCTGCGTCTCCTCACGGCTCTGGACTTTTGCAGTGTGGCATGTCGCACTTGCCTGTCCGGAGAATGAGAAGGCGAATATATTTGAGAGTATTCTGATCCAGGGATAACTTTCCGCATCCTCCAGTCCTTTAGACTCCCCAACCATCTCGGTGAGAGGTTAGTCAGAGGCGTATGGTGCTCTGGAGCCAGAGAGCCCTTCAGAGTGACCTGAACGATTTGTAGTTCCAGAGAGGATGAATCACTCCTCAATGTCAGGCCTTTAGCAGTCAGATCGTGGACCAGTGTCGACGGATTCCTCGACGTCGACACTGGTGAGCAATCAGTCTCTTGGACAGTGGAGACCTATGGGTGGAAGTAGGTACGGACGTGGACCTCCTCAACGTCGACCTCCTTGCCGACGACCCGCTTGCTGGTGACCTTCTCGACATCGAAGATGACATTCTCGACTTTGAGGGCAACTTCCTCACTGGTGATTTTCTCGACTTCTACCTCCTCGATGGCGATGCTCGCCCTGCCGTCGGCGAGAAAGCAGTCGCTCGGCCATGAGCCATGCTTACCGACGCCGAAGTCTTCTGCGCTGGGCATCGATGTTCTAGGTACTTTCGACATCGGTGTTGTTCTAACCATCGGCACCAAGGTTCTCAACAGTGACCTCACCTGTCGGCGATGTGTCTTCGACGTCGAGCGTCTGCCTTCCACCATCGTAGGCGAGCCAGACTCGGAGTGCGAGAGGGTGTAGACATCGGTTGGTGAGAAGCCTTAGCCGTACCTGGAGTAGTCCGCTTCTACGGTGATAAAGTCTTCAATGCCAATCTCAGCGCCAGAGATTTCGACGCTGAAGAAGAGCACAAGGGTGTTTTCGGCGTCGACCGTTCCCTCGATGGCGAATTTGACCAATGTCTTCGTTTTTCTTCCTTTTTTTTGTGCTCTGATCTTCTTTGCAGGGGAGGGCTCTTGAGAGGGATGTCTTTCCCTGCCACTTACGTACTCCTTTTCTCTTTCATACATGGCATGCAGCTTGATTTTCTCCCTTTCATGAAGGGTTCTTCTAGAAAATTGCTGGCAGTAGTAGCAGTTATCAGGCCTGTGTGTAAATGGTATGCACACAATATAGACCGAGTGCGGATCTGACTTAGCCATTTTCTTCCCACACAAAGGGTACTTATTAAATAAGGCTGGCATTCTGACAGGAAAAATAGCTGGAAAGTCAGAAAAAAATGATGTAAATAATACAATGAGTACTAAAAGCGTTAAGTGAAGACAGAAAATCTCACTTGAAAAGACCAATTAGTGACAAAAAACCACTAACTGATGAACTCAATGTTCCAGAATCCTCACAGAAGGAGCTGGAAAAACGAATTGACCTGTCACCTGTGAGGCATGATGGGAGCCAGGTGGTCATGGAGGTCTTAAAGGCATGGCACCATTTTGTTTGAGTGTTACATATGCAGCCTTCTAGGCTAATCTGCCTGTTATCACCTTGCCTTTTTCTCTGAAAATAAAGGCTGTGTTTCAAAAACGTTCAGAGTACATTTATCTATATTTTGGAAATGTTTTATTTGATGCTTTTTCAAATACAAAGCAATATTGGCATATTTGAGCCTAGATTTGAATTTGGGGCTGCATATTTATATACATGTGTGTATATTGTAGCTATATGCATATTATTTACATATATATTTTTATATATATGGTTATATATGCGAATATTCTAGTTAATGCTCAGAGGTCCCGGCACGTGGGCGGGACTATTCAGTGCTTATGACTATTGATGAGTATCCCCTGGAAGTGAGGTACAGCTACATTCTATGGTCCACTGATTTAGAAAGAACACCACGGCAGAGAAACAACAGTACGTAATGAAAGTGGCAAGCTGATATAGGTGCTTCTACTGAAAAGGAAGCATATTTGTGTATAAAGAGCTGATATTTAGTGAGATAAAAATACTTCACAAGAATGAAAAGCTTTGTCTTGTGGACGAAATGGTTGCACTTTTAGAAAACTGCAAGTTAATACAGGGGCAAAACTATTGTACTAAAAAGCGAAGGTTGCCTTTTGGAGACAATATTGACGTATTCTTGGACAACGTGAAACAAGTAAACAACTGCCATTATTTAACCCCTTCGCTGCGGCGGCAATTCCGCTGCAGCGCTAGGGGGGCCCGAGCGGCGCTCGCATGCTTGTGACGGAGCCGCTCCGTCACGAGCCGCGGTTGCGCTGTGCTCATGACGGAGCAGTTCTGTCATGGCCCCGCCCGCTTAATAGAACGTGCCACGCAGGCGCGAAATCAGCGCCGTGCAGGCGCGGCGGCAGGGCCATGACGGAACCGCTCCGTCATGAGCACAGCTCAGCCGATGCTCATGACGGAGCGGCTCCGTCATGAGCATGGGAGGGGTTAATTATCTGTACTCCCAAAATGAGTCCTTATCTTCTTGGAAAGGGAGTCTATTTCACCCCATTTATAAGAACGGAAGTCGCAATGAGCCCGGGAATTATCGGCCATTGCCTTGATGGATGTGGAGGCAAAATGTTATGCATCTTGCAATCTGTTACATCTACAAGCATGGACAGAGTCAAACGGCATTAGCCCCAAAAATCAAACAGGTTTCAGAAAAGGAATGGGTACAACCACGAACCTGGCGGCGTTAGCACTCCTCACGGGAAAAGCCTCATTAAAGAACACAGGACTTTTTTTGCACGTTTTATTGATCTAAAATCTGCCTTTGACATTGGTCCCACGACTCTGGATGAAACTAAAAGAATGGGGTCTACCGCAACAACTAATTAACGCCATAGTGGCCCTCCATAGAGAAACTTGGGCAACTGTGAAGCTTGGAGATGGTAGCATTATATCGTCCAAATTAAAAATTTACAATGGCCTGAAACAGGGTTGTGTTTTGGCCCCAAGCCTTTTTAACTTGTACCTCGCTGACCTACGATCTCATTTGTCAAAAATAAACGGTCTTCCTCCAAAGTTGGCCGAAGATCATATACATTATCTGCAATATGCAGATGATATAGTGGTCTTGAGCCAAACACTGATTGGCTTGCAAAGACTCATTACCCACCTGATAATTTATTTCAACCAGCAAGGCCCTAGTCCTGGAAAATTCAGGTGGTTTGCAAAAACCGAACAAATAGAGGACGTTCGTACATATAAGTATCTTGTGATTAATTTGGGTCTATGTATGTCCTTTACCGAAAAGAAAATAGCAATAAGAGAAAAGGTCCAAACACTACAAACAATTGAAACAAAAACTGAGTTGCCCATTGCACTGTCACCTTTTGATAGTAATGGCCTCTCAATTACTTCCTGCACTTGCATACAGTCTGGAAATATGTCATGGCCGGAAATGTGAAGTTTTAAACAAACTACAGATAAAGGTGTATAAAGCCGTTTTTAATCTTCCGAAAAGTGCATCACCAGCACAGATCCGTCTGGAATTTAGATTACAAAATCAGAAATTCCAGCGTCAATCTGTTTTTGTGAAACTGTGCTGGACCCTCCATTCCTCGGAACCTGGTTCTTTGAACAACCTATGCTAGACTGAAATGAAGGCCTAGTTTGATCTGAAAAAATGGAATTCATGGGGCGAATACTTACAATCAGCATTGGCAGGACTAGACATACAAGAGGCATGGGATAGTAGGATGGAAATGGGGGCTTCTAATAGATTGTGTAACAGCACTGCAAAAAATCTGTCCTTTTTGGAAGACCAAAAAAATTACTGGTAAAACGCAAATGCATGGCAATCATACATTCCTACGTTAAACCAAAACAGCAAGCTTATTTAGCAGCACATTTTCGATTGGTTCTAAAAAAGAGTTTCATGCTGTATCGGTTTGGAGAACACGAAACCAAGGATTTGCGACAAACATGGAAAGGAAAATCCCTAAATGCATATTGCCGTTTATGTGGATATCTCAACAAATCTTTATGCCACTTGATGCGCGTCTGCCCCGCAGTGAATGATGCAAGAAGGAGTCTTTTAAAACCAATCTTAAATGAACTTAACATTCGCACCTGCCGACAAACCATAACTTGCTGGATGGGGGGGAACCTCTACCATCTTAATCTGTAGAGGGGCTCAGTTCCTTACCTTGATTGACAAACTCTTACGAATAGTGAACAATACTAAATGAATTAGGTTATGAGTTGGAAACCTTGCATGAATTGTAAAAAATGTTTTTATAAATGAATGATCTTTTTATGAAATTTTGTTTTAAATCTTTGTAACCGTTTTTTATTCAAACTTTTAGTATCATGCTTTATGGTTGTGATAACAAAATAAAGTTTCTTTTGACTGACTAACAAACAATTGACTGGGACAAAACGTGTTCATGTACTACATAAGAAATGCTGATATTTGTGGGTAAACAAGATGTTTCTGAAAATGACATGCTGCTATTGTGGGATAAAATGAAAGCATTTCAAATAAATTTCAAACTGATTATAAATCATGCTGATTTGGGGACAATCACTCCTTGTATTATTATTAATTTGTTTATTCGGTTATCCATCAACATGAAAAGCAGAGAAATAACATTGCAGTATAGTTACAGTTTAACACAGACAGTTTCATTTAGGTATGTGTGGTGAGTGCAGAGTCTAGGCAGGGGAGCCCAATGTGTACGCTCAACTTCGTGAGGAAAAGAAGAAAGAACAAAAACCCCTTCCTCTTTCGTACACGTTATTACTATACTATGTGCATGTGTGCAGTCAACGGGGATCACTGCAGATATTATGGTACAATTTCCTTGCTGCTAGGTGGCACGTGCTGTTGCTATTGGTGTTATTGCAAGTCTCACTTTGAGACCTTCCATGATCTCTATTCAAAAATGTTGCCTTGCCATATTAGAACAGCATACACCTGCGCGCCATGAGACTTGTGCCTGCAAGACAACAGCCTGTTAGCAGGTGGATGTGCAGGTTGCCTCCCTCTGAAAGATCGCTCTATCGAGAGCAGTAGCTCAGATGTCTGAGGATGTATAATTTCTATAACCCAAGGAATAGCTGGAATATCTAAGGCCGGAGATTAGTAGTGGGGTAACGTTTCATTATGCCACCTATTCTCTCATTTAGATCATGCATAAACAACTTGAAAGGGGAAAATGTAAAACTTAGAAAGATTGTATGAGTTAATGTCAAATTGCTCACCCTCGTCAGCTTGCAAAAACAAGACTTATTTCAGTTAATTTCTTTAGAACACTGCACTATCAAACACGCCTTGCAGCCTCTATTTTTGCTACTGCTATAGATATATTTACCTCTGGTCTTTTGAGTCGCCACTTGCCAAGGAAGAGGTTGGTAAGGGCAAAATCTTCTTCTTCTCTTCACTTTTTTCTTCTGAACCATCTGCAATTACGAAGACAACTGACAGCGTGAGAACCATAGCAATGCCTTTAAGAGTCCTCCACACAGCTTAAAATATTCACATATCAACAAAGGCAAAGTCAACAAATACAAAGCAGAGCTGGGAAACAGGACGTGCACATCTGATGATCCATTTAGGCACTTCCAATGCTTCTTCTCGGTAAGCACTGAAGCCAGAGAGGACAGGACTGACCAAAGAAGAAACAAGGGAAAGCCTCAGTAAGAAAAGGCTCATGTTCTTTTTTTCTGACCTTAATGGGGGTGAAGATCATCCAGACCCTAATAACAGCTCTTAGGATAAGGCGGGCAATATTAAGTTAACTGACTGGGTGATGCTCTCAATCTAAGTGCAACCTACAGGACGCAGTGGCTGGGATCATTCTCTGGGACAGAGGAGGCGACAGGAAATGAACGAGTGTGATTAGATGGTAGCGCGAAATAGACAACAGGAGGAGCTGGGCTTGACTCCCGAGAGAAAGTCACAGGATTCACCAGAGCAAACAGACTACCAAGAGCCCTAGAAGGGATACTCAACTCAACTGTTCAAAGCAATGAGCTTGTTGCACTGCTTCCAGAACAAGAGACTGGCTTGACCCTGCTGTGTATCAATGACTTGTGATTCCTCAATCCCCTAACACAGTGGGCCAAAACTGATGTTGTAATAGAGTCTCTGCAGAGCTTTTAGTCCCTGAAGAGGCCACAGCTAATGAGTATTGGCACCTCTTCCCTCGACCATCACAAATGGATCCAACACAACCAGACTCTCTGGTACCAGGAAGAAAAACGGTCTTGTAACCAAGTATTTTCAACATCCCCGGGATTTCTCAAACAACACCCACAATGTGGCTGTGGAGAATGACCATGACATGGAAGTTGAAAGGATACCAGAATGGGGAGTGGAATTGTTGTTTTATACCTCAATAGCATAAACGGTGTTATGGGCTGTGCTCTGTAGGCCATTTACTTACCTCCTGACTTATTCCCAATAATAAAATCCAATTCTCCTGTCAGATTGGCACACTCTTACTATGCATGTAAGCCAGGTAGCCTCAGACGGACTTCATATCGATAGTGGCACTACATAGCACAAGAATCAAGAAGCAAGTCAATTGTAATCAAACCAGCGGACAATGGGGGAGCGACGGGTTTTTCTGGACACCACAGCTTATAGGACACAATGTCTGAGACAACTTAATGAGGAAACATCATATCGACCTCTAACAAGAGACCCCCACTAAAGGACTAGCTTCCACCAAAAGATCTATGGTAAGACGACGCTAACAACAATCGATGGATAATACCGAAAGAGGCCGATTTTCTGATAACCGATTAACCTACCACTCCATACTTTTTTGTCATTCCGAAGATCCATAAGTCACAAAGACCACCACCTGGGAGACCCATTATCTCCGGAAATGGTTCCATTTGAGAACCGTTGTCCCAATCTGTGGATCATTTTCCGAGACCTCTGGTTCGCCAGATGTTTACTTAGCTGCAGGATACAAAAGAAGTGCTCCGTCAACTTAGGGACTTCACTTTTGAAGTGGAAACAGATCACTTGCAACTTTATACCTGTATCCCATAGGACCAAACTAGGCATGGGCGGAAAATCCGTTCCGCTCGCGGATTTTGCGGATTTTCGGGAAATTCGCAATCCGCGAGATTTGCGAATCTCCCGCAAAATCCGCAAATCCGCGAGCAGCGGATTTTGCTCGCACTGCTCGCACTGTTCGCGTGAGTTCGCGCCCCGCGAATAAGTGCAAAATTGCAGAAATACGATCTTAGCAAAACTGAAAGTAACTACTTACCAGGTTCAAAAGTTCAGGCTCATCATTAGTAGCCATTTCCTGTAGTGCTTCCTGAGGGGCCCCTCCAGAGTTCAGTTGCCAGTTGAAACTATTATGTGACCCTGCTCTGAACCTCAGAATAGTTACACATATGCCACAAAGGTCCTGAATTACAGCTAAGGGAGACAAGCAGGAGCCAGGCTGGAAGTTAAAATCCATTAATCAGCCCCTAATTCATTATTGTCAGTTGGGGCAGGGCAGGTGTTGTAACTAATTTTGCAACAATGAAAGCACTTAGCAAGTGCAAAAGATCACTAATCAGGGCGCACTAAGGAAGCAGGTGCCAGCTAAAAAAATATTCTGTGACACATTAATCAGCCCCAAATTAATTCAGGTCACTTGAGGCAGGGAAGGTGTGCTTTGCTTTGCCGAAAATAATGTACACTGGACAACCAGAGGGTGTGGTGATGAAACAGAGGGTGGCATGGGTGGGCCAGAGGGTGGCATGAGTAGTCAGAGAGTGGCAGTGGTGACAGAGAGTGGCAGTGATGAAGAAGAGTGTCCCAAACAGGCTGGACACGTAGAAACAACAAGTTCGCAAAACTTGCGACCCGACAGGTAAGTTCGCAAATTGCGAAATTGTAAAAACCCTCGCGAACTGGCAGAAACACGGGCGAACACAAAAAAAAAAATCCGCAAATTCGCGGGAATTCGCGGATTTTGCGGATTGCGAATCCGCAAATCCGCAAAATTCGCGAACGCGAGATCCGCAAAATTCGCTCATGCTTAGACCAAACACTGTCCACAATGGAAGCCCTTCTTCGGTGAAGTGATCTGGATACCATTACTCCAGTCTCCTCCATAATGAAGTATTCCACGCTAGCAATGAAAGAAAACGTTTTCAGTTTTGAATAACGTTTACGCCTACAGATGCCTGAGACTTCAATGGGCGGTACATTCTCCCCCTGTCTGGCGAATCTCTGTATGCATGCGTTTGAAAATTAACAGGTGCTAGTAGCGGGGAACCCATACTGTGCCAATATTATTCTATGGAAACGCTACATTGATGACATCTTTGTGATCTGGCACGGAGATGCTACCTCCATTGAATCCTTCCATGCCGGGCTCAATAGTCAGAATTCATTCCTGAGATTCACCTGTGAACACAGCAAAGAACAATTGCCCTTTCTGGATGTACTAATCTTTCCATCTTTGGGCCACCTGGAAACGGAGGTGTATAAGAAACCTATAGCCTGCAATGCCTTATTGTCATACAGAAGCCACCATCCAAAAGCATTGCGAGATAATCTGCCATAAGGTCAGTTTCTACTCTGTAGACGCAATTGCTCCAGTATTTACATGTATAAAGAACATGCTGCGAGTTTGAGAACCAATCTCCTCGACAGACATTATTTATTTATTTATTTATTTAAGCTTTTACCGCGCACAGCTACCCACAGTGGGTTTCCCGGCGCTAGGGATAGACTGGAGAAGAAGATATCAGATAGCCAGCATGCAGGTAACCAACTGCTTATGTGAACAACAGCGTTTTCAGTGCTTTGCGAAAACGAAGAAGACTGGTCTCTAATTTAAGGGCTGTGGGCAGGGCGTTCCAATATTTGGGGCCAAGATAGGAGAAGGAACGTCCCCCCATCCTTGCCAGCTTAAATCTTGGTATAGGGAAATTACCAATTTCCGAGGATCGTAAGGTCCGTGTGGGCCTGTAGGGTTGCACCAGCTTCTGTAAGTACGAAGGTGCAATGCCTTGCTTGATTCTGAACATGTAGCATCATGTCTTGAACTTTATGCGGCTGGAGATTGTCAACCAATGAAGATCATACAAGGCAGATAATGCCGAAGTTCTTCTGGGAACATTCTTCAAGAGTTGCGCGGCTGCATTTTGTACAACCTGCAATACTTTAACAGTGGCTACATCAGCTCCCAAATATAGTATATTGCCGTAGTCCAGGCGAGATGTTATCAATGCCTGGACGACCGTTCTACGGGAGGGAATAGAAAGCATCCATAAGATCTTTTGTAGCCACCTAAGAGTGGAAAAACAGGTTGCTGCGACCTTAGTGGCCTGCTGCTTCATTGTTAACTTGTCGTCAATTTGGACGCCCAAGTTCCGTACAGCATGTGGGGGTGCAGGAAGTGAACCCATCTCATTTGGCCAATGCTGGGGACCCCAGAGGTTCTTATTTTTCCCCAGAATGACCACCTCTGTCTTCTCCCCATTCAGTTTAAGACAATTCCTCTGCATCCAGTCAGCCACAAGAGTGAGGCCCGACTTTAGTGCAGAGGGGTTATTCTCGTCTTGTCCAGACAGAGAGAAGACGATCTGGGTGTCATCAGCGTAGGAGAACAGGGTCAGCCCCGCCTGTTCAACGATGTTAGCCAAGGGTTTTACATAAAGATTGAACAATAGGGGGCTGAGTATGGACCCTTGGGGGACACCCCGTGCTGAGGGACAGACCGCTGATGCCGCCTTAGGGGAGAAAACTTGAAAGGTTCGCCCACCAAGAAAAGGGGCCACCCAGGCTAAGGCCATGCCAGTCACACCAAGAGACCGCAGAGAGTCGAGAAGGATGGAATGTGACACGGTGTCGAAAGCTGCGCTCAAATCCAACAGGATGAGCTCCATGGTTTCACCCTGATCGACACCGTGTCGGAGACTCTCTGTCACCCCAAGAAGGGCTGTCTCGGTCGAGTGGCGAGACCGGAAACCCGACTGGGAGGAATGTAGGAAACCAGAACTCTCCACCAGTTCAGTGAGCTTGGTATTAATATGTCTCTCTAACACTTTAGAGAAGATGGGTAGCAAGGATATTGGACGAAAATTAGCAGGATTCGAGATATCAGCACCAGACTTTTTTAACAAGGGCACTACCATAGCGTGTTTCCATGGCTGGGGTACATGTGCCTCAGTAAGTGAGGCGTTTAACAATTTGACAAAGATATGATGGGTAGAGGAATCTAATTGTTTAAGTATTTTAGCCGGAAGTGCATCGCACGGAGAACCTGAGCGCACACTATTTAGACAAGAAGAGAAAGAAGCATTGTCTAGAGGCTGCCATACAGAGAGTTTGGCGACGTCATTAACATTAGCAGATGACTGCACAGCGCCAGATGCAAGAGGTGTTACCACCGGAGACGGGGTAAAGAGATCATAGATCAGGTCGACTTTTTTTACAAAAAAGTCAGCTAAGGATTGGCATTGAACCACGTCAAGCGCGGGGGGCGTAGGAATAGAGTCCGCTCCTGTCAGTTTTTTTACAACTGAAAAGAGCACCTTAGGGCAGTTTTGTGCATCTGAGACTAATTTTTTAGTGAGATCTGCTCTGGCTGTTTTACAGCTATTATGATAGCCCTTCAGAGCATCTCTATAAGCTACTTTGCGAGTAGGAGAATAATTGCGCCTCCATTTTCTTTCTAAAATCTTACATTGAGTGCGAAGGCACTTAAGCTTGTCGGAAAACCAAGGTGCAGGGGGATGATGAGACATAGTTTTCTTAGATGTCAAAGGAAGCGTGGAATCAACGGCATTATTTAACCACTGACCAACTGCACAGTTTAGTGCAGAGATAGGTAGGTCAGTGTTAGGAAGTGTCCTCAATAATTGTTTATTAAGATCTGGCATGTTAATTTTTCCCCAACTGCGTGTTCGTTTATGTATTTCCTTTCCAATCTGTGATACTGTCCTGGTAGTATCCAATGAAAAAGGCACAGCAAAGTGGTCGGACCATTCTATTGGGCGTGCTTTCTGAGAGGAGTCCAACTGTAGATTTGACGAGATGGGATCTAGTAAATGACCAGCATGATGTGTAGGAGCAGAGTTCAATAATTGAATGTTAAAAACTTCGAGATGGATATTTAAATCCCCAAGAATCGTGAAGTTGGCTGCTCTAAGCAGCAAGGGGGCCAGGAAATCTGGCAAGGAAGAAACCCAGGGATTAGCATTCCCAGGAGGGCGGTAGATTAATAGACCTGTCATTGTAAACTGAGGGTTGATAGTTAGCCTAAACAGGGCTGCCTCGCAACCTTTAAGAGGAATGTCTTCAAATTTACAGGTGTACTTAGATTTGAAGATCAAGGCTATCCCTCCCCCTTTGCCTAAAACTCTATCCTTTCTTACGATGACGTAATTTGGGGGAATTGCAGCGGCAATATCTGGGCCAGAACTGTCATGTAGCCAGGTTTCCGTAAGAAACACAGCATCCGGTTGCTCATCAGTGATGAAGTCAAAGATGTTGTACTTGTGTTGTGGGAGAGATCTACAATTGACACTCCAGAAATGTAACGAGGCGTGTGAGGAGACGGTTATTGACTTAACAGGCCTAACAGGCCTACTGCGCCTGCCATGGCGTTTAAGCGATCTGCAGCTTACTGGCATTCCGCGTGCAAAACCGCATCGTTGACATTTGTATTTAGGGAAGGGCAGTGTACATACAGAGCAGTTATTGCTGGCAGAGCGGCGCCATGAATATAGTTCCTCAGCGGAATAGGAAAGAACCATAATGCAATTTTAAAATCACGAGTAGAACGAGTAAAATCACTCGCAAACAGCTAACAAATACAAATTTAATATTGTCCCTTCACAGGTAGCGTTTCCTGTTAGTGGCAGGCAAAGAATCTGCAATTAATTATCCATCATCCTTAGTAAAAAGATCTGCCAAAAGAGCACAGAACAACAATGTAAGAATAGGCCCATTTTGAACAAAGGACAGCAATCTCTACAACGTCCTTTGTTTGCTTTCAAAAGGAGCAATAATTTGAAAGGCATACTGGTCTGTACTAGACCCAAACCTATGTTCAATTTAAGACAAGATACCCTTTGGGATCTTCCATCAGTCCAAGGACATTACCCGTGTGGGACATGTGGGTTGTGCCAAGATTTGTGCCACACAGACCATTAATATTGGGACCGGGAAACCTTAGCTATTGAAACAACATGCCAACTTCAATAGGGAGAGATTAATATAACTCATTGTTTGTCCCTGCAATCTCAGATACGTGGGACTGACTACATGTAAAGTGAAAATTCGGATCATAGAACATGAAAGTACCATCATGTGTAAGAAACAAGCCACTAAGCTTACTGACCATTTCTTGGAAAAAGGCCATCTTCCGGAGGACTAAAGGTGGACGGTACTGGACAAACCTAATCTAACATCCACATCACCCAATTTGACGAAGATTCTTTTGAAAATTGAACAAAGATGGGTGTTTAGATTGGATACTGACAACACGGGTCTGAACGATAAAGTCCCATGGCTTTGTATCCTAAAGAATGTCTGCAGATGGTGTGATTAGGATATTGGTGGAATTGTAGTGCCTATCCTTTGATCCCTCTGCCATGATTTTCTGAAAACTTTTCATAACACAATAATTTAAAGGCTTTTTTTGTTTGAGATGAAGAAATGGGATCGCCATTAAATTTTTCATTGAGCCACCCTTCCGCAGGAATTTTTGAATACATGTCTTCTTTAGCAATTCACGATTTCCCGTTTTAGTTTTCAAGTCTTTGAGACGCGGAATAATTTTTTTTGCTACATCTTATATTTTATATGGTTATAAAACCACATTATCGGACAGATGCACTGATTTAAGGGTACACTTTATATTTTTCCAATATCCTTCACGATTTAGTATAGGACTGTCCTTCTTTTCTTGGATGGTTTTTAGTACTTAGACAAAATTGTTAAAACTACAAGGTCTAGCATGCCTATATTACAAACAGGAAGTACTTGCTGTTTAGATCAACCTGAACTATAAAAAACCTATGGGAAGTGGCCGTCCCCTTTTTTTTTGGTTCATGGCATGGCTTGTGGCACGCTGTTTCTGCCCAGTAAGGCGAGTGTAGTGTAGTTGTTTTGTTCACTTGCTCGGGATTAGAGCTGCCCAAGCAATATACATCTTTTACGCGGAGCTGACCACATTAATGTTGTCTTAAGGGTACACTTGTTGCTCTGCCCCCATCAATTTCAACAAACCCGAGACAGCCTTTTTAACCTAGAATGTTGAGGACGAGTGGGTTGTTTAAAAACATGCTTGACTCGCTTTTCTACAAGCGACAAACACTTAAGTCCCCAATAGTTTACTACAACAAATTTGGGTCACTTTAACTTTGTTCAACTAACAGAGTTAGTCTGTCGTTATCATTATACTATGGGTTTCTGAACAGCTTAGACCAGAGGTCTTCAAACTTTTCCAGGTTGAGCCCCCCCAGCTGAATTCCCCCAGATGTTGGGCCCCCCCACCACCCGACAGAAACCTCGGGAATCCGGCACACCACATGATCGACCGCCACGCGCACACCACGGGCCATATCCGGCAAACAATGCTCAACACAACAAGAGTGCCTAGCAAACTGCAGGCCTGTGAGTGGGTGTGACGAAACGACAGAGGCGTACCAGACAGCTCAAAACACAATCCTCCAAGACAAAATGTGCGCAAATTCTCCCCACTAGAATGCCCTGCCTTACACAGGACACAGATCAACAACACCACCACCAACATGAATGTGACGGGTGTGCCGGTGCCCAGCCACACCTAGACTCTCAATCTGTGGGTGAATCCCTGCCACTGCCATCCTCAGGCTGTGCTCCACATCCAGTTCTAAACGGTACCTAGTCTTCAACACCGCAAGTGCTGATAACCCAATCTCACAAACTCCCCAACAAATAAACAAATACATTGTAGGATGTAAAGCACCATGCACAAGTGAACCAAAGGGAGGACCGCCGTGATGAACCCACTATAGGGAACACACCATGGGTGCTTCACCAAGCGGAACCCAAAACATGGAACCCGACCTTGCCCATGGGGGCCCCGCATTCAAGTAGCAGCTGGACGTCACGCAAAATGTCACACGCATGATGCATAGATCCAACACATGAGCACACATAGAATACAGAACAGTAACACATAGGCAAGGGAGCAGCCAAACAATTCAAATACCTCCCACTCTGAACCACAGCTCTCATGGCACCAAGAAAGCAAAGGAAGTCATCACAACCCTCCCCATCCATCATGTACACCTTGTCATCCACCAACTCCCCCACCATTCATTCCGTCCCTCCATCTGAGCCCCATCTACATCCAAACCCCTTCAGCCACTTGCAAACCCATCCACCTTCCATCCCTCCATCTATCCATCATCTCACCCAACCATCCCTCCATCCACCCCCTCACCCATCCATCCATCATCCATCCATCCATCCCTTCACCCAATCTATCCCCTCATCAATCCATCCACTCTTCCACCCATCCATCCACCCACTCATCCATCCAACCATTCACCCAAGCTATCCTCCCACTCATCCATCCACTCCTCCACTCATCCATCCACTCCTCCACTCATCCATCCACTCCTCCACTCATCCATCCACTCTTCCACCCATCCATCCATCCATCCACTCATCCATCCAACCACCCACCCTCTCACTGATCCAGCCATCCCCCACCCACTCATCCGTCCACCCACTCAACCCCCCACTCATCCATCCACCCATCCATCCCGCTCTCCCGCCTCCCCCCACTCATGCATGCACTCTCTGACCCATCCAGCTCCATGCTCCTCTCCTCACCCATCTATGCACACACCTGCCCATCCACTCTGCCAATCATTCATCCATGTCATCACTCATCCATCCATCGATCCTCCCCTCTCTCTCCATTCCCCCCTCACCCAGCCACCCATCCCTCCATCCACCCTTCTCCCATCCACCCACTCATCATCCACTCATGAATCCATCCATTGACCACTCATCCACCCCTTCACTCCTCCATCCATCCCCCGTCCATCCACCCTCCTCAATCACCCATCCATCCCCACATCCACCCCTTCACTCATCCATCCATCCATTCATTCATCCCTTCACCCATCAATACATCAATCCATCCATCACCTCTCTCATCCATCCACCGACTCGTCCACCATCCACCCCCCCTTAGATCCATCCACCATTTCACTGATCCATCCACCCCTCCACCCATCCATCTACCCTTCCAACCATACACACATCCATCCACTCCCATCCATCCCTCCACTCATGTATCCATCCTCTCCCACCATCCATTCACCCCTTCACTCACCATCCATCCCCTCACTCATCCATCCACCCCCACCCATACATCCACCACTCCACCCTCACACCTTTTATGATTCAAATTCGAATCTGCAGATCAACATCCCTGAACACCGACACTTCGGTGCCCACACAAAGATCCTCATGAGTTGAGGACCACAGACCAGAGCCCACTGTCCCGATTCATGGCCCAAACCCGGATTGCAACCTCTCCCTCCCTTCCCAAAATAACTGAAGGACTCCCGCCACCCCCCCCAACTCCCCCTCACTCCCACCCCCCTTGAAAGGCTGGGGCCCTGGACCAGAGCCCACCCTGCCCGTGCCTCAAAACCTCTGCGAAACCTTCTCTCCCTTCTGGGAAGAGCTAACTCTCCCAGGAGGGGGTTAATTCACAGAGCTGACAGCTTCAGCTGCAGGGGGAGGCAAGGGGTCTCCTCTGCTAAAACTGAAAGCGTGTCTGTTTGTTTGCTTTCGTTTTTAGTAGAGGAGACCCCTGCCTACTCCGTGAATTGGCCCCCTCCTGGGAGAATCACCCAGACAAAGAAACGGGCACAAAGGGGAGATCAAGTGGAGCCCGCGCCCCCCCCCCCCCCCCCCCCCCTGGGATGGCGCCGCGCTTAGACCAACCCCGACAGGCTTGCTTCTTAACAAACTCTGCAAGGTTAATATACCTGTCTGGTCTTTGCACATGAGGCCCATGCTTTTCAAATCTTCTTGGCACAGCGTACCATCCAGCCAAATAATAACATCATAGGCTTGAGATGGTACGTTATGGTGCAATCTATGTACATCTATAAAACAAGGTAATTAATTAGGACTATACTCCTTTGTTATATTCAAAGAATGTATTTTTTTTTAGATATTTAAATGTCCCATCTTTTAACCAGGTTTCTCTATTCTGACTGCTTTCATTATTCTTCTGTTAAGACAGTGATTTGATCCTCACTAGAGCCATGTTTGCTGACACCCCTGAATTGCGGTTTATTGTATGTCTCCCTTCTGACTACTATACAGGTCGGAGTCTTCACTGACACTTGAGCATTTACGCCAAGGACAGCTGAGAGATTATACCCGACTGCAGCGGGTAAATGTCTATTCCAGATCCCTGGTATGATGTTTTGACAAGTGGGATACACCTTTTGGGGTTTCCACACACCCTAAGTTCCACGGGGATGTATGTAGATACAATTTGTGATGACACGGTTGTCTCACAATTTAGAAGTATAGGTTTAATTGGAACACTATTTTTCTTTTTCAAATCTTTAAAATGTATGATATGTCTTTATGTTTCCTAACAGGTACCACCAGTGAATCCAACACTCTGAAAAACCTACGGATCACTAGTTTTGTATATAAAGAATATATATCTTCTCCTATACATCATTTGAACTTTTCACTTTCACAGCAGTAGCACGAAGTAGATCCTGAAGAAGGCCACGACACTGACTAGGCCACCAGACGCAACATGTAGATCATTGAACGACACAACGGGGTTTAATGTTTCCCATTGTGTTATGTATTTTTAATCCTAGCACAGGGCAGCCAGAATAAAGTCATACGGTGAACCCTGGAGCTAGTTTTAATTCACTTTACCACTTCACCACCTGCAGGGTGTCCTTCACCATGCCCACAAGCTCTCATTGGTTATTTTCCTGGTATACAAACATCCCTGAGATCCTCCCTCTCAGAGAGGGGGTTGTAGCCCGCACAATGACTAGGTTTCATTGTGCAAGGAGGTTCCCCAATGATGAAGAATGCCACCTTTGATGGGTGAGGCAAACCGTCTCAGTTTATTTTTATTTTTTATTTTATTTTTTGGAGTTTTCTATAGCGCGAACAAGACCCAGGGTAGGGTATCAGAACGCTTTACAAGGAAAGTAGAGTGAGTATAGAGCATTTTGCAAAACAACAGAAACAGATACAGTATCAAAATAATTCTTACAAGGTTAGATAGGTAGAGCAATGAGCATGTAACAGTAGGAACAAGTTCGAGAATGTGTCAGTCATAGAGGTGAAGGTGTCATTAAGGGGAATGAGGAAACAAGTTTGAAGTCGTAGACTGGTTCAGTGCCTTGTGTAATTAAGGGAGAAATTTGCTCATCAGGAATGATTTTGCTTCCCTTTTGAATAGTGGTGTAGATTAGATTTTTCGGATGTGCAGAGGTAGCGTGTTCCATATTCTTAGTGCTGCTCCAGTGAATGCTCGGTCAGAAGTTCTTTTTCTTGCTAAAACAAGAGGGTTTCAGGAGTAGATTGTCGGCGCTCCTAAAGTGTCTGTTTCCTCCCGATAAGGTACGTTTTTGGGAAAAGTACAGGGGGGTGTTGTGGTGTAGAGCTTTATTAGTAATGTACACCATCTTTAGTTGGATTTTGGCTTCATAGGGTAGCCAGTTGAGCGCCTTCAGGTGGTGAGATGTATTGTCAAATTTCCTAGATCCTGTTAAGAGTCTTGCTGCTGCATTGAGACAGGCTTTTAAAGGGGCAGTTGAGATTTGGGGAAGCCTTGAGAGAGTAGTACATCCATACTCCAATCTTGAAATAACTAAAGCCTGAACTGCAGTTTTGAGGTCAGGGATCTTGATGAATGGTTTATTTTTCTGAGATAGCTGAGGTGAAAGCGGGCATTTTTGGCCAACAGCTTGATGTGTGTTTGCATGTTAAGGTTCTTATCCAGTGTAATGCAAGCAATTTTGTGGAGTCCACCAGAGTTGGCGTGCAATTCAGGGCCGTGACCATCTTGGTCCATTCCTTTATTTCCAGCAAACTTTTAGGGAGGGAGAGTAAGAGAAGTTCAGTTTTTTGCGAGTTTAGCTTGAGGAAGTTGGCCGTTAGCCAGTGGATGGTTTTTTCGAGAGCTTGATTCATCATCTTTATCTCTTCAATGAAAGAGATCTCGATGTAATGTTGATTGTCGTTTGCGTACATGTGGTAGGAGATATGTGCTTGCTGTAGTAGTTTGGTTAGTGGTTCAACATATTGGTTGAATAGCGTAGGGGATAGGGTTGAGTCTTGTGGTACTCCAAGTTGATTGGGTGAGGAGGGAGAATCATTTTTGTTTACCATGAACAATTGTGTTCTGTTTTCCAGAAAGGATCTGAACCATTGAAGGACTGTGCCAGATAAACCAATCCTGTTTTCCAGTCTTCTTAGCATTTTGTCGTGATTGACCGTATCGAAGGCTGATGAGAGGTCGAGCAGGACTAGTAGGCAGGTTTCATTCCGGTCAAGAGCGAGGAGGGCGCCTGCTACTATATGCAGAATGGCTGTTTCTGTGCAATTGCCGGGTCTGAAGCCAGATTGGCAGTCGTTCAGTAGTTTGAAAGCCGTAATGTGTTGGTTCAGTTGTTGCTGAACGCATTTTCCAGGACCTTGGCTAGCATGGGAATGTTGGTTATAGGTCGGAAGTTATTGGGGTCGGAGGGGTTTGCCGTCGGCTTTTTTGGGATAGGGGTGACTTGACTAGTTTTTAGGCTGCCCGGGATGTGACCTTGCGCTAGCGAGGCATTGATGATTTTGGTCCAGAGAGGAAAGATGATATGGTGGATGTGAGGTAGGCAGTTAGAGGGGACAGGATAATTGAAGTGGTTGCTGGGTTTGGTAGTTGCTATTGTTCTGGTGATGTCACTGAGATCGTACATTTTAAAGGTAGACCAGTGAGAGTTATTTTTGGGCAGAGGTAGATCCAGTTGTTCAGGATTTTCATCTTGTGTGTTCTTTCGGGTGGCTGAGTTGCTAGCTGCCACCCTTAGCTCGAGTTGGAGGGAGTTGGTTTTTGCTGTCAAGCATGAGGAAAATTCTTCACTACTAATCTGTGATTTCGTAGTTAAGAATGCGGGTTTGGCCAATTTTTAGATTGTTGTTTTAGCATTTCAAAGAGTTTCGTAGGTCTGTTTTTGGCATTGTCTAATTCTGATCCGAAGAATTCTTTTTTGATTGTAGAATGCTTTTATTATAGGATTTTCTAGATTTCCTAAGTAGTTTGAGTTGGAGGGGGGAGGGATGTTGCCTCCATTCGCGTTCAGTTAATCTTAGTTTGCGTCTTTCTTCATTCAGGGCTCAGCTGAACCATGGGTTTTTGTCTTTGTCCGGAATTCTTATGAGTTTTGTTGGGGCAACTTGGTTGAAGATTTTGGTCATCGTGGAGTTGTAGTGAGCAGTGAGGTCATGGACGTCTGACATGTTATCGGGAGCAGTGAGAACTTTCTCACAGTTGGAAGCTAGGTTGTTCCAGTTGAGGTTTTTCATGTCTCTTATCCAGTGTTTAGGCTTGATTTGCTGTGAGTAAGTTTTCTTTCTAGCGGAAGGAATTTGGAAGGTAATGGAATGATAGTCCGACCAATCACAAGGGGTGATCGATAGATTCAATAATTCTTTCTTTGGAGATGATCCAGTCAAGTCTAGGACCCTTGGAGGGAGTGGGCTTGTGTCAGTGAATTGTCTGCTAGGAAGGTTTTGAGGGCGTTGACCTGCTTGTCTAGGGGGTTTTCCCAGTGTAGATTGAAGTTGGCAAGTAATATGTCATTGGAATGAGGGGACAAGTTTGTAGTGATGATTTCCATCAGTTGGTCAGTCAATACTGTGTTCTTACCATGGGGATGGTAGAGTATGTGTGATTTGTGGGAGTGGTTGTCCGAAGATTTTACGGAGATCCCTAGGTATTCACAAGAATTCAGGGGATCGGAGTGAAACTTTGAGTTGGTGATGTCGAATCGGTTTATGCAGGCGATGCCACCGCCCTTTCTGTGGGGTCTGTCTAATCTTATGATGTTCTAATTTGGGGGAACAAGAAGGTCTAGGTATGGCGAGGATGATTCAGTGAGCCAAGTTTCTGTGAGGATGGTTAGGTCCATTTCCAGGTTGAGTATTAGGTCGGCGATGTCAGAAGCGCGTTTTTGGGCCGAGCAGCAGCTTAACAGTAGGCAGGAGATCTGGTTTGAGGCATTCTTTAAAGATAGCTCGTGTTTTTCGAGGGTGGGGGATATTGTTAGAAGGTTATTCTGGGTTATCGTTCTTTGATTCGATTGGGAAGTTCTGTTTGAGTTGATGGGGATTGGGAGAATAGAGAATTCTTCCTTATTTGTGATGGGGCAAGTAGGAGTTTCGTAGAGAAGTAGTAAATATTGGATTTCCCAGTCCGTTAAGTAGTGGGAAGTTTGGGTGTGCGTAGGGGTCGCTTAGTCAGAGGCAGTGGGATAGTATTTATAGCGGTGTTAGCTGCGGCTAGAGAGTTTTGAAAATTATGGAGTTCAGAGAGAGAGTTTTCTGCGAGTTGTAGGATGTTTCTAATTTCTAGGATAACGTTTTGTAGGTTCTGAGAAGTGAGGTTGGTATGGGTTTTTAAATGGGAAGTCCTTTTTGATCTGGTGTTTTTGTATTTAGCATAAACTTCACCCCTAGACCAGAGGGCTCTTGTGTGTTTAGTTGTATGGACTAGGGGAGTTAGCCCTTGCAGGTCTTTAAATCTCCTCTGGTCCTTTTTGTGTCTTTCTGTTGATAAAAGATCCCAAATATTCGACTGTTGATTGAGAAATCACAGTTTTTCTCTTTGACTGAAGCATGATAGAAAAGGCTATGGGCCTGATGTACTATCTATTCTTTGGTCGCATCTTAGCTGCTACTGTCATGCAGGGTCTGTGATATGCACTAGGGCATGTACAAGTCCTTCCCAGCATAAAAATGTAATTCAGTAGGATCTGCAGAATATCTGCCCTTTAAATAGTAATTAGACAGGATCAGTTTTCAGAATGTTTGCATTTAAGACTGCGATTGAAAGGAAGACAACTGTGTTGAACTGCAGGCTTTTATTCTTGCTTATAAAATGCTGACCCTGCAACAGTAAAAGGGACAGGGAATGAAAAATGAAACAGTCCCAAAATATGAGGGAAGATTGTGAGGAGCAAGAAGCAGTTACGGACCAGTACCTGCTCCCCCATGACATTTACAAAGCTGGAGCTGTCCATCACAAAACACTTTCACAAACCTGGCATTAGAAACCCCTTTCCGATGTCCATATTTATTTAGTGATCTGCAAAGCATTGATGCATACCAAGCAGATCAGAAGTAAGAAGGGAGTGTCCTTTCACACTCCTTTTGCTGGCAAGTTGCAGGGAGTTGCAATGTGTTCACTGCACCTCACACATTTATTCATGAATCATGTCACTTTTGTAGAGTACAGGTGTGGTTTCAGAACTTGGTAAGCCTAAAATGTTGAGAGCAGACTGCTTTGGGAGTTGTTAGACCTCACATTTTGTTATAGTGGAACCTATTCCTACAGTACTTAAATGAGTGATCGCAGCTAGCTGCCTAGATTAGAGACACTTACTGTAAATTCAGGGAGAGCTCAAATGAGGCAGCAGTTCGAGGCCTTGGATTATTTAGTTACATGTGCTTGTAGAAGTGAAGCATTCCTTACTGGTGCCCCTTATGGATTACGATCTCTGTATGAAAACCTTCATCTCCTTTTGTAAGTTGAGGTCTATTTTCAGATGGGGAGGTCTAGGACATCATCGCTTCATTCACTAACACATGTATTGTTGACCGCTGATGACTTCAGTTTATTTTATAAGAAAGAAATATATATACACAACTTACATTCTCTAAAAAATAAATATACTTAGTAGTATCTACAGATTTTAGTATAACATGTAAAGGGGACAGACCACAGAGTAAAAGCAACAGTGATGAAGAGAGTAGGGTAAGAAGCAAAATCGTTGTGTCAACGTATAAAGTAAACAGCAGTTTTATGAAGACTTTATTTATTTACATTCTCACCTAGAAGTTTCTTCCAGGATTTGATGAGCGATTTAGCCAGCGTTATCACTTCCTCATCGCTAGTTTCCTTTCTGAGGGCATTCACAGACATTCCAATCCTGGTAGACTGTAAGAAGAAAGAGACTGTAAAGCATGAAAAAGAGAAACGTTTAACCAGCACCTTCAATCAGCAATACCTTGAAAAGGAAGCCAGCAATTACCAGTTCTCAGTTTCATAAACAGCGTGACCAGTAAGGGAAGAGTAATCGAATAGTATTTTTTTAAACGCATCTCAAAGGTCGAACAACCACATGCTCAAAAATATCTAACTTAAAATGTGAAGAAGACTAGCTGTTAATGGGTATGAGCTTGCTAAGATGATCCAACAGAAGGAAAAAGTTGCTTTGATGGTAAATCAGTAACCGTGAGACCTTGATTAATTCCATTATCATCTTGCAGGGTAGTCATGCGCTTCCGGGACTGGAAACTGATTAGAAAACTAATTCAGAGCTTTTGTGAAATAGCCCATGTGCCCGCATGCATTCGGTACAGATAGCATGACCAGCTCTCTCCTGGTATGCCTGGCCTCAGTAGTTATCTTTTGGGGGAAAAAGGAGCTTAGTGATTTGAATTGGTTAGCACATTGCTATAGTGTTGGTGAATAAGGCAAGGGCGGCTCCTCCATGTGGGCGGAGGAGTGTCGCCCGACTGCTTTCTTGCAGTGCGAGAAGCAGAAACATAAAATGGTATTTTAAATACCATTTTATGTTTCTGCTTCTCGCACTGTGAGAAAGCAGAGGGCAGGGTTTGGTAGGGGGCGGGCGGATGAGCGTGTCTGCTGGAGGGCAGGGGAGGAGTGGCTTGCCCACTGTTGTGGGGCTGCCTAGTCGGTCCCAGGGCCGACCAAACCAGTCATACACACTCTGAATTTTCTCTATGTAGGCTACATGCAGCCTACATAGAGAAAATGGCCTCCCCATAGACGCCAGTGGAATCGACGTTCCAGCCATTCACACCGATGCCATTGCAGCGTTGTGATTCGCTTAGGGGAGGGGAGGAAGGCTGACTGCGGCTGCTTCCTCTTGATGCAGACGGACGACACGAGACAGCAAAGGTAAGTTAATGTAACTTTTTTTTTTTTTTAAACCTCCCCCCACGCCCCCCCCCCCCCCGAGTAACACCCTCACCCTCCCCGCGCGCCACTCCACCCACGAGTCGTACCGCCTGCGACTGGAATAAGGGGGCAATAACAGAAAGGAACCTTGGAACTCTTTCGAATGTCTGACTGCCACTATTAAGATGAGTGACAACAGACAATTACTCTGCCACCTCTTATACCATCCGCCAGGAAACACCTCCTCTTTCGGTGAACACCTCTCCAACCTGATAACTCATTGCTCACTCCGTGACTTAAACTACATTATCCTAGGTGACCTCAATCTTCACTAAAATGAAGAAAACAACATGTTAATCAAACGCTTAAACGATCTCCTAAGCAACAACAACCTCAACTAATACTGCACAGAGAAAAACCCACAACAGAGGCTCAATCCTCGATGCCATTATCACTCAAGCAGTCTCAGTCTCCATCGACCACACCTTGCCTGTCAACTGGTCTGACCACCATATCATTCTGTTCCACATAAACCAAAAGATCCAATCTGAGCCCCGCACGAAGGACCCCCCCCCCTGCCATTTCCCCCCCCCCTCATTCGCCGAGAAATCTAAGTCAGATTCCCCTTGCAGATCTGGAGGCAAGGGTAAGATCCCTCCTCCCCAACTACTCTGGTAAGCTCTCAACAACAGAACTCACCTCCCACTATAACACTACTATAACTTCCATAATGGACCAAATAGCCCCCATGAAATTAAAAAGAGTCAGGAACATACCATCCAGATCATGGTTCAACACAGACAAACTCTCAAAGAAGAGAACTAAGAGCGGCAGAAAGACTCTGGCAAAAAAACCTGTCCTCAATCCTATGAGCTAGACTCAAATCAACACGAAGGAAATACAATAATCACATAAAGAGTGAAAAAGCGTCCTTCTTTTGTAACGCCCTTAGCAACCCAAAAACCAGAACTAGAGAACTCTTCAATCTCATCAGACAACAAACCTCCAAGCCACCTTCGACTCAAGTTATTGCCTCCAAAGACCTGTGTAACAACTTTGCCAATTTCTTCAATGACAAAATCACCAAGATAGAACTCTCCTTGGACGTGCATAGCAGTACCCCAGACTGCAAATCACCCCCAGAGACAGAAGATGATTCCACACTAAAGTACCCCCCGATCTTATGGAACTCTTCCAACCCCATCGCCGAAGCAGTGGTCATCAAAATGATTTCCACCACTAAACCCTTAGCACATGCCCTGGATCCCATACCAGCCCAACTGGCCAAACAACTCAAACTCTCCCGAGCCCCGCACTGGACTAAGATAATAAACAGCTCCTTGAGTACTGGAGTCACGCCAGACTGTCTCAAAAGCGGCCAAGTCACACCTCTACTGGAAAAAACGGGCGCTGACATAAACGATCTTAATAACTTCAGACCCGTCTCCAACCTCCCTCTCCTAGCGAAAATCCTAGACCCTCACCAATCAGGTTTCACAAAAGGATGCAGTACAGAGAGTGATGCTAAATATAAGAGATGATATGCACAAATCTCTTGATACAGACCAATGCTGCCTACTAATACTCCTGGACCTATCAGCAGCCTTCGACACGGTTAACCATAAACTACTCATTAAGGCACTTCAAGAAAGGGCTGAAGCAGAAGAGATGGTACTACAGTGGTTCACCTCTTTTCTACAGAACCCCATCCAAAGTATAAAAATCAAAAACCTTTCTTCTGACCTACTCCCCGTTAGCAGGGGTGTCCCCCAAGGATCAGAACTTTTCAACATATACTTGGAACCCCTCACCACCATACTCAAAAAATCTAACATTCCCTTCCACCTCTATGCAGACAATACCCAGATCTATCTGGAAACCTCCTCCATTGAAGATATTCAGAGACTGAACGGCACTTTAAGAGAAGTCCAACACTGGCTATCACGCAACCACCTAAAACTCAATCAAGACAAGACAGAAATCCTCCTCATCTCCAACGATGAGAAGAACACCCAAATCTCAGAATGGCTAAAAGCAATTGATGCGCTCTACTACAACCCCAACTTAGCCGACTCTGCAAAATCGCTGGGAATCACCCTGGACCCTCTACTGTACATGCACAAACACATCAAGAACACCGCAAAGTACGCTTTTCTCAACCTGAAACTACTCAACAAAATAAACAATTCATCCCTCAGGACTACCTCAAGCAAGCTACTCCCTGGTGCTGTCCAGACTGGACTATGGGATTGCAACCCTCACAGGATCAACTTAATCTCACCTAGCTCCCCTCGGATCAACTCTGAACGCAGCAGCCAGAATTGTCACAGGAGTAAAAAAATATGAACACATCTCCCCTGCACTCAGAGACCTAAAATGGCTCCCTATTGAAATGCGAGCCAACTTCAGAACTGCCTGCCTCACGCACAAAGCGCTGCACACTGGGAAACCCGTCTACCTGGTCGCTAAACTCCAGAAGGTAGGGCGGACAAGAAGCCTAAGGAGTACCAACAACCTACTCCTTAACCCTCCGAGAACGCGCAACTAAAACCGGCATCCCGAGCCTTCGCAGGAAATGCTCTCAAAATCTAGTACTCCACACCAGTCCATATCAGGACTAACCCCTCCTACTTCCAATTCAAAAGGCAGCTCAAAGACCTCATCCTCAACCAATCTCTCCAGTATTGATAGCTACAACCTAACCATCGAAGCCTGCCCACAGCAGCACACAAACACTTTGACATTAAGAACTCTACCTCACTCTCCCCAGGACTATCTCCAATATCCTATCCCCCCGTCCAATCCAGTCACGAGTCATTGTGCTCTCTTTGACGTCAAGGCATTGTAAATACTATTGTGATAACATACCCTGCGAGTGACACTGTGCGCTCCACGAAGGTATCATGTGATACGCCGTGAGCCATTGTACATACTATTATGTTTATGTATCCTACAAGCGACCATGCTGTAAAGCACTCCGATACCTTTAGGTCTGGCAAGCGCTATATAAACTCTGAAATAAATAAATAAATATGAACTAAGGGCCAGTTTTACAAAGCCAATTTTCAATCGGAAACATACAATTCGGAAAATCACAGTGTTTGCAAACCTCTAAATGTTTTTTAAGTATTCATTGAACCCATTAATGAGTCAGGAAAGTCTTTCAGATTTATAAATTTAGATAAGCCACCGATACCTTCCGGAAAGGGTATGGTACCTCAATTAATATGTTAACAGTAGCATTAATTGCGGAAAAAAGCAAACGCCTAAAGAGAAAATTACAACTCTGCTTTATAGATCTGAAAGCTGCTTTTGATCGAGTGGATTGACCACTCCTATGGGTTAAATTAAGACGTTGGGGTATACAAGAACATTTTTTAAGAGCAATTGAATCACCATACACAGAAACGTGGATTCAAATTAAGGTAGGGGACGGGACCAAATTATCAAGGAAAATACCAACCGCTAGGAGTCTTAAGCAAGGGTGTGTGCTAGCTCCACATCGGTTTAACCTCTTCAATGCTCATGACGGCTCCCGGCTGTCATGACCACGCCCGCGATAGGAATGTTCAGCACTGCGGCGGAATTCGCGGCGCAGTGACGAGGTTATCCTATATATGGCAGATTTGACTTCCCACCTGGATCTAGTTAGCGCACATGCGCCAAGGTAAGGTCCAGTGACAATATCCCATCTAGCATACGCTGATGGCATTGTGCTGCTGAGTCATACAGAAATCAGACTTCAAAGATTGATCAAAGAAACAGTGGCATATACAAAACTTAACAAATTAGAAATAAACAATGCTAAAACAAAATCCATGCTTATTGGGAACTAATCCCTGTGTTTCTTTAAAGATTAAGCTGGATAATCTAACCATAGAAGAAGTCAGTACCTAGAAGTACTTGGATTTCAATTTTGATAAAAATTTTAACTTTCATGCCCATCAGCAGTATATGGTTAGAAAAAACAATGCTTTAATACACACATTCAGCTTGCTTGCAAACAAACTACATGGTCTCTCCTACCAACCACTTCTCTCTGTAATTAAAGCAAAATTGCTTCCTTCTCTAACCTATGCAAGTAAGGTGATGCATGGTAGGGATTCCAAAATGTTAGACAGATTACAAATCAAAACATATAAACAGGTATTTCATTTGCCCTGCAATGTCTCCCCAGCCCAAATTCATTTGGAATTTGTACTGACACAGCAAAACATAGCAAGAAGGTACCAGTTTATTAAAACCATGCACAAAATACGAAATAATCAATCTAGCCCTGTAGTCAACGCGTTATGGGAAGCCTTGATCAACGATGACAATTCAAGTTACAATAAATATCTGTTCTCATCTTTACAACTAACCTATGCGGGTGATCTGTGGGACTTGAACTTGTTGCATTCCACATTTTGTCAGACCATGAATAAAGCGGCAAAAATTCATTTGTTAGTTGATAAAAGTATATTTTCGCGGCGAGCCCATGCATGGATGACAATTCAAACGTATGTCACATTGCAACCGGCAACTTACCTTCAGTTAACCTATCGGGTGAATCTGAAGAAAAAACTATTGGCCATGCGCCTAGGTGATCTACCGTCTCTGTCAGACAAACCACTTTGGCGATATAAAGGATCAAAAATTTGTAGACTATGTGATGCCCCAGAAGAGGACCTTGTGCATTTGGTCTGTATATGTCCCAAACTGATGAATGCGCGTCGAGTACTTTTAAATCGCTTATTTAATGAGCGAGGGATTTATATGTGTAGAACAGCCATCATGAGAAGTCTGGACTCTACATGATAAAGCAGTAAAACAGGATTGCAAGTAGTACTCAATAATATAAGGAACATCTTCAGTCACAAGACTATATGACATTGATAGGATGATAAAACAATAGAAGGATGATAATACCTAGAACTGCTGAATTTCTGTCTCTTCCTACAGATGCATACCCTACACGAATAATCTGGTGAAGTGTCCCAACAATTATGCATTGAATGTATTTTATAACGTTCCATTTTAACAAATCCATGATGTTATTTTGTGTTGCACCAATATTTATCATTGTTTTAATGACAATTGATTATTCTTTTTTTAACATGTATCTAACTTGTATTGTGATAGTTTTTTATTAACTAATAACAAACTATAAACAGACCTTACCAAATTGCAATTAAGAAGGGGATTGATTGGGCATCCCTCCAAACTGAGATAAGGTTATTGACACCTCACAAGAGGTTTGTCATTTTTGTGAAGGGGAACGTATCCCCCTCAGACACCTTACAATAAATGAATAGTGTTGGACGGATTAGGCAGTGGTCGAGAGGACCACTGCCTGCTTCCATTAGTGTTTTCCTAAACATGATTTTATTTTTTTCCTTTTGTTAAGCAGCACCGCCTCTTTTAAGAAACATGGGCTGCTCTAAAAAGAAAAGTGTTTGGGAATGCAAACACAGGGATGGTGGTCTGCTGTAGATGGTAGTTTGAAGTTCTTGCCGGCCACCACCCTGTGTTCAAGGTAAATCACAAGGGGTCACAAATACTGACCTGCTGAATTATTATTCATTAGTCAAGTCATTTGGTCACCCTCTTGGCGACTGGAGATTTTGCGATGTGACATATTAGTATAAATGTTATGCCAGGTCCTAAAAAGTCATTAAACAATTTGCGACCGGTCTCTTAGAACATCTAGCCTTAAGAGTAACAAAGTCACCTTAAAGTTAAGTTTATCTTACTTTGCATCCAGGCTCTTGCCCCATATCAACCTGTGGGTAGATTCCAAATCAACTGAGAATAGGAAAGCAGCGTGAGGCTACCTTCTTAACTCTTTGCCTCTGGGAAAAATCCTCAAGAGCATAGTGTCAGCTGAATGTAGCAGTTAAGTCATCCTAGCCACCCTGGGTATGTTCCAAGACGTTGTGTGGCAGGTGAGTTTAACGTAGGAGGAAACAATGGATAAATGACCTTATTCTTCTGGCAACAAGGCTCGCCTTAGCGCCTGCATGAATAACATCATTGTCTGTAAAAGTGTAGAACAGTTGATCAGCAAATGGAAGTAGGTGGTCTCTCAAGATAAAAGCACAGGCTGCATCTAATATCCAAATTGTGGGATGTTTCCTTAGTTGAGGAGGCATGACAAAGAGAAATGAAAGTTGGGCCACCGGCATCCCAGTATAAGCCAGTTGACATGAGAAAGACATACCATCATTCACTAAGCATGTGAGTAGGTTGATCTGCCAAATAGCAAAATCTCAGCCACTAGCTCTTGAGCTGTGTCCTGGTGCAGGACATTCTGGTAGTCACCAAGACCTCACAGTTCTCAGAGGATAGACCTTGATATGCAAAGGAGCCATACGCTCAAGATTATTGATGGGAGAGATTGGGTATAGCACTCTCCCATTCCAAAGACAGAAGGCCTGTCTGCTGGGAGTAAATATTGGTATCATTCTGAAGTAGGAGCAAGAATGAAAAGCAGATTTAGAGGGGCCAAAAAAGCAAAAAGGATGACTGGGGATGCAGAATTCCGTTGAATCACTGAAGGATCCAGACAATTAGAGAAGTGGGGCGTAAGGAGTGGACAGTCAGATTAACTGGCCGCATCTTAAGGGAGGGCCAAAAATGTCAATAGTTTAACAACTCATAGGATTAGGCCAAAGACTTCCTGGACAATTTCACACGTGTGGCTAATGAAGAAGCCTGCTAGGGCTCTCTGCTCTGGGCCGTCAATTTCTGTAATATGGGTATTCAGCAGGAACATGATGTGCAATAAAACCAATTTCCACACAGCATCGTTCAGCAGACTGATCTCTGTGCATGTGTGGCTCGTTACCTCACAAAGCTGAAAGTTGTGTTTTTTTCTAAGTAGGATAACCCCCATTCTGGATTTCACAAGTGGAATAAAGGCTTTAAATACTAGCAAACTTTTTTTCAGTTCTAACACGATCATGTGAAGGGATGCATCTGGCTCATTCCTTAAGGCAATGCTGTGGAGTTTTCGGCAATGAACTCTCCAACCATACTCCGGGAAAGACGTAATGACCATGGGCTGTGGTTGAGAACAGGCAGAAGGGACATCCCGCACATAGGTTAGAAGCAGGTGTCTACTATGCGTCATCAGAACCAAGAACGGCTGGACAAGGCACGTTTGAAAGGTCGTCCAGTAGCTGGTCCTAATGTTCCTCCAGAACTAACTTCACATAATTAATCTGGAGGCTGGCCCTGGAAACCATAATGCATGCAGTCCCATAAGCAAGATGAACTACTAGACGTACAAAATCACACTGGCTGACCACAGATGCCCTCACTGGACGTATGAAGGCCAAAATGGAGTCTAGGAATGCTCCTTTGAAATGTATACGAATGGACAGGACCAAGAACCCCAGACTGTTTAATTAATTAATTAATTATGTGCTTATATAGCACTGGAATCACTCCCGAAGGGGTACCTCCGCGCTTCGACCACTGCGAAACCCTTCCTGGCTTCCCTGAGAGATGGTCCCTTAATGGGTATCTCCAGGGTGAGACCAGGCATCCCCGGCGGTCTGGTGGGGCCGTTAGTGAAGATGAGGCAAGCTAGTGCCCAGAGTTGCCGAGTGTGATCGCTGATCAGAGTGGGCACCGAGGCGAGAGAATTATCGAGTCCGCTGACCCTGGTCCAGAAACCTGCCGCGTCGGGAATCGAACCCTGGTCCCGGGCCGTCCTCTGCTCTCGGGTCTGCCGCCTCTAACCAGTGAGCCACACTACTTCACTGAAGGTCAAAGTTAGGCTGGATCATGCTTTCTGTCCTGTCCTGCCAAGATAAAGCAATGATCTAGGTATCCATGGCAGTGGAGATTTTGTTGCTGCAAATAGGATACCACCTGGCCCAGGCTCATGGTGAACTAAAGAGGTGGCCTTATATTCCAGCAAGACCACTTAGATTTTCATTTTCTCACTCAGCAGTGATCCCCAGATTCCTTAAAAGCAGAAGTGGTGGTACATATACATATATATATATATATATATATATATATATACACACACACACACACATATATATATATATATATATATATATATATATATATATATATATACATATTCAACACAATCCTTCGCACAAAGGAAAAACGAGGCGACCAGCCAGTAGTTTCCACAGCTCTTGGTTTTAATCAGAAGATCATTTCACAGGGTTAAAGTGAGATTTACGCGTTTCAGTGTTACAAACACCTTGGTCACGATCAGCTTTCCGCTTTTTTGGGCATTATTTAAACGCCTCTTACAACTTCCTGTCACATGATGATTGGGGTCAACATGAATTATGGGTGCTGTAGTTTTTTTCTTTAAAAACACTACCGGAAAAAAAGAAAACAATTTATAAACTTTTTTTTCTTTCCAAAAAGTCTTTTTCTTTTGATTGTGATGAGCTTCTTTTCACCATGCCGCCAACTCAGTGTTATTTCCCTCTGGTGGGGTGTCATATTCGGGCAATCGTTTTTCCATTTCTTTTAGTAATTATTTTTGATTTTCATTCTTTTTATTTGTTTTGTCGTTTCAATCTGTATTTTCAAGCCTCTTACTCAGTGTTATTCCCCTTCAGTGGGATGATATGTACGGCAAATCATTTTTTTCAGTTACCATTTATTTGTAATTTTTGTTCTTTTGAATGTATTTTTCTTTTCTTTTTTTTATTTCAGTTATTGTTGGGCACGGTGATAGCAGGCAGATGTGCCCAGAAGGCTGCATATAGAACACACATCAAAAAACTGGTGCTGTGCCTTTAAGACATCCAGGAACTCCAGGATCCCACCATGTCCCACATGTGACAGTTAGGTCAGGTCTTTTTTAACAGCGGGTTACACTGTGTAGTGATTATAAGGAGACAAAGTGCTGTTATAAACATGGTATTCATCCGGGGAAGAGGGAGGGTCGCTTATGACTTTGATGAGTATACACCTGGAAGAGAACTAGGATTACAGGTAAGCAACATCCTTCTCTTTCCGGGGATACTCATCAATAGTCATAAGCCCTGAGTTGCAAGCCCATCCCCAGAATCCTGTGGACGAACACCAGTATAGCTAGCACAGTCTGAACAACATGTTAACCAAACAAATTCCTCAAGGAAGCTTGCCCAATCTGGGCATGTGCCTGAGTATCAAAATCTAGGCGGTAATGGCGGGCAAAGGTGTGTACCGATCGCCATGTAGCGTCTTACATATCTCTTGAATGGGTACATTCCTGAGAAGGGCCGTAGTGGAAGCTTTGACTCTCCTGGAGTGAGCCTTAGGTCTATCAGGGAGCTGTTTGTTAGATAAATGATAAGATAAAGTGATACGAGACACTATCCATTTGGAGCTGGACTGCTTAGAGGAAGGGAGACCAGAGCGCAACGGACCATAAATCACAAAGAGACGATCTGACTTTCTCATGCTCTTAGTTTTATCCCGTTAGAATTTTAGAACCCTGTTTAGGTCAGGGCAATGTAACGCCCTCTCAGGGAGGTGGTACGGTTTGGAAAAAAGGTGGGGAGAGTAACTGACTGATTGATATGAAAATCCGAGATCAACTTAGGCAGGAAACTCGTTGGGTTCTCAGGACCACTCTGTTGGTATGGAAAATGAGATAAGGCTCTTTAGAACAGAAGGCCTGAAATTCGCTCACTCTGCGAGCAGAGGTAATTGCCACTATGAAAGTGGTCTTCCAAGTCAGATGCTGCAATGAGGCTTTCTGAATTGGTTCGAAGGGTGGAGCCATTTATTTAGAAAGGACTATGTTAAGTTCCCAGGGAGGGGTAGGTGATCTAATTGAGGTATAGACCTTTTTCAACCCTTCTAGGAAGTCCTTAACTACTGGCATCTGAAAGAAAGACCTGACTATGTCACTTTCTATAAGCTGTAATTGCTGCCAAATGTACTTTAATACAAGTAAACTGTATACCCGATGTAGCCAAGTACAAAAGGTATGGGAGAATAACATGTTCCCAACCAAGAATGGATTATGTCCATTGGCTGTACACCATAGTTAGAAGCGATTCCATTTGAAAGTGTATGATTTCCTCGTAGATGGCCTCCTCGCTACCTTCAGAATATGCATGCAGTCTGGCGAGAGGCCTAGATGTCCATATTGGAGGAACTCAGGCGCCATGCTGTCAATCTCAGTGATGAAAGGTTGGGATAAAACATCTTCTCTCCAAACTTGGTTAACAGATCCTGATGGCATGGTAACCTCCTGTGTGTGTAGAAGGTCCGGATACCACCACTGTTAGGCCAGTCTGGCGCGATCAGGGTCATCTCGGTCTTGGATCTGTAGAGTTTGTTGATCACCAGTGGTATGAGAGTGATTGGTGGAAAGGCGTAAAGTAATGTCTCTGACCAGTCGATCAAAAGTGCATTCCCTCTGGAGCCTGGTTGAGGGTACCTGGATGTGGAGGAGCAGCATTTTGCATTTGTTACATCTGCAAACAGATTGAAGTCTGGATAACCCCATCTTTGAAAGATGTTGTGTGCTACCTCTTCTTTTAGCACCCAGTCGTGCGCTACGACGAAGTCGCGACTTAGCGCGTCTGCCTACACGTTGAGAGTACATGGCAGGTGAATTGCCGATATAGTCAGCTTTCTCACCAGTGGTCACTTCCAAATCGTTTGAGCCTCCTGTGATAGAGGCCTTGATCTGATACCTCCCTGTTTGTTCAGGTAGTACATAGTGGTGGTATTGTCCGTCTGAACTAACAGGGAGCGTGTCTTTATGGAAGGAAAGAACGCTTTGAGTGCCAGATGTACAGCTCTTAGTTCCAATATATTGATGTGGTAAGTTTCCTCCTTTTTTGACCATATCCACTGAATCTGAAGATGGCCCATGTGGACTCCCCATCGTTGGAGGGACGAGTTTGTGGCAAGTGTTTGTTTGGGGAGTTCCTGGTGGAACGGGTCTCCTTTCAACAAATGACTCTGCATCCACCATCTCAGGGAGTCTTTGACTGTGTGAGGAAGAGTTATGGTGTCCTGCCAGCGGTTGGAGACTCGAGACCACTGATCCTCTAATGCCTACTGCCAACGGTCTCATCTGCAGTCTGGCATTGGAAACTATGAATATGCAGGATATCATTGAGCCCAGCAGAGAGGATACCTGTCTGGCCGTGGGAAGAGATGTGCGGAGGAGAGTGCAACATTTTTGGATGATTGAGAAAAGCCTCTCTTCCGAAGGACAAGAGCTTGAGTTTGCGGAGTCTACAGAAGCGCCTAAGTAGTGGATTCTCTGTGTTGGAATGAGAATGGACTTCTTGCAGTTGACACACAGACTCAACTGATTTAGAACCTGAATGCAGGATTGTAGGTGTTCTTGCAGAAGACTAGGAGAAGCACACTTGAGTAGCCAATCGTCTAGCTATGGATAGACGAAAACGTTTTGCTTTCGCAGAAAAGCCCCTACCACTGCCATGCATTTTGAAAACATGCAGGGCTGATTTAAGTCCAAAAGGGAGGACTTGGTACTGGAAGTTCTCTGATGCTACCTTGAACCTCAGAAATTTCCGGTGCATTTGGGAAATTGGGATATGAAGGTAAGTGTCCTGAAGGTCTATGGAGCACATTCAGTCTCCTTGATGGATTTGAGGAACAATTTGTAGTGGCAACATCCTGAATCTTTCATTGAGGACAAACTTGTTTAATAGTCTGAGATCGAGTATACGCCTGTACTCCTTAGTTGGGTCTTTCTTTGGAACCAAGAAGTAACAGGAATAAATCCCCTGTCTCTGTTGGAGCCAGTGAGCTTTTTTGATGGCCTACTTTTGTAACAGGATGGATACCTCTGCCCGAAGTAGCTGTTGCTGATGTACTGATGGTCTCCGAGGCGGTATTGTCAGTGGAGGGGACTTGAATCGGATTGAGGACCCATTCCGCACAATATCGAACACTCAATTGTCCTTTGTGATTTTGTGCCACTCGTTCAAATGAAACATGATACTATCCTGCACCAGAGTGAGTAACAGAGCTGGGAGAAGCAAGCTCTCCCTGTTTTGGCAGCTGTTTAGTAGAGGGAGCTGTTTGCCTGGAAGTCCCTCGTCCTTGTCGAGTTCTACGCCGATGAAACTGGGATCTGGAATGGTGTTGTTGCGATGTCCAGTGAGGGGTTTGAACCCTTTGTTGGTATTGGCGGCGGTCATAAGAAAAGTATTGGCATATGAAAGCATTACGTTTTTTCCAGACCTAGTGTCCTTAGGGTGTCAAGCTCGGACTTCATTCTGGACATCTTATAGTCTGCGTGAGAGCCAAAAAGTGAAGTTCTGTTGAAGGGCATATTCAGAATCATGAGTTGGGCCTCAGATTTTAGGCCAGTGAGTCTCAGCCAAGAGGAGCGCTTAACACAAATGCAATGCGAGTAACCATGCGCCGCCAGATCTGATGCATCAGCTGCTGCACTTATGACCTGGTTTGCCACTAGTCCTCCTTCCTGTAGGATCTCCTGGAAATCCTGCAGGTCTTCTTTCGGCAGTTTGTCCGTGAACCTTGAGAGGGAGTCCCACAGTGATCAGTCATATCTTACCAGGAGTTCAGAAGTGCTAGCGACCTCCATATAAGAGGCTGAGGTGCTACACATTCTCTTCCCATTAGAGTCCATTGACTTGCTGTCTTTGTCAGGAGGGACTGCAGAGGACACCATGAGTGGGCGTGCCTTGCTGCTGACACTATAACATAGTCCAGTGGAGGGTCAGACCTCAGGAACAGTGGATCCTGGACTGGTGCTCTGTACTTTTTGATTTTGCGCGGTGGCACTGCTCCTATTGACGCAGGAGTGAGAAAGGTATGAAGCGCCGGTTCCAGTAGACCTGGTACCAAGGGAAGCAGAGGTCCAGAGGATGACCTGTGATGAAGGGTTTCAAAGATGACTGCTGCCGTAGGGGTCGTAAACGGCATCTCAATGTTTAGTTTTGCAACCCCCCTACATCGGACCTTGTTGAAAGTAATGATGTTGTCCACTGGTGACACTCTGGCAGGAGGAGTGGCAGACAAAGTAGGGGAATAGTGTTCCACCGAGGATCTGGAGGTGTTTGTAGACCACGATAAAGACCTGTGTCGACGCTTCAGAGACCTTGAGGAATGGGAGTGTCGGAATCTAGTCGGGGGATGCCTGAGAGGTGTCTGCAAATCGATGTCTCCTTGAAGTTGGAGATTGTTGTTTTGGAGATTCCCGAGGAGACCTTATGGCTGGTGTCGGTGGACGCACCCCTCTACCAGATGTTCGAGAGGGGGAATATAGTTGCGAGTAATCTGACCCTGGACTGCACCTTGGCACTCTCCACTCTTTTACACTCCTCAGCCATCTCGGGGAGAGGTTGTTTAGATGTGTGTGCTGTTCTTAAGGGGGTGATCCCTCCGGCGTGATCTGCACAATTCTCAGGCCAGGAGAAGATGATGCACTCCTTGACGTTGACCGTCTCGAACATGGTTCTGGAGACTCCACCACTTGAATTTCTCTTGACATTGGTACAGGTGAACGAGTCAATCTCGGTCTCTTTGCCGGTGGAGAAATGTGAGTCGATCGATTTTACACTGACATCGGCGATGATGAAGCCAAGCGTTTTTTTTGTGCCGAGTGCCCATGACTCGACGTTGGTGGTGTCTTCGACATCGGTGCCGTCTTCGACATTGGTGGTGTCCTCAATGTCGGTGACCGCCCATATCGGTTCTGTCGGTATGACTTCGACGTTGAGCGTCTGTGTTCCGCCGTCAGAGGTGAAACGGACCTGGACCGCCGACAAGGAACAGTCGACATTGGTCGGTGAGTAGTTGACGCTTGAAGTTTAGACTTAGATTTACTTGGTTTTGATGGGCCTAGCATCGACCGTGTCATTGGGGATTGTTCTTTCGACGTCGACCGTGGCAAAGGTCTTCCTGTCGACGAATTGGAAGCCGAAAGTGAGCATACAGGTATCTTCAATGCTGATCTTCTTTCCGTCAACGGCGAAGCTGACCAATGTCTTTTTTTTCCACCTTTTTTTTTCTATGCTCAGACTGTACTTGAGAGGAGGGCTCTTTTGAAGGCGGATGTTACCTTCCAGGCCACTAGTGGATCCTTTCCCTCTCTCCTGCATGGCATGCAGCTTAATCTTTTCCTTGTCTCGAAGGGTCCTTCTGGAGAACTGCTGGCAGTAATAAGTATGAGTGAGGATGGTAAGCTCACAATACAGACAGAATGTGGGTCAGATTTAGCTATTTTCTTCCCACACGAAGGACACCTGTTCAACAAGGCTGGAAGGAAGAAAAAATGTTACAGTAAAACAGCTTGTACTAGAAGACGTTGAGTGAAGCCAAAAAATTCAACTTCAAAATATTAATTAATGACAAAGTCAATAACTGGCAAGCTCAATGCTCCAGGATCCTCAAAGAAGGAGCCGGAAAAAAGAACTGACCTGTCACATGTGGGGCATGATGAGAGCCTGGAGGTCTTAAAGGTACAGCGCCATTTTTTTGATGTATGATCTTTATGCAGCCTTCTAGGCGAATACCTGCTATTACCTTGCCTTTTTCCTTGAAAATAAAGGCTATGTTCAAACAAATTAAGAATACATTTCTCTCTGTCATGGAAATGTTGAATATATATGTTTTGTTTTAAATGAAAAAATACAATATTGGCACATTTCAGCCTAACGTGGGGTTTAGTGTATATGTATATATACATGTTTTTGCAAATCTTCTGAGAAGCCCTAAAAGACATTTAATAGTCTTAATTAAGCATTAATACTCGACACTCACAGTCTTTACAGCTGTGGCTACCGTTGCACACATTATCATGCCCATGTCGAACCCTCTTTCACTGTATCAGGTGGGTGGGGCTGATTACTCCAGGACAAAAGCAAGTCTTCGCCTTTCGTAATATTTTTACCAAATCCAACTTCACTGTTGCATTGGATTTTTAACAACTATTAAAATGCATGTTGGGCGTGGGTTTGCTTCACAAGAAGTGCAGACAACTCATTGCTCCACAATAACTTTTACTCTTAAGATCCGCAGAAAGTATGTAGTAAACTGGACTTATATGTTCAAAAAGTAAAGCCACCATAAACATACACATTAATCACCACCTTCAAACCTCCTACAATGACCATGCACAAGTAAGATTCCTATAAGCGATACAACACTCCCCACGCAACACACCAAACTATTGTCACCTTCCTTTCACATGCCGCTCAGAACAACCCATACGTACCTCCTTAACCCACCTTTCCCTAAACCCCTCTTTTTCTTTTCCCATATTCTATTACATTATACTGACAATCAGCAATGCTTTGTTCAAGAGTGCACATACTTATGTCACACCTCTGAGACAGATTAAATAGTTAACTTTTTCTCGCATAAGATTTAAGCATTGTATATACTATGAATGTTTTTATATCCTTGATGAAGCAATAAAGTATTCTGAAAAAGAAAAGAAAATAGTTATTTAATTATTTTCTAGCTAGTTCCATTTCAGAGGTACAGGATTAGTATTTAATACTGCACCCCAGCGTTTCCTATGAACATCAAAGCTGCAACACTGAAATAGCTTTGATTGCACTTTCACTGTAAGGACACGTTTAACATTAAACTTTTACATGTCCTACATGTGTCCTACAGGAGTGTGGCTGACTGATTAGAGCGGCAGACCCTGATGCAGAGGTCTGGCCCGGGACCAGGGTTCAATTCCCGACGCGGCAGGGTCCTGAGCCCAAAAATGTCCACAGACTCGATAATTCTCGCCTCGGTGCCGATTCTTATCATGGGGTCCCACGCTGCAACTCTGGGCAATAGCTGCTTAATCTCCACTACGGCGGCCCACCCGCTGCGGGATGCCTGGCTTTCACCTTGAGGATGCCCAGTAGGGGTTATCTCACAGGGAAAAGCCAGGACGGGTTCCCAAGGCAAGCGCCTTGATGCCTTCGGGTGATACGTGCGCTATATAAATACATACTACATTTCACTTCTATATACCCTGCCTAATTAGGGGTGACAAACATTTAAAATGAAGATTTAGGCCTTTCAAAGGGGGTTATTTTGGCAGGTTGAATTTGCTGCTAAAACCTGCACAGCCAGGCTACTGGTGGCAGACCTGCAGTTATGTTTACATAGTCATTTTTACCTTAAAGGCCCTGGGTACACCCTAGAACCCTATACTAGGTACTTACAGGTAAGTTAAATATGCCCATCAGGTTTATTCCAATTTTACCATGTTGAAAGGCGAAGCACATACACTTTACCAGTAGTTATTAGGGGATAAAGTGCACATAGGTCTATAGCCAGCAAACACAGGAATCAGGAAAAAGGCAAAAACTCAAATGTGAACCTGCAGAAAGTGAAAATTTCCAATGCCATCTTTCACAATAGTTATCACCCAACTTACTGTCGGTGGTCTTTTGCTACACTTCTAAATACTGCGATGTAGAGACCCTGCTGGAGTGATTTACAGAGCTGGGAGGAATACATCGTAATTTTAGAAAGTGGAGAGTGGTTGCCCAGAAGAGCTGGCAGCATGACTTTGGGCAGACTTCTTTTTTGATCCTCTCTTTTGCTGGTGTGAATCTCTGGCCTTGTTGATGTTGCTGCCCAGGGGGCCAGAAATGGAATTGAACTCTCTAGCAAACACAATTGTGGCATTCTTTATGTGTCTACTGAGACCTGAAGAATAACTTCTTCTCTTCTGAAGCAACATCCTTTAAAGTCTCAGCCTCTTGACCCAGATCTCTAGCGGAGAGCATACCAACAAAATATGCTAAACAATGGTAATTGCATCGACTAGGAAGATGGAGCACAGGGGTATGGGCGGCAAGCATTGGTGGTAAAATACTAATGTTGTGTACGAATGCTCTATTCTTGACAATCACAATAAAGAGAAGTTTTTAAAAAGTCTCACCCCACTTTTCATCCTAGTCATTTCTTCCTCAGTATGATGGCAAAACAAGGAAGGACCTGAGAAAGGTTTAGTTGAGGATTTTGACCTGTGAATCTGGTTAAAGAAGTAAGGCACAGCCATGATGAGCAGCTTAAGGTAATCCCATGGCAGCAACCTGTGACTATTAGTTCTCCTCAATCAATGGATGCACTGACAATTAGGCTTGAGACAAGGAGAACTTTGCAAACCATTGCCTCAAAGTCTTGTCTGCAATGTTTTTGCAATTCATCTGAGAAGCGCTAAAAGCCATTCCACATTTGACAGGTTTTATGATACAGTAATACAGTAGCACTCGCAGCCATCCGGGATGCGGCTGCTTTCCCGCAGATCATCATGCTCGCAGCGCATGCTCTTTTACTGTACTGTGCTGATGACCCCAGGACCAAAGCAAGTCTCCTCCTTGAGCTGAGAAAATCACAGAATCAAGCTTGGGGTCCGCCGGCAGAAAAATCAGCATCCTGTTGTTTTTTAAAATATTTTGTAATAAGCTGAAGCAGTTCCTTTCACCAAAGAATGAGTAATGAACTTGCCTCCTCCAACTCCATTAAACCTGGTAACAGTGGCAGTAGAGACCATGGCGAGGCTCTGGGTTGCAGAGTCTCTGTTATGACATACACTGTTTGAGGAGTTTCAATAGGAATGTTGAGTTTCAAAGCACCTCTTGCCAAGATCGCATGAAAAGTGGTCATATTGTCTGTAACCAATTATCACAAGGGAAACCCATTAAACCAGCACGGCATCTGGGAAATACAACTAAATTCAATACAGTGATGCCTCTGGTATTATTTATCACAATTCTTAATCTAGGACCGATACCACAAATTATCTGTCCACTGTTTTTTAATTACTTCTTGACTGAATCTCTATCATTCTTTCTTTTTAATTAATCTAGTAGCTATTTAAACACTTATACAATTCACGACAGACAAAAAAATGGTTTGCGTAATTTTTTAGTAGCAATAGTAAAACCAGTTATATTTTACATCAGGGAGAAAGTTAATTTTCACTTTTTTTCCTCTTATTTTTTTCATTTATACATATATATACACTTTTATCACATTTGACATGTATCTTTACACAATATATACAATATATAAACAAACATAAACATAAGGTTTTTCTTCTGAACCGTTTTTAGGTTCAAATGCCCAACATTTTGAATAAGGAAATCTGGGGTACTTTATTATATCCTTAATTCCTCTATCTGGATCACCAAATTCACGGAATGAAGCCTAGGAAGCACAAAATCACCTTTTGCCTCTTTTTTCAAGGCTATCATAAAGTCTTTCAAAATCAATTTGAACGTTTTCTTATGGTGTCAGATTATATAAACAGTCGACGCGTTTCAGCCTATAAGTTATTTTAGGCCTCTTCAGGACTTTGGGCAACACAATACACAATACCTAAAAAATAAAGGAATTCATTAAATTTGTATACATAACAACGAATAAATAAGTCAAGGTTACATAGACCCAATCCCGGGTGACCATCCTACTATAGAGGTGAAAGATACCTAAAGGTATATTGGCAACATTAGATACAGAAAGTAACACCACATAAAGTGCAAGAAAATGAATCCAAGGTGTAAAATTAAAACGAAAAACCTTCTCTACTGATACCAAACTAAATGATATCCATCAAATCAAAATCCCATCGTGTAAGAATCAATCTTGTGTCCTCTCTACCAAACGTGCACCAAAGCGCACCAAAAGAAGCATTGAATACCAGCATATAATTGCAGTCTGATGTTGGTGTACTCGTGGCAAAAAGGTACCGCACCTGCCCAATTACGGGCGTTTTTGGTACAGGGCAGAGCCCCAACCTCGATCTTCTGTAAAGAATAATTGAAGTATACTCATTAAACCAAACAAGGAACTTACACGTCTATCAAAGCTAAATTAAACCGTAAGAATAACACACAGCGTGTCATTCGTATATTACCAATCCTTACCGAATAATGGGACCGTCTGATTTAAAGCGTCCCGAGTCGATCACATTTTTTCAATGGGCTCTACACAGTCAGCGCAACTCAAGTCAGTGCTGGGTAGAAGATTAAATCCAACGGGGAAGGATCACACGGTAAGAGGATTCCCTCCCGTCAACAATCCAGAGTAAAAGTTTGCGTTTAGGCGTTTGTCTCTCGCGCCATATCAGGGCTTAGAAATAGAGGACGGACCAACTAGACTTAAACCGGGGCACACAATCCCAACTTTAGAGCGGAAACTAAAAAATGACTAGCGCCGCGAATACCTCTAAACTCACTCATCATGGCAGTGCTCTAAGTAAAGTAATATATCCAAGTTTATAACACGCAAATACTCGAATATGCCTCAGTTTACCCAGAATGAATTTAAAAAATCTGAATTATACCAAATATAAACACATAAAAATAAAATGTTTGTCCTAGTATCTTATTTATATACTTTCAACACAGCGAAGTGTAAATAATAGTCACCCCTTATAACCCAGTGTGTTGCCTCAACCCCTTACAGTCTGCAGATTTTGTAATACATTTGTCAATTGATCAATACATAAAACGATTGATTTCAAGTACAGCAGTAGTGCAAAATATACACACAAACAGGTATATCTATATTAATATTCAAGTGAGCAATGACCGAACCTCATCTCTATCATTTAGACCTGACTTAGATGTTTGATATTTTTCAATGAATCTAGCCTCAAGGCGGTTCAGTTTGATTTCTGTCTCTCCTTTATTCTTGTTTGTGACAACACACAATACTGACCAATAGATTTCTTTTTCAGAATGGCTATGTGAGAGAAAGTGACTGACCAAGGGTGCCCCTATAGTTTTGCATTTAATTCTTGATTTATGTTGCAGAATGCGGGTTTTAACTGCCTGAATAGTTTGTCCAATGTAAAATTTCTCACATGGACATTTTATGCAGTAAATGAGATTTTTAGAATTACAATTGGAAAATGATCTTTGTAGGTGAGTTATGCCATTTATAACAATCTCTTTGGAATCCCCGGTAAGGCCACATGCTATACAATTATGGCATTTGAAATGGCCAATAACTGGAGGTAATCCTAGTAGATCTCTTGTATTTCTTAAAGCAACCTTGTTTATAGTAGCTGTAGCTCTTACTAACTGGTTGCGTATAGTTTGACCTTTCTTAAAAGCAAACAGTGGTTCAGGTATCTCAAGTCCATCTAACAATTTCCAGTTTTTTTGAATTATTTTCTTAACCTTATTCGCACGAGGGTCAAAGGTTAGAACACATGTAAGTGGGATATTCAATTTGTTCTACTCTTTCGGTACCAACAAGGTTTCTCTTGGAGTGTACCAAGCTCTTTTGAGTGCAACTTTAACTAGTTTTTTGGGGTAACCTCGTTTCACAAGTTTTTCTTTCAGAGTATTAGCATGATAAAAATACTGTTCTTTATTACTACAATTCCTCCTTATTCGGAGGAATTGACCATACGGTAAATTCTTTTAGTGTCCGATGGTGGTTACTGGTAAAGTGTAACAAGGTATTGCGGTCTGTAGGTTTTTTATACCGACTTACACACAATTTACCTTCTTCATGTTCAATATATACATCCAAAAAATTAATTTTATTAGGGTCGCTGGATACCGTAAAATTAAATTCATGTCTTCTACAATTCAACCAACTGTGAAATTCCGGACGTTGTGCCACCTCTATAGTAGGATGGTCACCCGGGATTGGGTGTATGTAACCTTGACTTATTTATTCGTTGTTATGTATACAAATTTAATTAATTCCTTTATTTTTTAGGTAATTGTGTATTGTGTTGCATAAAGTCCTGAAGAGGCCTAAAATAACTTATAGGCTGAAACGCCTCGACTGTTTATATAATCTGACACCATAAGAAAACGTTGAAATTGATTTTGAAAGACTTTATGATAGCCTTGAAAAAAGAGGCAAAAAGTGATTTTGTGCTTCCTAGGCTTCATTCCATGAATCTGGTGATAAAGTACCCCAGATTTCCTTATTCAAAATGTTGGGCATTTGAACCTAAAAACGGTTCAGAAGAAAAACTTTATGTTTATGTTTGTTTATATATTGTATATATTGTGTAAAGATACATGTCAAATGTGATAAAAGTGTATATATATGTATAAATGAAATAAATAAGAGAAAAAAAGTGAAAATTAACTTTCTCCCTGATGTAAAATATAACTGGTTTTACTATTGCTACTAAAAAATTATGCAAACCATTTTTTTGTCTGTCGTGAATTGTATAAGTGTTTAAAGAGCTACTAGATGAATTAAAAAGAAAGAAGGATAGAGATTCAGTCAAAAACAGTGGACAGATAATTTGTGGTATCGGTCCTAGAGGCTGAAGCCATGTTTGCAAAGAATCCAACAGTGGTATGGCAAATCGAGTTGGTCCTAGCTTTTGAGGAGATTGTTATGGATAATGCAACAGGCTCATTCTCTTCTTAGGGTTAAAGACACCTTCAGTAGACCAGCACCATGGTGAAAGACCTTTTTTAAAAATGTGTTTTTATTTTCAAATAGATCAAAAGTGCAGTACATACAGAGCACAGAGTGCATATAGTGTGGCATATAAAAATCAGAATGTCATGTAAACCATTTAACATGCCATGTAATATTAAAAAAAGTGTAAGCGACTTACAATCCTGCGTAATGCTACTCATTTTATTGGCCAGGAGTGACATATAGAAGCAAGAGAGATAAAAGCCCTGAAATAAATTGAAATGGAGAATCAATCAGAGACAAATGTCCGGTGACATCGTGCAATCATATAGTTTGGATTATTCTGGAGCAGGATAGTATCAAGTCTGTCATGTCCACAAGTTTGTTCTTGCGGAAACGTAAGATACGGATCATGCATTCTCAGCTGCGTCCATTTGTAGAGCTCTGATCTCCATTTGAAAATTTCAGGGACATGTGTTTTTTTCCAAATAATTGCTATCACCCCCTTAGCTATTATAAATGCCAAATCAAGAACTTTACAGGTCATTTTATTGTGTGTGGATCATGGCATAAGTCCCAAAAGACAGGCCTTTGGGTCCAGTAACTGTGGCTTACCCATCCAGACTGAACGTACGTCTGTGACTTTAGCCCAGCAAATTCAGATATTCGTACATGACCAGGCCATGTGAATAAATGTCATATCAGGACCTGCGCCTCTGGGGCATGAGTCAGGTATTCCAGTGCATATTTTATGTAACCTGGCATGGCATATGCAAGATGGAGATAATTAAATTGCAGGAAGCAAGTGTTCGTAGAAGCTCTCCTTATGTACTTAAGTTAGTTTGCCCATTCCCCATCTGTCAGAACTATTTCTAAATTATGTTCACAGCCAACCTTAAGGCCAGAGTTTCCCTGAATTAGTAGCACAGAGAAATTTCTAAAGGTGCAAAACCAGAGGGCGAGCTCTGACCCAGGCAAAAATATTCAGCAATGTGCGATCCACTTCAGGTACCTGATGGCGAGGCCCTAAATAGATTTACTAATCTGAGTCAGTTCTGCATGGGTTGAAAAGTGGTAGGAGGATATTAGTGTTTCTTGTTGCAATTCTCTGAAAGTCATGAGAAGCCCAGACTCACAGAGTTGTCCGCTATTTGTGACAGTGGCATCGTACACACAGGGATGCAAAGCCGGTGACATTCGTTCATGCCCAAGATCGGATGCCACAGTGCATAAAGATAACGTATTTTAGCCTTTTGAAGTTACCTGAGCTAACAGTGCCTAGCAGCCACCAACAGGCACAAACTATATTTGGGCAATCGTGGTTGCTAAATAAAAGTTATGCGACTGAACTGTTCCCTATAGTGGGGGCAAGGTATTGCGGTTGGAGAGCAGAAGGTGATGTTAGCCATGGAATTATCCATTGAATTTGCTTCACAATGTAATATGTCTGACAGTCAGGAGGAATGAGGCCTCCTTTCTTAATGGGTAAGTATAGTTTGGACAAAGCAATCCTGTGCCAACCAGTGCTCCAAATCAAGCCACCTCGTATCGTCTTAAGGTGACATCTGTAAATATTCACCCCTAGGTACATTATGGAATACAGAGAAAATTCAAGTCCACCAGTATCCAATTCGACAAGCACACGAACCACAGAGTCTGTTAAAGGGAAAAGGTATAATTTAGTCTCGTTCAATACAAAGCCCAACAACCTACCGAAGGCCTCATTGCATGCATGGCCATTGGAATGCCGGTGTACACATCATGTATAATAAAGCATCATCAGCGTCAAGGGAAACAATGTGAACTTGTCAGTTTATTTTTAACCCCACCTTCCACCTCACATAATTGGCAAAAGGTTCCACTGCCAAAGAGAATAGCATTGGAGACAAGAGGCACCTTGGTCTGGAGCCACACTCTGTCTGAATCTGGCGAGAGAGCAATCCACTTGTTTTTAAGTGGGCCATAAGGGTCTTACACAGAAGGTTAACCCATGAGGTGAATGTTTCATCTATTCCTACATCTGTTAGTACATGGAAAAAGTAGCTATAGTCAAGTGAATCAAATGCCTTTAAGTCCAAATATATAATTGCAGCTTAAGTTTCACTTCTGGTCTAAGAAATGGAAAGATCTATAGCGGTTAGTAGCAATAATACACTTTGAGATGAACCCATTCTAGTCCATGTGAATTTGATGGGGCAAACCTGGCTACAGTCTATTAAAACAAGCTGTTTTATTCCTCAGTTTGGCCCATGTAGCAAAGCAGCTTATTTCTTACATTGTCCTCACAATAACATTTCAGCTGTGAACTTTTGCATATTTTTATGTGCAAGACAATGATGGATTAGTTTCCCTGAAAGTAAACTTGTTAACACATCTAGCTTTGCACAACATTATCACAATGCCCTGAACATCAGGTGCAAGGTCTCTTTTCGCACTATGTACAAATGTCATCTCTATCTTCATCGACAGGGCTATCTACAAATCCATAATATCACTAATCTATATGCACATATCAAGGCTGCTTTCTATTATAAAAGATAAGCATCCCGATAAATTAGTACAGGAGGCAATTCAGCTGACTCCGGGGGTCCCTACATGTTGATACCTCACCACACAGTGGTCTGACATCTCGAAAGGGGTGACCAGTTCGTGACCAAGACAGGGTTGTTCATTCTCTCCCATCAGGTAATGGGGTTTTATCGTCCCTTGGGGGGATTCTTGGCTCCACATATACACACATTCTAGGTACACTTAGAGTAGAGTTCACATAGTAGGGGTATGCCAGGTTACTGCCTCGTTATATGCCTGCATATATACATTGTTTTAGCACCATGGTAGAACTATATCTACTATTTACGCTTTTGGTGCTCATAAACACTTTTATCTGCTTCTGTCTATTAATCATTGCAGCATATGTATTTTATACAAGAATAACACTGGTTCAAAAAACTTATTGAAAACATCCCACTGTGTATTCTCTGTATACTTCTCCGAGAATAAGTGAGCTAAGTGACTGAGTAAAAGGCTTTGTACTGTTTGCACGATCCCTAAGGGGTCCAGGTTGTCATATTCAGTGGTTGCCAGAAGGCATTCACTCCCTGATAAGGTTTGTGGGGGGGGGAGGGGGGGACGAGGGGGGGGGGGGGTTACGGTGGCACTGTCTGAGCTACCCTGGTCCCTAGCGGACAAGGTCACTCAATATGTAGCCAACCGATTCAGAAGGCCTTTAGATCAGGAGGTCAGACCTAGATTTAAGGCAGAATGCTACTAGCCTGCTCTAAGGGGAACGTGGCGGTGACCTCAGAAATAGATTCTAAGATGGCCATGTTCCTGGCAAAATTTGTTAAAGACCCCAAGAAGGATACGAACAGTTCTTGGCACGCCTACCAGGATAACCTCCTTGACATCTATGGGCTGCTCACAAACCCGAAATTCAGTGGCGATGGGCACAGAGAGCCATAATACAGTTGGGTACTGCAAATTGTGCTCTAAACGGAGAGGCGTAGATCTTTACTTATCAAAGTAGATCTCATACGCCGTGATCTGGCCACCTCGTAAGCTGGGCGGGAGCCTCGTCAACGATGCATTCATAAAGGAGTCCAGCAAATAAATTGTCAACATTTAATTCTCAGGACAAAGCACAAGCGTCAATTCAAAAGTTTTTTGGAGGGGGCAGCAGAGGAAAGAGAGCTTAGCTGGCTGTTCTGCAAACCATGACACTCAAAGAGGTCAATTTAGCTGCAAAGTAGATCTCAAACGCCGTGATCTGGCCACCTCGTAAGCTGGGCGGGAGCCTCGTCAACGATGCATTCATAAAGGAGTCCAGCAAATAAATTGTCAACATTTAATTCTCAGGACAAAGCACAAGCGCCAATTCAAAAGTTTTTTGGAGGGGGCAGCAGAGGAAAGAGAGCTTAGCTGGCTGTTCTGCAAACCATGACACTCAAAGAGGTCAATTTAGCTGCTGAGGACAGTGTCAAGATCATAACTTCTTCAGTGAGTTCTTTCCATTCAGGGGAGCTAAAAGGGGACATCGCTCCTGAGGCAGATTCAGTGGTGGCAATGTATTCTCCTTTAAGTCTTATCCTTTCTTCACAGGTCAGAGTAGGGGGAGGTTGGCACAGTTTTTTCACAACTGACAGAATTGAACGATAATGCTTAGGTACTGCAAAATGTCAGGAGTGCCAAATTGGAATTTTACGGCTCGCCAAAGCAATGGCAGGGACGGAAATCCATCATTTTTTTCACAGGAACACTATCTGATACATCAAGAGGTGACAATTCTAGAGCTGAAAGGGGCTGAGGTCAAGGCGGTACCCCATGTCAAGAGGTTCATCTGCAAGATTTTTCTAGTTCAGAAAAAGACTAAGGTTTCCGGCCAGTAAACAATGAGTGGGTGCTATTTCAACATGTTAAAATGGAGGGGATCCATCTTTTCAGACAAACTCAGACAAGAAGACTGGATAGTTTGACTGGATCTAAAGGTTTCTGCAGTTCCAATGGAATGGAAAGAAATACCAGTTCACGTCTCCATCCTTCGGCCTGTCATCTGCACTAAGGTGCTTCAAGGAAGCAATAAAACAATTGTAATGGAGTTTCTCCATGCGAAAGAGGTGAGGTTGATAGGTTCTCTCTACAATATTCTCCAGATAGACCTATGCTCTTGGACGCAGATGGATAACTTGAACCCCGACAGTCTCTATGCTTCAGGACCTAGGGTTTGTGATCCATCAGGAAAAATCAGTACTGTACCCCACCCATTCCATTCAGGTCCTGGGGTTTGTTGTGGATTCAGTCTCTGTGATACCCAAACTGCTGAACTCAAATATAATGAATATCCAGAAAGAGCTATGATGGGGCTTGACTAAATCCAAAATATCTCTCAGGATAATGTCTTGCATTGTGGGTTTCATAACGTCTTCGATCCAGGACATATTTCCAGGACCACTGCATTATCAAGTGAGGAAAAGCCTGAAGGACACGCAACTGAAAAGAGGTCTGGGTTTTTCTGAATTGGTGGAACTCTTGAAGGACGCCAGAAAAGAAATACCCGGATGACTCCCACAATTGCAAGCTTGGAAAAGCAGAGAGATCTTCAGTTCACCATCAGATATGGTCATCGATTAAGATGCAAGCAGATCAGGCTGGGGCACCAGTTGTTGAGACTGATCTACGAGAGGGTGGTCAGAAAAAGAACTAGGTTTGCACACTAATTGCCTGGAGTTACAGGCAGGATTGTTCGCAGTTAAGTGTTGGACGGAGGGTTTCACAAAATGTTTCACCTCCTCAGATTGGACAAAGTCTTGGCGGTCCATTAGATAAATCATCTAGGATCTAGGAGGCACTTGTTCCCGCCTGCTCATCGAGATGGCCAACGTTTCTGGCACTTTTGCCTGGACAATCAAGTGCCAGGCAGCTGAGCATCTGCTAGGGCATCAGAACACATCAATAGATTGGTAATCCTGACATTTCCAGGATGCCAGCAGCACACAGGAGTATTCCAGGCACTGATATAAGTCTGGAGCTCTTGCCATATGAAACCTTTTGCCTGCAGGCTCGATAATCAACTTCTGTGGTACTACAGTTGGAGGCATGACCTAGAGGCTGCAGCAACAGATGCTTTTCTACAGGTATGGTCATCGGAGACCAACTATGCTTTTCAACCTTTCGCCATGATTGTGAGTGTAGCGCCCGGTGGCACAACTGGAAGCAAATGTAGTTCTGATCACCTAGATATGGAATCAGCAAGTTTGTTTCCCAGTTCTGATGGAACTTTCCTGGAATTCACAGATTTCCCTCCTTGCCTTCAGAAAATCTTCTGAATCCGAAACAGGAGTGAAATTGACTAGTTCTGGGATAGTTATTTCAGCTTCTGGCATGGAGGATTACAGGTAGCGTTGGATGCTCACAGGCTGTTCGGACCATGCTCAAGACCTCATCAAGATGTGGTGTCAAGAACAAGGTATGGACCCCTGTGTGGTCAGATCATGTTCACATTTTGAACTTCTTGTTACTTATGGTCTAGGAGGGCCAATCTTACAGGTTGGTAAACAGTTTTTGGCAGGCCATTTCAGCGACTCAGGTGCACTGATGGGGTGACTGTGGGTAAATACCCTCTGGTGTGCTGACTGCTCAGTTGAGTATGTGTTTCTGTTCCCCCTACACCTAAGTACTCTCACTTATGGGATGTGAACCGGATGCTAAACTTGTTTCTCTTGTGGCAGAACAAAGATTATATTTACAAGATGGAACTAAGAGGTAAGTTAACAATGCTTCTCTGTCTAATTTCTTGTAAAAGAGTGCCTGATTTGAAAGCCTTCTGCCTGACAAGCAGAATGTACAACTCACATGGAGTTACCTTCTTAATTTTTACAAGGCCGAAATGTAATGCCAAAGTGATATCTTACATTAAACTGAGGGATGCTCCCAAGTTGTGTGTGGTTAAATATATTACAGATTGAGGGTGTGGCTTGGCCGTGAACAAAGATGGGCGCACTTTAGCTGATCTCCGAGCTCAAATTCAGTCCGAGCTCCCGTCGTGAACGTGTGACAGATGACACAGAAAAGTCAAACAAGAAATTAATTTTCCTTGTTCCCTATAAGAGACTGAGCCTACTCTGTTGCTCGCTCATGGTATTGGAGATACCTCATCTGAGAATCTTAGGCATTTGTTTGACCAAGGTGAAGAAATTACATAAAACTTACGTTTGTCCTGAAGATGGTCACAATGATGTGACATAACGAAGACCAAAACGTCAATGAATAGTCCATTCTTCTGTAAAGTGATTGTTAAATAAAGCCAAATTTGAGTGCTGAATCCGATGTCTAGGACAAACTTGTTCTTCTGGAGGAAGATTGATAAAGACAACTAAGATTTTGTCTGACATCCAACCCTTTATGTTTTTGGTTGTCAATGTTTGTTTCGGTTATTTGTTGTTCGTTCTGTACCCTTATATAATGTTCTATAATGACTGATTTGTTTATTATATAATATTTGAAATATATTTCTTTTGCATTTGATCACCCAGTTGTTGCAATTAATTTGCTTACAGGAAAAAGGAAGAAAAACAATCTTTTTATCATAATAGATTTTAAAAATTGCTTTTTGAGTGTTATTAACCATCACTCTATTGATTCAAGAAAATAATTATTTCAAATTACATATTATTCAAACAAATCCCTTGTAGGCATCTTAACCTTTCTTGATCATTAAACCCCGGCATCCGTCATTTATCCGCTACTCCAGGGGGCATCCGAAATACAGTTTGGAGGAGTGTGGGAAGAGGGTTTCTCCGCGAAGTAGCAGCTATAAGCCGGTGAGATGATGAGGAGGCAGCAACAGAGAGCCAAGATGGGGTGGTGCCATAGTGGAGGTGCGGCTTCTCATCAGTGGCTGTGGATCTGGGAAGGAGGGGAGAGCGACAAATCCGGGTCAGTTATGGACTTCGAGGGGAGGAGACACCGAGGAGAACCCAAGCAGTAATAGCCACGACCACTGGCGGCCAGAAAGGACAGCCCTGAATAGCTGCTGGCTCGAGGACGGGCGGTCTGGCACCGTCACCTCCTGCCTACAGGCACTGATAAGGGGCGGAACCATGACCCATGACCCGAGCAGCAGGTATGCTGACCGTGGTGAGTCCACGGATCGTGCAGAGGGTTGGGGGAGTGTGGCGGGCCTGCCTACGCCACCCCATTGTCAAGGCAAAGATGGAGCGTGGCACAAAGGAGCCCCGGGCGGAGAGAAGGGCAGGAGCTGATCCCCAAGGCAGCCGCAGGAACTGTGGATCCTCATGCACGAAGGGCGGCCCGCTCCTAAAGAGGAGGAATGCGTGGGACCGGGTGAGGGCGAATTCTGCATCAGTGTACAGGCCAGATCATCAGAGATACCTACACAGAGCCCGGAGGGGGAGCGATGAAGTCGGGCCGGTGCCCACTAAATAATTGAGCCTGGAGGAAGAAGGGGGGCGGCCTGTGACCTAGTGGAATACAGAAGGTTGAGTGGAGGACGGTGATGGTAAACCCTCTCCCCATCCCCTACAGAACCCAGAGAACAGGTCGGACCAGCAAGGGGCTGAGGAACAAATTAGTGAACAGAAGCGGAGGGCTGAAGATACCTCCTGCTGGTCAGTAGAGAGAGAGAGAGAAGGGAGGTGGCAGGGGGGAGCGACCTTTGACCCTGTCCACCAGGTAGGTTGCTCCCCCCTGCCACCACACGGTCCTCCCGTGCTGTGCTGCTGCGCTGCCCAACCAGTCTGCGTGCGGTTACCAGACTCTGCTCCTGTCTACCCTCCGTTGTCCGCTCGCACCCCTTGCTCCTGTGCCCTCCCCGCTCTTCTTTCCAGTCCGCGTATTGTATTATTAAACCTCTGTCTGACTGTGCCTGTTTAGCCTTCGCTGTTTCCCTCTCCCCCCTCTTTTGCCTTCTGTACTCTCCCGCCTCGCCCTCGGCCTATATTTGTATTGTTGCTAGAACTTGTGTTGTTGTTATAACTTGTGCTCGGTTTATTATTCCGTGCCCCTCGTTCCCTTTTGCCTTCTTGCTCCCCCGCCTCCTGCCTCGCCCCCGGCTTCCCGCCGCTGCTCCCTGCGGCCGGCCCCCGCCGCTCCCATTCGCCTCCGCGCTCCCGCCTCCCAGCTGCTCCTCCCTCCCTCGGCCCCTCATATGGAGGCCGCGCGGTGGTAAAGGGAGTGACCTTTGGCCCTGTCCACCAGGTAGGTCGCTCCCCCCTGCCACCACACGGTCCTCCCGTGCTGTGCTGCCCGACCAGTCTGCGTGCTGTTACCAGACTCTGCTCCTGTCTACCCTTTGTTGTCCCCTCGTACCCCTTGCTCCTGTGCCCTCCCCGCTCTTCTTTCCAGTCCGCGTATTGTATTGTTAAACCTCTGTCTGACTGTGCCTGTTTAGCCTTCGCTGTTTCCCTCTCCCCCCTCTTTTGCCTTCTGTGCCCTCCCGCCTCGCCCTCGGCCTGTATTTGTTGCTAGAACTTGTGTTGTTGTTATAAATTGTGCTCGGTTTATTATTCCGTGCCCCTCGTTCCCTTTTACCTTCTTGCCCCCCTGCCTCCCGCCTCGCCGCCCGGTTTCCCGCCGCTGCTCCCTGCAGCCCGTCGCTCCCATTCGCCTCCCCGCTCCCACCTCCCAGCTGCTCCTCCCTCCCTCAGCCCCTCATATGGAGGCCGTGCAGCGGACGCGCCGATTGTGCGCCGAAGGCGCGCCAAAGGCAAGGCCGTCTACGCCAGCCCGCGCCCGGACCGCGCTCAGCGCCAGGACCCCTGGCCCCACGACTGGCCTACGACACCGCCACCCTCAACGCACTCAACGCCGGCCAAACCCCCGCCTGCTACCGAGCCACCCGAGGCGCACCCACGGACCCTTCACCTGCCAAGCCTGCAAATACACCGGCCTCCGGACCTGCACCGCACCAGCCAAGCCGAGCACCAGCAGCAACCACCTCAAGTGCATCCTGCTCAACACCCGCTCCGTCCACAGACACACCGTCGCACTCTGGAATCTGCTCGACACAACATCTCTAGACGTCGCCTTCCTCACGGAAACCTGGATGAACGCCTCCTCAGCGCCCGACATCGCCATCGCCATCCCGGGCGGATACAAGATCACCCGGAAGGACCGCGCCAACCAGACTGGAGGAGGCATCGACATTATACACAAGAACACCATCCGCATCACGACCAGCTCCGACGACACCTTCACCGCCGCCGAACACCTCCACTTCCAGATACACACCGACCCCAAGACCACACTCAGAGGCACCCTCATCTACAGACCCCCGGGACCACGCACACAATTCAGCGAAGACATCACAGACTTCATCAGCCCGCACGCTCTCCCCTCCGCTGACTAAATCCTCCTAGGGGACCTCAACTTCCACCTGGAGAACAACAAGGACAGCAACACCACCACCCTGCTGGACAACCTCGCCAACTCCGGTCTCAAGCAACTGGTGAACACCCCCAACCACTACGCCGCCACAAGCTTGACCCAGTCTTCTCCTCGAGTAAGTACATCTCCTTCACCCACTCCACCGGACTTCATTGGACTGACCACAGCTGCGTCCACTTCAGCTTCAGAAGAACCACGACCCACCACCACATACAACAGGTTTCCCGCAGGAACTGGAACAAGATCACCGCCGACCAGCTCACCACCTTCCTCAGCCAGAACCCTCCCGCCAGCACAACTGACCCCAACGAAGCAGCCAGCAACCTCACACAGTGGATCACCAACTGCGCAGATGACCTTGCACCACTGAAGACCCCTCCCAGCAGACACAGCAGCAAGAAAGCCTCTAGGTTCACCGTCGAACTTAAGAACTCCAAGAAGAACTGCCGCACCCTCGAGAAAGCCTGGCGCAACAACCAGACCACAGACAACATGACTGCACTCAAGCGCGCCACCCGCAAACACCACCAGCTGATCCGCACCACCAAGAAGACAGCATTCAAAGAACGACTGGACAACAACGCCCACAACAGCAAGGAACTCTTCAGCATCGTCAAAGAGCTCTCCAACCCCAGCGCCGGAAACAACGACATCACTCCCTCGCAAGACCTCTGCGACTCACTCGCCTCGTTCTTCCACCGCAAGATCGTCGAAATACACAACAGCTTCGGCGCACCAACCACGCACCCAACCACCGAACCAATGCCCCCCCACCTCCACCCTCTGCGCCTGGACCCCGGTCAGCACCGAAGACACCATCCGCACGATGAACACCATCCACTCCGGATCCCCAACGGACCCCTGCCCCCACCACGTCTTCAACAAGGCCGACTCCATCATCACACCCCAACTCCGGGACATCATCAACGCCACCTTCCCGGAAAGCTGGAAGCACACCGAGCTCAGCGCCCTCCTGAAGAAACCAACAGCGGACCCCACCGACCTCAAGAACTTCCGCCCCATCTCGCTCCTCCCTTTTCCTGCCAAAGTCATCGAGAAGACAGTCAACAGACAGCTTGCAGCCTTCCTCGAGACGAACGGATCCCTCGACCACTCGCAGTCCGGCTTCCGAGCCAACCACAGCACCGAGACCCCCCTCATCGCAGCCACTGACCACGTCAGATCCCTGCTCGATAACGGGGAAACAGCGGCCCTCATCCTCCTGGACCTCTCCGCAGCGTTCAACACTGTCTGCCACCGCACCCTAGTGCAGCGCCTCAGCAACATCGGAATCCAAGAAAAGGCACTGGAGTGGATCATCTCGTTCCTCGCCGGAAGAACCCAGAGAGTCCGCCTCCCCCCGTTCAGATCCGAGGCCACCGAAGTCATCTGCGGCGTACCACAGGGATCATCGCTCAGCCCCACCCTCTTCAACGTCTACATGAGCCCCCTCGCAGCCATCGCACGCCAACACAACCTCAACATCATCTCCTACGCCGACGACACCCAGCTGATCCTCTCCCTCACCAACGACCCAGCCACCGCCAGAACCAGCCTACACGAAGGGATGAAAGACATCGCCGAGCGGATGAAGAACAGCCACCTGAAACTGAACTCAGACAAGACTGAAGTCCTCATCCTGGGATCATCTCCATCCGCCTGGGGCGACTCCTGGTGGCCCTCTGCCCTGGGCACCACTCCCAAGCCAAGGGACCATGCACGCAACCTGGGCTTCATCCTGGACTCCTCCCTCTCGATGACCAGACAAGTCAACGCCGTCTCATCATCGTGCTTCAACACCCTGCGCATGCTCCGAAAGATCTTCCGATGGATCCCCACCGAAACCAGGAAGACGGTCACCCAGGCTCTCGTCACCAGCCGACTGGACTACGGAAATACCCTCTACGCCGGAACCACAGCTAAACTTCAGGAAAGACTCCAACGCATCCAGAACGCCTCCGCACGACTCGTCCTGGACATCCCCGGACACAACCACATCTCCAGCCACCTGAGAGACCTGCACTGGCTCCCCGTCAGCAAGAGGATCACATTCAGACTCCTCACCCACGCACACAAGGCTCTCCACGACCTGGGCCCCAAGTACCTCAACAACCGCCTGACCTTCTACACGCCCACCCGCCAGCTACGTCGACCAGCCTCGCCCTCGCCGCCGTTCCACGCATCCGCAGAGCCACCGCCGGTGGAAGATCCTTCTCCTACCTGGCAGCCAAGACATGGAACTCCCTCCCCGTCCACCTTCGGCTAACCCAGGACCATTTCTCCTTCAGGAAGCAACTCAAGACCTGGCTTTTCGAGCAGTAACGCACCCCTCTCCCCCAGCGCCTTGAGACCCTTCCGGGTGAGCAGCGCGCTATACAAATGTCATGATTGATTGATTGATTGAAACAGAGTATGGCAGAGCCCGGGCCTATATCCTGGTACAAAGCGACCTGTGAAAGAAGATCTTCGAAAGGAAGGGGTGGAGTGAAGCCAGGGGATGGCATTTGAGACTGGTCTGTGGCCTGGATGGTGACTGGGGCCAGGTGTGAGGTGTTGGAGCCACCTCCAGCACTGAAAGAACAGCGAGCAGGCCTGGGTACGAATGTGGCCCGGGCGACAGTGAGACACCCACACAATGGAGGCCCTTGAGGGGCAAAAAAACCATGCCTTCCCCTACCTTCAACCCACCCAAAATTGGAGGAAGCAAACATAGGTGAACTCTACCGGGCAGCTGGATAAAGAATGATGAAACCTAAAGGAATGGAAGCGCGGCAGACCAACAAAATGGACAATTATACAGTCCCAAGACCCGTGGTGATGGCTGAGGGTGAAGTGAGGGGGAGCCCTCCCTAGGAGGAATCATGGCAGCGATCAAAGATGTAAAAGGCACCCCAGAGCCCAAAATTGATATCATGATCATCAGTGGCTGTGGATCTGGAAAGGAGGAGAGAGCGACAAATCCGGGTCCGTTATGGATCATGGCAGATCTGCAAAAACGGAATGAAAAAGTGTCAAAAACCGAGACGCACATAGCCCAACTACAGTCGACGACGAAAATTCTGGAAGCACAGGTGCAAACGCTAACTCAACAGGCCACATCCATGGAGGCAAAGCTTGAAGACCAGGAAGGAAGGGCAAGAAGTATCATCAGGGTAGTGGGGGTCCGGGAGGGGGCAGAGGGCTCCAGTGCAGACCTCTTCCTGGGAGACCTACTTTTGAAAACGCTAAAGCCCAAAAGATTGTCCACATTTTTTTCAGTGGATAGGGAGCATAGAGCCCCAATGCTGCCGCCTAACCTAGGGACCCCTCTGTGCACGATAATCGCAAAAATCTTTAACTACCACAGCCGAACGGTCGAAAGGTGACATACATTCCGAGAATATCCAGGTCCGCTTCTTTCGAGCAGCGCCAACGGAGGAGCTTCGAAGCAGTCAAAAGAGAACTGAGAGAAAGAGAAATTAAGTATATGATGCTCTTTCTAGCAAAACTTTGCATAATTGCAGAGGGTAAAACGTGGCACTTTACGTCCCCACAGGAAGCCTGGGAGTAGCTGGAGGGGTGGCGCACAGTAGGTCAGAACAGAAGCAAAGGACCAAGACAAGACTGCAGCGGAACTGAGATGAGCAAGGAGGCCGGGGAGTTGCAGGAGAGGCAGACAGTCATCGCTACAGACATCGCTACAGATGAGCATCAGGTGGATGGAGTAGGTGACAAGAGTTGATGTACTGGGTCACCTGAAAGGTAAGAGTGAATGGGGCCGGGTTTTGACACTGATTGAAAGCAAAGCTCAAGGCAGCAGTGGAGCACCAGAACCCACATGAGGAAACTGAAAGTGGAGAGCCAGACACTCCACCTCGGACAATACCATTCTGGGACATCTGGGGACCACAGACATTGCTTGTTTATTTGCAGGTGTTGAAATGTGTAGCACAGTTAATGTTTATCTTGGCGCTGCTGAGACAGCCCCTATTGTAGTGGCAGTTGCTTCAGTTCTTTTTGGCTAGATGTGTCTGTGATAGATAGGTCCAATATTCATCTCTGTCATCTCCACCGGGGAGGCAGGAGGGTTGCTTATGACTTAATTGGAGCTACCCGTTAGAGAGAACTGGGATTACAGGTAAGGAACAATTCCTTTACTCTCAGTGGATCTCCATTGATAGTCACAAGCACTGAATAGAGAAGTAAGCCCATCCCCACCAAGAGCGGTGAAAAAGACCGAGGAGCCACCAAATCAAGCAAATACATTTCTCAGGGAGGCCTGTCCTACTTGAGCATCTGTTCAGGCATCCAAGTCCAAACAATAGTGTTTGGTAAACATCTGAACAGATCTCCACGTAGCTGCTTTGCAAATTTCAGCTGTAGGGACATTTCTCAGTAAATCAGCAGCAGCTGCTTTGCCCCAAGAAGAAAGAGTCTTGCGTTTAGCAGATATAGTTGTATTATCTTTTTGCTAACAAAAGGATGCAAGATACTATCCAATGGGAGATGGGTTGTTTGGAAGTGGCTAGACCTGTATGGAACAGGCTGTAATTTATAAAAACAAAATTGGTCCGATCTACGCACGTTTCGTGCTTAGCCTAGATAAAACTTTAACACTCGTCTAACGTCAAAGGAATGGAGAGTTCTTTCAGCCGGAGTGGAAGGATACTGAAAAAAGGTTGGGAAGGAAATCGTCTGATTGATGTGAAAATATAAAATTACTTTCTGAAGGAATTTCGGGTGAGTCCTCATCACTACCTTATTGGAATGAAAAATGGTGTAAGGTTTATGAGAACACAATGCCTGGATTTCACTAACCCTACGCGCTGATGTGATTTCTAGGAACAATGTTGAGCTCCCAGGAAGGAGAAAAACACCTAATGAGGTGGGGGAAAGATTTTTCCATCCTTCTAAAAAGACCTTGAAAACAGGTCTTTTGAACAGAGGTTTGTGAAGGACATTTTCTGTAGGCAGTAAGAGTTGCCAAGTGAATCTTTATAGAAGAGAATTGTAAGCCAGATTTTGCCAAGTAGAATAGGTATGGAAGAATGACACCTCTTGGCAGGTTGTTGGGTGCATGTTCTTATTGGAACACCAAATGCGAAATCTCTACCATTTGAAGTAATAGGCTGAACGAATATATGATCGTTTAGCCTCCTTGAGAATGTTCATGGAGTCTTGCGGAAGGTTCAAGTGCCCATATTGAACTAGGTCAAGAGCCATGATGCCAAATTTAAGAAGGAGAGGTTGGGGTGAACCATTTTCTTAGAAGTTCTGGTGTGCACATCAGCTTGAGATGTGGACGATCTGACCGGTGAAGAAGGCCAGCGAACCACCATTGCCTGGCCACTCCAGAGCAATCAAGATAATTCTGACTCTCGAGAAGGACAATTTGATGATATCGACGGGATCAGACGAAAGGCGTGGAGAAATTTGCAGGACCAGTCGATTTATAGGGCATTCCCCAGTGTCCATGGTTGGTAGAACCTCGAGGCGACGCCTGGGCATCGTCGTTAAGGGCCCATCGTGGTTTTCTTGCAGGACTCTGCTTAGGGAGTCTGCTTGAACATTTTGCACATCTGGGAGATGAGTTGTTGTGATCTGTCGGTCTCTGGCTATTAGCCACATCCAAATTGTCTGGGCAATGTGGGATAAAGATCTGGATCTCATCCCCCTGCTTGTTGAGGTAGTACATGGTTGTTGTGTTGTCCATCTGAACAAGCAGGCATAGGAATTTGAATGACAGGTGAAAAGCTTTCAGCGCCAAGTAAACTGTGAGGAGCTCGGGGAGAATGATCTCAAAGGTCATCTCTCTCAGAGACCATGTTCCTTGGATTTAGAGATGATCCATGCGTGCTCCTCACCCTAGTAACGATGCATCAATTACTATGGTCTGGAAAGGACATTCTGATGAAATGGCACCCCTTGAAGCAAATTCTTCGGAGAGCACCAACATTTCAGAGACTGTGTTGCATGGAAAAGAGTGTGATCCTGTCCTTCCAATTGCCCGTGAGTTGGTCCCACTGATCCTAGAGACATTTCTGAAGAGGACGCATGTTGAGACAGACACTCGGTATAAGGAAGATAAATGAAGCCATCGAGCCAAGGAGAGTAGACACTGTCCTCACCGTGGCCCGAGAGGCTTTCATGAGAGAGTGACACTTCATACGGATTGAAAAGTCTTCTCCGAAGGACACACTCTTTCATGACTGGTGTCGATGGAGGCCCCCAAATAATGTTGTGTCTGAACAGGAGTAGACATTGACTTGCTGTGATGTATATGTAGCCCTAATCTTTGAAGGACAACCCTTGTCCACTGATAATGCAGACGGGCTGCCTGAAGTGTTGAAGCCTTGATGAGCCAATCGTCTAGGTACAGGTAGACGAAGACTCAATGTTTCCTGAGGTGAGCTACTCCTGCTGTGCACTTTGAGAAAGTTCTGGGGGTTGACTTGAGGCACTTTGTAATGATAAGTATCTTGACCCATGATGAACCTCAAGAATTTGCGATGCTTCTTAGCTATTGGGATGTTAAAGTACACATCTTGGAGGTCTATCAAGTAGAGCCAATCTCCCTGGTGTAACTGGGAATAGATCTGATGCAGTGCCAGTATTCTAATCTTTTCTAGTCTAATTCACTTGTTGGCTGGCTTCAAATCAAGAATGGGTCTGAACTCGTATCTGGGGCAGTTTCTCTTTACCAGACAGTATAGTGAATAGGTGCCAGTTACTCGTTGTTTGGGAGGAACTTACTCCACTGTATGATTCCGCAGAAGGATGTTGACTTCCGAACTTAGAGTGACAGTACTCGTTTGCCAATAGCAAGGAGGAATCAGCAGCTGCACTGATGATTTAGTTAGAGACCATAATCCCCCTCATTGACAACCTCCAGGAAGTCCTCCCTTTTTTGTCTGTAAGGAGTCAATTAAGACCCTATCGTACTTTCCCAGAAGAGCAGATGCACTGGCCGTCTTCATAGTGGTCCCAGCAGTACTGCATAGCATGCGGCCCACTGAGTCCAGCTTCTTGCTTTCCTTGGCAGGTGGTACAGTGGAAGAAGAATTCGTAGCATGATGATTTTTTATCCGCTAAGATGACCACAGAGTCTAGAGGCGGGTAAGAGTGCAGAAAAAGTGGATCCTGCTTTGGATGTCTGTATTATTTCTGTAGCCTCGATGGTGCAGACTTAGCTGAAGCTGGAGTCAGAAATATTTCCATCGCTGGCTACTACAGACCCGGGACCAAAGGAAGGAGAGGTCTTGAAGCTGACAGGTGGTGAAGCATCTCAAACATAACCGATGTGGAAGGAGTTGGAAAGGGCATCAGGATATTCAGCTTCGCAGCCCCTCTCACCAGGACCTCCTGGAAAGTAGTATCATCATCCTATGGAGAAACCCGTGGGGGTAGAGAGTCTGACAGTATGGTAAAATGTCTTCCTGGGCTGGAAGTGGAGGAGGAATATTAGGAATGGTGTCTAGACCTTGTGCATGATCTTGATCAAGATCTAGATGCATGATGATGGCAAGAGCATCTTGAGGATGGACGAGACAAAGAGCCCCGGTATCTGTGGCAATGTCTGAAATGGTGCAATTGATCTCAAGTTCTCGAACGAGATCTGTGTGAAGAAACTCTAGGGCTCGGAAGATGGGCCTCCACAGGTGGAAGAGGAGGAACTGGTGACGGTGGACGAGGTGCAGGGGTAGGAGGTGGTGGAAGTGACGGAAGTGGTGGTGGTGACAGAGAAGATGGTGGTACAGGAGTAGGAGAGTCTGGCAATGCTAGTGGAGAAGGAGAGAATACTCTAGAGTATCCAGAGTCAGAAAAAACAGTCTCCGTTTCCATCTTTCCGAACGTCTTGATGTTCTAGACATCGACCTTCTCCTAAGTCTTAACGGCAATACACTCCATGCCATCAACTTTTCTCTCTGCCTCGATGTCAACACACTCCTAGATTTTAAACGTCAAACTCCTTCTTTCTCTGCGTATTGCCTCAACATTGACCTACTCTGTCTCGACGTCGATCTTCGCCTCTTCTTCGACCCAGCCCTTGACGTAGTACAAGTTGGTGCTGTACCTTGTCTCAACAACGATCCTCTAAACGTCGATCTAGGCTGTTCTCCTCTCTTGGACCTTTCCATACCTGGGGTCCTCAGAGGTAGATGGAAGAGCCTTGGTAGAGGACAGACCTTCATCTCGCTCTGATGTCCAACCTTCAGACTACGCCTCCTGCTGAGCAGCTCTTCTGTGCCATGGAGGCGAATCTTCTCACTTTACCTCAGGGGGCACCTTGAAAACTCCCTGCAGTGCTGGCATTTGTCAGGAACGTGACTTTCAGGAAGGCAGATGTTGTGGGGGTCTGACTTGCCGTTCTTTCTCCCGAGGACGGACACTTGTCAAAAAAGATGTTTTTTTATTTGACCAAATACCAGAAATTCCTGTCAGAAAAAGACAGAACATGCAAAGGACAGTTGAAAACCTTTGAAGGACGTTGTTGTCACAAATATCCACCTGTGATTTTTTTAAGGGAAAATCCAAAAAGGCAGAACACAGTGCTCCAAGATCCTGTCACCAGGAGCTGGAAAAAAGAACTGAAGCACCTGCCGGGCATGACGAGATACTGGTGGTCGCTGGGTTCACATAATGACAACCCATAGTGCTACACTGCCCTGCTATCCTTCATTTTTCTACTTTTACTAAAAGGGTTTGTGAAAGAGATTTAAGCTGTTGTTACAAAGTATTGGCTTTAGATATACATGTATATGGGTTTCTTGACCCTTTTTTAAGTACAATATGAAGAATTTGGCCGTTGTAGCCTTCCATATAGTCTGCATAATGTTCTTCTCATAACTGTTTCTACAAGCCTTCATGAAGAAAGGCAAACATCTACACGTAAGAAGATATACTATGGAAAAGTGCCCCAGGATCCCCAAAAGTGGGCAGGACTTTTCAGTGCTTATGACGAGCAATGGAGATCTCTTGAGAGAGAACATAAATACAGCATGTTCTTAAAAATATTACTGAAATGAATACACAGAAAATGTGTTCTTTCAACTAAGTCTTATGAATCACTTGAATAAGAGTACTGTATTCATTTCCAAATACTTTCATTCTCTGTCTTGACAGCACCCTTAACAGTTTAATGCCTCTCATGTGAGCTTAAAACATGGAACAATCCTCCATTCTATTTCTATTCATTGCAGGCACAAAACCCACATGCATTGCGGAATAGCAACAGAACTTGTCAGTCTCACACTTCATCACCACCTCTGAATCTTGACAAGATTTCTCTTCCCCCTCAAATACCCAGGCTGCAGCCAAAAGGGTGAGCACTGTACCTCTCAGTAACTCAAACAAGGATTTCCAAGCAGTAACATGGGAGGAACTCTACACCTCTTTAGGCACTTCACAACACTTTCTTTCCAAGAACTTCCAAACCTTTTGCTATCTGAATTGTTTCTTTAATGTTTCTGTTCAGCCTGTCTACTAGTTCATTGCTTACAGGGTGGCATTGCACAGTTTTCTTAGGCAAAATTCCTCTATAAAAAATTCTCCATCTCATGTAACACCTACTGAGGGCCATAGTCCATAAATAAACCTACAGGAAATCCTTCCCTAAGAAAAGCTTCAGATAAAAACGTTGTTAAAGACTGTCTACATTGTGTATACATTTGTCCTCTGGCCAAAGTAAAAATATATCATTGAGGACTAAAATGCAGATTGGCCTCCTACCACTCAGATCGGTCCAATGATATCAAATGACAATTATTCCCATGGGCCTTTGGGAATTTTTCCACATGTAATAGGAGGAGTTCTCACTTTCCTAACCTTGTCACTCATGTGACATGCCACACAATTTCTTATGGTTCTTTCCATCATGGAATCTAATTCGGGCCACCACGTCACAACAAAGAGTGGATTTAGTCTTGCAAATTCCCAAGAGATCGTCAAGCATTAACTCTAACAATGTGCTTTAGGATTAAGGTGGCAGGTGCTAGTCTAGTTTCTCTAGTCACTATACGCTCCAATGGATCTAATTCCTCTTTAATCAACCAGAATCTCAATAACTTAGGTTTGCATACCTTCTTTTGTTCACACCCATTTCTATATTTGGTTTTAACTTCCTCGAATATTCATTTTTTCCTTGTTTCCTGCTCCCACTCTTCAAATTATAATGAAGACCAAGTTACTGTTCACACACTTATTCCATCCTCAAGCTCCTCACTACTATCTGCATTTTGTCCCTCCTCTCTTATTAATCGAGATAAGCAATCAGCAGTTTTGTTGCAGACTCCAGGAATATACCCACTTGAAAAAAAGACTCTTGCAAAGCAACTATCTACTTGGTTATGCGAGCTGGTATGGAGTTAAGCCACTACATTTTAGAGACCTCTATCAACAGCCTATGATCAGTCAAAATTCGAATTATATTAACTCACAAGAAATGTTTGTATTTTTTTAGGCCCCACATCACAGCTAGATCTTTATGCTCAATAACAGAATATCTCTTTTTAAGCACCCTCCAAGCCTCAGGATGCAAATGTGACAATCCTGAACTGCCTAAAACTGCCCTAAAGTCTTTACACTTGCATCTGTGATTACAACATTTCTGATTGTGTTAAAAAATCTGAAGAATAGGAATATGCTCTAATTTTCGATTCACCGCCAGGATCAACTCCTCAAACACACAACCACTTATATTTAACACACCTTTTTAATATACTCCGATATTTGTCTCACTTTTTGAGGAAAAAAGATGATGAACTTTGCACAGAATTAAACCATACCTAAAAGCACGGGTAGTTCTTCCTTGCAAGCTGTGAATTCTAAAATGGCGACGATTTTAACCAGATACTCCTTTATTGCTACCACAGTAGGAAATATTTTATGCGCCACATATTCAATTTCAGTTTTCTTGAAGCAGCATCTTCTACCTTTCCAAGTCAAACCATTTACTTATAAAGTTGCAAGCACGTTTCTTATTGGATTATTGTGCTCAGCAATCGAATACCCACATTTCAAAATGTCATCCTGATAAAATGAACACCCTCCATATCACCAGACAGTCTAGACATCTTGCACAGGAACCTCGCTGAAGCAAAAAAAAGCCAAAAGGCATTGTTGCAAAAATGGTAAGTACCAAAAGGCATAATAACGTTGATCAAACTTTTAGACTTTTTGATATAATTTAACCAGGTGATATGCTGATGTAAGGTCAAAAGTGCTAAAACACTTGCACCAGCTAATGAGGATACCATTTCTGAGATTGTGGGTATGAACTCTATCAACAACTGCACACATTTTTCAAATCTTTCACATCTAGGCACAGATATAAATCATCTGATGGCTGACACATCACTACTACCAGTGCCATCCAATCTGCACATTCCACAGTTTCAATTAGTCCTGCTTGCTGTAATTTGTGTAATTCCTGTTTAACTCTTTCTTCGACACTGAAAGGCATTGCTTGAAACTTAATTGTGACTGGTACTGATCCTTTAATGATGTGAATTACGTGTACATCGTTTTTTTAAAACAGCCTAAAATATCCTCAAAGACATTGGGTCAATCCCTGAAATTTTTGCCAAAAAATTCTTCTTGGTTTGTATTTTCACTTTGAAAAATATTGTACATATACAGTACGTTGTTTTTATAAATTCTGTTGATGAAGCTCCAAAACTATGCCCATGTCCCCCTAGTGCACACAACTAAGTACATTTCCTCTTACACCTGGTTCATGAACCTTGCCAATGCAAAGAGGACCTTAGGATTGAACGCTGGCGCTGAAATACCTCAAGAGCTCTATGGTGTTTCTAGAACAATGAAAACACTAGGTTGGTAACTGATACTAAGAAAGTTTGCGTCAGGATGGATAATAGCAAGGGGGATCTTCCTTATTAGAGAGTAGTGCCCTCACACACCTGTGAAGGTTTCATGCTTTATCATCGAGAGTAGCTCCTCATGGGGTCAGCGTTGCAATACCCAAGGGGCCCGAGAGAGTGTTCTTTGTGGGAGAATCTATTAAATATAGCCACGATGATAAGTGCGGATGTGTGGGGTGAGTGGAATGATGAATTAAAACTACCTAAGGGGTACCATGACACGACTTTAATTAGGGCCCCCCTTGGTGTGGATAACAAATTATTGTAGACTGTTAGCTTGTAATTATGAAGAATGGCAATCTATCAATGCACGTAGGACGACATGTTTCACGCATTGGGGTCCAGGAGGGATCCATGGCGTTTCTTCATGCCCAAAAAAATAAAAAGCATCCCTACCCTTAATCAGGATCAGGGTTAGGTGCATGAATTCTTGGTATCAAATGATTACCGTAAAGTGACTAAGTAGGTAAGTAAGTCAAGCAAGCACCTACAATAAATATCCCAAATGAGGTCTAGATAGGCTACTTACTTGTAGTACTAGTTCTGCATTGTAGGAATTTTCACTAAAGTTAGACACGCTAGGATTATTCCCTACTGTATGCGTGGACCCCTGAACACTTTTGATAAATTTACAGTCCATTGAAATGTCACACAAGATGTCAGTGTCCATCTGTCTTCATGATGAGCAGCGCCCTCTAATAGTCCATAGTTCTTTAATGAATCTTAGTGTTTTAAGCCTGAATTGTAGCAATTACTAATGTACAAGGAGGAAACTATATGAAGTAGAAGGAAAAATGCAGCCTTCTAAGGCTTACATTCAAAGGTGAGAAAAAGCATCCTGCCTCTTTAAAAGTCCGTTAGCTTCCACTACCCACGATACACTGGTAGTTAACACACATAACTAGTTCTTTTTTTTTTAGGAAACATCAATAAAGGAATTCATTTCATATTTGCTTTACAATGCACAACCTTACCCAGCTAAGGCGGCGGATGGGCTGTTTATGATTTCAATGAAGATTTGTACAGTGCAGAACTAGGACTAAAGTAAGTAGTCTTTTCTTCTGTATGGTAAGATCTTCATTGATAGTCAAACTCTAGAACAGAGTAGCAAGCTAATCCTATACAAGGTGGCTGTTGGGAAGTAGGATGAAAAACGAAATGAAATAGCCTTAAGTCTACAATGAATAGTTTGGCAAAAGACATTTGCGGGGTTTTCTGGCCCATACTTTATTGCCTGAGTCCAAGCAAAAGTATCTTGTGAATGCATGGACCGTTTTCTAGGTGGCTGCCTTACGTGTCAGCAATTGGTATATTGCAGATCTAAGCTGTTGTGGCAGTTTTCTCTCTGGCAGAAAGACTGTTAGTCTTCCCTGGTAGAGTTCTGTTTGCCAGCTGCTTACCATAACTTGATACATGATACTATCCATTGCTTGGATGTGGCTTGACCCCGTCTGATTTGACCATAATCGGTCAAGAGCTGCTTCTTAAATATTCATTTCTATCTAGATAGAAGCGAAGGATTCTTTGAACATCTAGTGGATGGAGCGCACGTTCAACAAGGGTGGAAGAACTGGGAAAGAAAATATGCAAAGTAATATTTTTATTAATATGGAAGTCAGAAATGGCTTTTGGGAGGAATGAGTCCTCAATACCACCCTATTACAGAGGAAATAGTTTAGGGTCCTACCGCAGACAATGCAGGCAAACTACTCCCTCACCTAGCTGAAGTGATGGCAGCTAGAAAAGCAGTCTTCTAGGAAAGATGTTGCAATGTAGCCTTGTGTATATACTCGAAAGTGCAGCCCATCTACCTTGACAGAACAATGTTCAACTACCATGGAGGTTCCTTCCAAAAAATTTCTGATGACTGGTACGTTAAAAAATAATTGTTGGTTTCGAGATTTTCTGTAGACTGTAATAGCGGCCTGAAGAACTTTTATTGATGCAACTGAGTTTGGCTTGGGTTAAATGAAAAAAATATGGCAAGATAACATCCTTCTGACAAGTGATTGGCTTGTGCCCTTTATCTTGGCACACCATATACAGAATCTTTTTCATGTCATGGAATAGCCTATTCTTGTGGGGGACATTTCACCTCTTTCAATATCTCCTTACAGGCTGGTGGAAGATTTAGATGACGTACTGTCGGACTTCAAGAGCCATGCAGTCAAATCCAAGCATGTTAAAAGTCGAGTGGTGGGTTTCCTAGTGGAGTCTGGTCAGAAGATATGGCATGCATGGAAGTCTCCTGTGTGGTTCCAGGGACATTTGAAGGAGGTTCAGATTTCACCATTGCCTCATCCAATCGGCGCTATTCATATAATTTTCGTTGGCTATTGCCACTGTTTAAGTATTATTGATGGAATCAATGGACTGGTGGAAAGGTATAAAAAAATTACCTTGACCAAATGGTAAAGGGCATTCCTTAGAGACCCCAGATCTGGTTCCCTGGCACGAATTCTCATCATTTTTGGGTTGGGTGTGCAGACTTGAAATAGTCTAAACAAGGTGTTCTCCACTCTTCAAAGGTGTTGTTTAATACTCGACAGTCTAGGACAAATTTCTAAGGCGCTTCGTAATATCGACTGAGAAAGGCTTCTTGTTGATTCATTCTCCTTGGAAACCACTGTTGGGCTCAGACCAACTATCGCCCAGTGACAGATTGTCTGCATTTCCATGGAAACTGTTCTTGACCTACTGCCTCCTTGTCTGCTCAGATAATGTATTATTTGTATGTTTGAATTTGAATTGTTACTCTCTTTTCAGGGATGAACCATGGTGAGGTCAAGAGATTGTATATGGTACGAGACTTCTTTCTATGTCCACTGCCCTTGTACCACCAAATGAAATTGAGCTCCATATTCTTATCTGAGGGAAGAATCCCTCACTATGCCTTGTGACAGTAGCTCTTTCTGCAAAGGAACTCCCTTGAGCAAGTTGGGCTTCTTGCACCATCTTGCTAGAGTGTTTTGCAGAAGAAGTTAAGGTGAAATTGTCTTCCCAATTGTTCCTCATTTGATATAATTGGTCCTCTAGGCATTGTTGCAGTTGTGGCATGTGCAACCGTGATGTTGTTTCCAAAGAAGATAGTCTTTGCATCAGAGTTGAAATTGATTTTGGACTGTTGATCTGAAGACCCAGGCTTCTCAGCAGGTTTATAGTTGTCACAAAATCTTTCTTCACTCCCCCCACTATGAACTTTCAGCAGCCATGTCCTTCAAATAAGGATAGATGAAAATGAATTCTCTCTTAGGGGAACTTGTACTATGCCTTTCATTTTGAGAAGGTGAGAGGACCAGACTTGAGGCCACAAGATAGGACGGTATATTGATGGTGGTTAGAATCCGAGGAATTCTCTCTGGGTTTCGCTATTATGAGTTAAAAGTGCACATTTTGCAGATCTATTACATACATACATTTACCATGTGCGGCGGCAAATGTGAATTGCCATGATGCAAAACCAACATTCAACTTTTAGGTGAATTGGTTTGTGAATCATAGTTCTAATATTGGTCTGCAATCATTTTTCTGGACGAGAAAATGACATGGAGTAAATACCTAGGCTTTTTTGAGCCAACTGACTTGGCTCAATTGCCCCTTTTTAGGCCGAGCCGGGGCAGCTCATGCGCTGCGAGCCATGCTGTTTAGGAGTATGTACTTGAAGCCCCGCCCACTTTCTGCCATATTTGTCATTGGCTTGTGTCATTGTCCTTCTTAAATGCTAAATGCTGGCTTCTGATTTATTAGGCTTGTTAGTCCCTTCTTAGTACTGCCTTGCCTTCATTTGTAACCTCCCATGAGCATTGGCCCTTTTGTTTCGTTTGTTACACGGTACGACTTCTGTAGTCTGTAAGCACTTTTTTCTCTAATGAGTTTCTCTTACTGCAGGAGGGCAGGATGGTCTTATGTGCACAGTTGTGACCACCGACTTGTTTATTTAACTCATAGCAAACGGTGAGCTCTCCAGGGGCCAAGAGAGACAGAAGGGTGCAACTCAGTGATGTCTTCAAGCATTTGGAAAGCAATAGGTCTCGCATTTGCAAGAGTTTAAGCTATAGGCATTGTAAATGACAATGCCTTTAATTTAAGTTATAAAAAACAAAACATAAATAGAAGGCATTGTCATTTACAATGCCAATAGCTCAAACCTGCGTAAATGCGAGACCTATTGCACTGCAGATGCTTGTTAAAATAGGACTGATGTTTCTTTCCTGAGGATGGAAAACTGGTGCTTTGATGTTGGTTTTTAGAAGGACTCCAAATGGAATGGCCTTGAAAAGTATAAAATACTGCAGGAGGAATATATATCATTATAACGCATGCGCTACATCGCATGCCATTACAATGCGGTTGTTACAACGTCTGTGTTGTTACATCGCATACAATTGCATCTTGCTTACAACTTGCTGAGAGGGGGCGCGCTGGACTTAGGAATCGTATAATTTACTATTCCTACTCCAGTTTGTGCAACAGCAGGGAAGGTGTTGGATTGTAAATCCAACACCTTCAGCCCCCTACAGCAAGTCGTTGTAATGACTTGTGATGTAATAGTATGCGGTGTAACAATGCGGTTGTTGTAACAACTGTGTTGTAATGGCATGCGATGTAACGCATATAAAGTAAACAATGTCTCCCCGTAGGAGCTACAATATGTAATATCCATTTATCTCTTGTAATTGAAGTACATTCTGCCAAGTGCAAAGATACCCTTAATCCCCACCAGAGTGGGAAACAGAGGGGGGAGTGCTAGAACGTCACTGGAGTTACTTTTTGTTGGGACCACTAGTATCAGGTGGAAAATGGTTCGTCGTAAGGAAGGGACAAGGGAGTACTCTTCTTCCTTGAGGGTGTGAGGAGAGCTATGTTAATTAATGTTGCTATGTTGTGTTCTTTCTGTTGTGACTCTGCTGTAAAGGGCGTACAGTGAAGTATTGCGTTTGCCATGTGGGGAAACGTTTAATTTAATTTCTTCAGCTGAGTAAAACTTCAATTTTTCTGAACTGGGCACTTGAATAACATGCAAGAGGGCCTTTCTCTGGAGCTTCAATAATGATGCAACTAGTCCTTGACTTGAGTGTGAGACTCGAAGACACACCACACTGACTTTATGGAGGTCAGAGACCACCTTTTTCCTCCCAAAGGAGTGCCATTGCTGGAATAGAGTAGGCATTTTTAAAGATGAGGTAAAAGACACCGTGTGAAAATGAAAGAGTGAGAGTTCTGCAGCCAATTGTTTTTTTTTTCCAAAACAGATGGTGTAAAATCTCACATCTGCTCCGAGATCTACTTGCAGGAGTTTGATAAAAGAACAGGCTCCGTGAGTTAACTGCTTTACAGCGGGTCATACATGTCGGGCCCTCTTTGCTAGTTGCGCAGCGCCATCGCAGCTGCGCGCAATAACGGGACTCGGGACACACTTGATGCTCTTCGCGTGGTCCGGACTAACCCCATGACCACGCCTCCTTTATTTATAGATCGCGCGGGCGTGACGTATCACGTCCGCGCTAGCGCACGGCTGCGTGCGCAACAACTAGACTGCAAGCCTGCAGTCTCCAAACATTACACTCCTTTCAACCTTTATTAAAACAAAACCACAACAGATAGTCTTTCAAAAGTTACTATGCTTCATCTGGGTAGGGAGAAAACCAAAAATGGCCGGCAGGCCCGTTACCAGTCTGGTGATCAGGCGTCTCAGTCTCAGCCTACAGCAAAGTCCGCCAGCTGCGAAAAGGGGGCTGGGTTTCTTCTCAGCCCATAGCCTGCGGCCTCTCCTCGAAACAGAACTCTCCGTGGAACGTCCTGTCGGGCTAGGGTTGGCGATAGCCCATCCCCGGATGGGTGGGGGCTAACAGCACTGGGCCTCTCAGAAGCCGGTGAGCTCACCGCCGATCAGTCCGCGGTGCTCCCGTGCTCACTCTCCGGGGAACTGGTGTTGCATGCTGTTTGGCTAGGCGTCGCTCTGTCCGGTTCCTGACTGGATTGATCCTCGGATGGGACGGAGGCTCGCTTGAAAAAGGATACATTGCGTGTGACGGTTTCTCCGTCGCGTTGGGCTGTTACCATCGTACCAGACCGGCGTGTGACTGTCCAGGGTCTAGGTTCAAACGGGAGCCTGAACTTGCTCCCTGGGTATCTGTCTCTCACATAGACCTGATCTCTTTCCCAGATGGACGATTCCTTGGCTCGGCGTCTGAAGCTGGCGTAGTCATTGGAGCGCTTCCTGTTGAGCAGGGTTTGCCGGGAGTTTGCTTCGGTTGGGGTCCAGGTATGATGATGGGGTATAGTGTCTCTGACTATTCTACCCATTGCCGACGGCCCCGGGGCGGCTGTGGTCGTGCGATTGGGCGTGAGCCGGTATTCCCTCAGGAAGGTGTATATAGCCTTCTCCAGCGGGGCTTCTTCAGCGTGGGCGATCCGGATGACCTTGTTGAGGGTCCGCATAAACCTTTCTACCTCTCCGTTAGCTTGAGGCCATCTGGGGGTCACTTTCCGGTGCTGGATTCCCCATTCCTGGAGATAGTCGGCGAACTCTTGACCTTGGAAAGGCGGTCTGTTGTCGGTCTTAACCTGTTCGAAAATGCCGTGGGTGGCAATGATTTTTTCGAATTTCGCAATTACTTCTTTGGCAGCCAGTGATGTTATTATTTCCACTTCTGGATATTTGGTAAGATCGTCGATGACAACGAGCATGTAGCGGCCATCCGGGAGGTGTCCAAAATCGGCACTCACTCGTTCCCAGGGTTTTTCCGGGTTATCTTCGGTGATTACCGGGGGTGGTGATTCGGGTGGTCCTGCCGCTTGGCACCAGCGGCATCCCTTGACCATCTGCTCGACTCTAGTGTCCATTTCCGGAAACCACACCTTTGCCCTGAGTCTTCTTTTTGTCTTCACCATTCCCTGGTGGCCACAGTGAGCTAGTTCAATTGCTTGTTGGGTCAGACTTGTTGGCATCACGATTCGCGGTCCTCTGAGGAGGCATCCTTGGCTGTCCACTGACAGTTCATCCTTTATCTTGAGGATGGTTCCAGGGCACGCTTCGCTTCGGGTGTCCTCTTGCTTAGTGACGTTTGAAGTGTCTTCCAGTCGTTTTGTCACAGGGCGTTTACTACTAGCTGGAGAACCTCGTCACTGCGAGTCGCCTCTACGATCATGTCGATGCCCATGGGTAGCGGTCGTGATCGCTCTAGGATTATTCTCACGTATTCCTCTGTCTCTTCGGCATCTTCTCTCTCCTGGTTAGTTGCCGCCCTGGGATGCCTGGAGAGGTAGTCAGCCGGGTTAGTTGCACCGGGCTTGAATTCCAGCTTGTAATCATACTCTTGAAGTTGGAGGATCCACTTCTCGATTCTGGGTGGAGGTTTGGATACTGATCCTCTGAACAGTGGAAGTAGAGGCTTATGATCGGTGGAGACAGTGAATGGATGTCCATAGACGTATACATGGAAGTGCCTGCAGGCCCAGTGGAATGCGATTGCCTCCCTCTCAATCTGAGAGTAGCGTTGTTCAGTTTCGGTCAGCTACCGGATTGCGTAGGCGATGGGTGCCCAGTCATCACCGCCTTGGCTCTGTGTTAGCACCGCTCCTAATCCTTACGGGCTGGCGTCCACAGCTATATTGGTTGCTTTGGCAGGGTCGAAGTAGGATAGGGTCGTGTTAGCTGACAAAGCCGCCTTGGTGTTCTGAAATGCTAGCTCCTGCTCTTCTCCCCACTGACAGGGTGTGGTGGACTTGGTGAGCTCCCGTAGTGGTCTGGTGAGATTGGACAGGTCTGGGATGAACTGCCCGCAGAAATTCACCATCCAGAGGAAGCTCCGAACCTCCGATGTGTTGGTCGGCGCTGGGGCTGCTTGCAGGTCTCTCACCTTTTCAGGGTCAGGGGCTACTCCCTTGTCGGAGAAGGTGTATCCGAAGAAGCTGATTTTGTTTTGTAGGAATTGACATTTTTCCCGATGCAGCGTAAGGCCTGACTCCTTAATCCTTTGCAACACGCTTCTGAGCCTCTGGTGATGTTCCTCCACAGTGTTAACGTATATCAGCAGATCGTCGCTGACGTTCAGGACTCCTGTGAGCCCGCTCAGGACCTCCCGAATCGTGTTTTGGAAGACTTCTGCGGCACTTGATATTCCGAAATTGAGTCGTCTATAGCGCCAGAGTCCTACGTGAGTGGAGAAAGTGGTAATGTATCGGGAGTCCGGGTGAAGGGGTAGCTGATGATACCCTGATCTTAGGTCCATTTTGGAGAACCACTTCGCTCCATTTAGCTCTCCCAGGATATCGTCTATTGTGGGTGTTAAGTGTCGCTCCCTCTTCACTGCTGCGTTGGGCAGGCGCATGATGACACAGATGCGGACCTGCCCTGGCTGTTTGGGTTTTCGCACTACCACAATCGGCGACACCCATGGGGTGGGCCCGCTGACCTTCTCGATTATGCCTTGTTTCTCGAGGGTCTCCAGTTCTTGTTCCACCTTTTTCCTTAGGTGGAATGCTATTCGTCGATGCCGGAGGGCTACAGGCTGAATGGACCGGTCGATGTGTAGAGATACTTCTTTTCCTCGGAGACATCCAATACCCTGGAAGGTGTCTTCAAATTCTTCGAGGATCGTGTCCAGTTCTTCCTCCAACACCGCCATCGCGAAGGATATCAGGTGGAGCTCTTCGGCTGTTTGGCCGCTGAGTAGCATCCCACTGCCTTCTTTGGTGACGTAGATGGTTGACGGTGTCTTCTTGTCTTGGTGCTGTATCTCCGTTTGGAAGCACCCAATCAACGGTATTGGTGTCTTTTGTCCATAGGCAAAGACTCTGATCTTGGCTGCTTTCAGCGCCAGTTTTTCTCGCAACTGGTTGTAGACGTTTGCCGCCATGAGTTCGATCGAGGCTCCTGTGTCGATCGTTGCTCTCACCTCTTGGTGCTGTATCATTATTCTGCACTTCGGGAGCCGCCGTTTCTTCCTTTGCGGCTGGTCTATGGCAAACACATAGTGGACCGGATAGCTGTTAGCGTCGTCGTCCATGTCTTCACTCTCTGGGTCCTCCCTTACGGCATGGGCGGCTTCAGGCTTTTGCTTGGAGGATCTGCTCACTGATGCGAAATGGTTCATGCGCGCGCATGACCCACATTTTCTCCCGCGCGCTGGGCAGTCTCGTGCCCTGTGTGGCGCGCCCCCACAGTATCCGCATTCTTTTCGACGTTCTGGTGGTCTTCCTCTCCCGAAGGGGCGTTGCTTTGGCCGCACGATATTGATTTGCTCGGCCACATTAACTTGCTCCGTCTTGACCGGTCTGTGGAGCGCTGCTTCCATGTGCGACGCTCTCGCCTGGGATAGCCCTTTAGAACGGCCTAGCTTTAAAATGTCCGCTAATGGTTTGCCATCCTCTTGGAGGATCTTCACCCTCAGGTTGGAGGAGTAGCAGCCTTGAATGATCTGGCCGCGGATTTCTTCTTGCTCGTCGCGGAAGCCGCATGTGCTCGCCAGTTCCTTCAGACGACCATGGAATGCGTCGAGGGATTTTTCCGCTTCCTGTCGCGCCTGCCTGAAAATGAAACACTCGTAGTCTTTACTGGCCATTGGCTCAAAGTGTGCATTGAGCGCGTTGAGAAGCGTGACATAGGTATGAGGGGTGGCTTCCACCAGGGTCTTATAGATTCGATGAATGTCTTTCCCTCCAAGATGTAGAAGAAGCGCCCTGCGCCTTTCTCTCGCCGTACCAGCTCCCTCAAAGTAAAATTGCAACCTCTCTGTCCAGTCCTTCCATCTTGGGGCTAGGGACGCAGGAGCTCCGTCGACGACGAATGGTTCGATGGGCGGAATGGTCGCCATGGTGGAGAGAGTTGGCCACCCGACGTTGTGGGCATGCAGGGGTGGGCAATGCAGGCCTGGTGCTCCTCCCTGTCCGAGCTGCCAAACGGGTCGTCGGGGGAACGCTGTGGTCAGCCACTGTCTGTGGGGCCTGTGTTCTTGGCCTCAGGGGAGTGCACCCTCACGCTCCGATGGAGTTGCTGGGAATGAGTAGGCCCAAGACGCGTTGGACTGCGCCAGTACTGGTTCACTGAGTCTGGGCACCGTGGGGTCTTTGTCCAGCCATGAGCTCGCCGCCGCGGGGTCCGCCTGCGATGCCTTCTGGCACGCGCCGCCACTTCCACGTGGGGCAGACAGCCTCCTACCGAGTTGCGGCGTGCGGGGCTCGCAAGGGTCGGGAGCGCCGAGCGTTCGGCAGCGGAGCAGGTTAAATAGTGCTCCAGGGCACTTCATGGGCTCGTCTAGCCCTCGTCGCCATTGTCGGGCCCTCTTTGCTAGTTGCGCAGCGCCATCGCAGCTGCGCGCAATAACGGGACCCGGGACACACTTGATGCTCTCCGCGTGGTCCGGACTAACCCTGTGACCACGCCTCCTTTATTTATAGATCGCGCGGGCGTGACGTATCACGTCCGCGCTAGCGCACTGCTGCGTGCGCAACAACTAGACTGCAAGCCTGCAGTCTCCAAACATTACAATGCATAGGGGACGCTCCTGGACTCTTTAACAGACTTTACTCACCTTTTTTGTTTTCAGTGTAGCTTCTATTCAGAAATAGATGTGTAGGTAAGCACCCAACATTGGTCGGGGATTCCTGAATTAAATTTGTATATCACTACAATGCACTGTTGCTGAGATATTTTGTGTTCTCATAACTGCGAAAAGGTATGCAGATTGATTCAAACTTTTACACTGGTCTTAGCAGCCTATGCTATATACACTTTTCAAATTTGCATTTTATAGCAATTTCCAATCCAAGATTACCAATCAAACATACATTTAACAGAGCACAAAATATATCAGCAATTGTTGCCAAGAAAACATGTAAGGTAAACGTACATTAGGTTTAAAAGCTGGTGGGACAAATAAATACTTCTGCTTCCTTCCTATAACTGTTTGTGTGCTTATCCCGATAACCCTGCAAACCTGCAGCCACTATAGAGGTCAAAAAAACTGATTTGCTGAGTCAAAACAAACAGACTTGCGTGCATATTTGTATGTGTTTGCACGGCACAGTGAGGCGCCATAACTAGAACACAACAATATTTAACCAACAAAATATTTGAATCTCAGAAAATACATACATAGCAGGGACATAAGCAAGGCCCAGAAGAGGAACATTTAAACCATTCATAACATCAGTAAACGTTAAGCACTTCAAAGTAGGCTCCTCTCCTACTAGACGTTATTACTTGCACTTTAGGACATTCTGAGGGCATCAAAGTATTCCAAACATCAAAGGTGCTGGGACTGACCTGTAACAGCTCTAGGGTTATGGGCATGCTCTTCAGCTCTTTCAATAAATCCAGAGCATCATCCTGGAAAGAAAGAAAACAGAACGTTAACGAAATGCATCTATTTTAAGAGAGATTCAGGTGTGGGGTCGGAGCGGTTACAGAAAAACACTAATGGGTGAATAAGGAATAGTTTCTTACCTGTAACTCCAGTTCTCTCGTAGGGGAATTTCCATTATAGTTCTAAGCACTGAAGGGTCCTGCCCACATGCTGGGACACCGGAGCACTTCTTCAATACATATCTTCTCAAGTGTAGATTTAAGCCTTTCTTCAGGAAGGTCTGCAGAGACACTTAAGAAAGAAAACAGATAATGCAACCTATAGACATAGGCTACAATGGCCCATTTCTTCATAATGAGCTCAAAAAAGGATCAGAAGGAAGCATATATGTATTATTTTATGATGCCTGAGCAAACAGTGTAAATCTCCCTCAAAACCCCATTTTATGATAGAGAAGGGGAAAAAGGTCGTCTAGCCGTATAAGTCATGGTTATAAATAAAGACTGTACCTTTAAGAACCAAGGGACCACCAGTATGAGATCATGCTCAGCAGGTGGTAGTTGCTTCAGTTCTTTTTTAAGGCTATGCATGATGATGTGTAGATCCTACGGTTACCTCTGTCTACTCCACCGGGGAGGGGGGGTTGTTTATGACTACAATGGAAATAAGCCTACAAGAGAACTGGAGTTACAGGTAAGAAAGTATTCCTTCCCTCATAGGGGATTTCCATTTATAACCATAAGCACTGAATAGAGTAGCAAGTCTACCCCTACTAAGAGCGGTTGAGTGGAAGAGAATCCACAACAGCAGTTTAAGCGAAAACATTTCTGAAGGAAGCTTGTCCTACTTCTGCATTTGATCTAGCGTCAGAGTCAAGGCAATAGTGCTTGGTGAATATATTAATAGATCTCCACGGGGCGGCTTTGCAAATATCTAGAATACGGATATTCCTTAATAAAGCAGAAGTAGCTGCTTTACCTCTATTGGAGTGTGCTTTGAGTTTGGCTGATAGAGATGTGTTAGCCCTTTGATAGCACAATAGGATACAGGAAACTATCCATTGGGAAATGGATTGCTTGGAAGTGGCTTACTCCGCATGGACCAGACCATTATGGATAAACAATTGGTCCTATCTGCTAGTGTCCCTAGTTTTATTGAGATAAAATGTTAGAACTTTCCTCACATCCAGGGAGTGAATATGGCTTTTAGCTGGAGTTGAGGGATTCTGAAAGAAATGTAGGTAAAGAGATGGTCTGGTTGACAAGAAAGTCTAAAATAACCTTGCTAGAGTGAAATACTGTACGTGGTTCGTGAGAACATATTACTTGGATCTCGCTAACCCTGGGAGCTGATGTAATAGCTACAGGGAAAGCTGATGCAGGGAGGTTTTGTGGATAGGTTCAAAGGGATCTTGCATAAGACTTGAAAGTACTATATTAACTTCCCAAGGAGGAATGATTCCCTTAGGACAGGCACATTCCCGGAGTCCTAGAAGCATGCACGACTAGTCCCTATCCTCAAAAAGGCCAACGCAGACCCTAATGAACCAGCCAATTACAGGCCTATTTCCCTATTACACGCTCCAGCCAAGGTACTCGAAAAGCTAGTGCACCGGCAACTAGTGACCTTCTCTGAAACCCACGGACTATTCCATGATTCACAACACGGGTTTAGAGCAGGCTATAGCACTGAGTCGACCTTGATAGAGATGGCCGACTCTGTACGATGGAAGCTGGACGGCGGTGCGAGAGCGGTGTTGGTGCTGCTTGAATTGTCGGCAGTGTTCGACACCGTCTCTCACCCCGTCCTACTCGACCGCTTTCGGTCCAACAGCATTCAAGGCAAGGCCTTGGAATGGTTGTCCTCATTCCTATCTAATCAGACACAGGCAGTGTTTACCCCCCCCCCCCTACACCTCAGATAGCCGTTTGCTTAAGTGGGGAGTCCCTCAGGGCTCCTCATTAAGCCCCTTACTGTTCAATGTCTACTTTTCCCCCCTGGCCGAGTAAATTGCCAAATCAGGAATTAAAGCGACCTCGTATGCGGATGATATTCAGCTCTTATTTTCTTATGACAGTCCCACCCAGTCCACTTTCGATCCACTAAAAGACTGTCTCCGTAACATCGCCCGCTGGACGGATAACAACTTTCTGCGGCTTAACGCTGGTAAAACCGAGGTCCTCTTTTTCCATCAGTCGTCCCCATTGGACTCAAATCTCTGGTGGCCACTTGACCTGAGCATGCCTCCCTCCCCCAGGGAATCAGTAAAAAAACTAGGGGTCAGATGGGATTCTAGCCTCTCCTTTCTTAATTAAGTCCAGACAGTATCTGCTGCATGTTTCTCTAAAATCAAGATGATCAAGAAATTTATCAATTTCCTTCCAAGTAACACCCGGAAAACCATTGTTCAGGCGTTGATAACATCACACTTAGACTACGCCAACGGCCTGTACATTGGACTCGCTTCTGGCCTCTGCCACCGGCTACAGACAGTCCAGATTGCGGCAGTCCGGCTGGTCTGTGGCATCTCCCTTCGAGAGCACATCTCGCCACATCGGCGAAGACTAACCTGGTTACCAGTCCAAAAAAGGGCAGAATTTAAAGCCCTCACACTGGCACACCGTGCAATCAAAGGAAAGGGGTCAGCTTACCTCTCCTCCTGCCTGCGCCCCTACAGCAACGCCAGACTCCTCCGATCCAGCTCAAAAAACCTCCTGACTACCCCCAGATTTAAAGAGGTACGCTCTGGGGGGAAAACCTTTCAGGTATGTGCTTCTTCTCACTGGAACAAACTCCCGATCTCCATTCGGATGATTCAGGAGGAGCTACCTTTTCGCAGAGGACTGAAAACATTTCTCTTCTGCTAATTCCATCTACGTAAGATCCAGCATACACACAGAAGCGCCGGGACACCCCGTTGGAGTAGCTGCGCGCTATACAAAACACACTAAATAAATAAATAAATAAATAAATAAATAACTGGGAGGGAAAAGCTACTTCAAACCTTGTAAAAATAAATCCTTTATGACAGGGAGTTTGATAAAAGAGGTTAGTGAAGGACAATTTCTGTAGAGCGAAGCCGTGGCATTTTTTGTTTTATGCAGTGGCAAATAAGTTGTTGGTTGATGTGCTCCACATTTGGAAGATACTTTGTACGATATCGCCGTGCAAGACCCACTAGCGGTTTTCTTTGAGCACTCTGCTGAGAGCGTATGCTTGCACATTTTGAACACCTGGGAGTTGATTTGCCGTGACCTTTAGGATCCTGGATATAAGCCACCTCCAGATCGCCTCACGTGATAGGGATCTGGACCATGACCGCCCACCACCCTCCACCCTTCCCCCTCCACCCTTCACCCCTGTTGGTCGTGAATGATGGGTGAAAAGCTTTGAGCGCTAGGAGAACTGCGCAGAGCTCTAGGAGATTAATGTGGTAAGCCATCTCTCTCTGAGACGGTGTGCCCTGAATATGATGGTCTTCCATGTGGGCTCCCCATCCTAGTAGAATTTAATCTGTCACTATGGTCCGAGAGGAGACCTGCAGGTGAAATGGCATGCTTGCAGGAAATTGGTTGGAGAGCACCACCATTTCAGGGACTGTTTTGCATGAAGGGACAGTCTGATCCTGGCGTCCCAGTTGCCCGTTAGTTGGTCCCACTGATCCTAAAGACAATCTTGGAGAGGCTGCATGTGGAGGTGAGCATTTTGAGTGAGGAAGAGGCAGGGGGCCATTGAGCCGAGACGAGATGATACTGCCTTTACTGCTGGATGAGATACCTTCAAGAGTGAGAGACATTTCTGAAGGATCAAGATATGTGTATCCTCTGAAGGACACACTTTTGCCTGCTTGATGTCAATGGAGGCTCCCAAGTAATGCAAAGTCTGAACCAGAGTTGGTGTGGACTTGTTGTGGGTCATATGAAGGTCCAACCTGTAAAGGTGATTGCAGGTCCATTTGGAATGAAGTTAGGCTTCTTGAGAAGTTGATGCTTTTATGAGCCAATCGTCAAGGTATTGGTAGACGAAGATTTGGTGCTTTCTTAGATGGGCTGCCACCACTACCATGCACTTTAAGTATGTTCTGGGTGCTGACTTTAGTCCAAATGAAGTCTTGTGTACTGATAATGGTCATGCCCCACAACGAACCTTAAAAACTTCTGATGCCTTCTGTCGATTCGAATGTGGAAGTATGCATCCTGAAGGTCGATGGAGCAAAGCCAATCTCCCTGGTGTAATTGGGGATAGATTTCATGTAATGCCAGCATCCAGAACTTTTCTCACCAAATCCACTAATTGGCTATTTTGAGATTAAGAATGGATCTGAATTTGTTTTTGTTCTTTTTCACAAGGAAGTACCTGGAATAGATAGATGCCAGTCCCCCCGGTGACTGGGGGAACAAGTTCCACCACTTTTTTATGTAAAAGGATGTTGAACTCCGACTCTAGCAGTGTGAGATGGAAATTAGACGATTTAGGACTGGATGGTGGCGGACTGATGAACCGGAGACAATATCCATTTTGCACAATATTCAGAACCCAGGCATCTTTTGTGATGTTTTGCCACTTTGACAGATAATAAGTAATGCTTCTCCCACTGGAGTGGGTAATGGAAGAGGGAGAAGAAAGGACTCAAGGTCTGAACACTACTGCCCGTTTACCTCCCTGGGCAGGTTGATGGGTAGAGCATCCTCTTGTCTGTTTCCGATGTTGCTGGAAAGATATCTGGTGCTGCTGCTGAGATCTGCCTGTGTACCACTGAGGGGTTTCAACTCTCTGAGAATGAAAGCTAAGCTGGTAGGCTCTGAAAAATTTGCTGTGTTCCTTTCGTCTCTGTAGACCCACTGCTTTTAGAATGTACATTTCACTTATCATCCTTGATATTTCGTCGTCAGCGTGGCTTCCAAAGAGCGTGGAGCCAGAGAATGGAAGATTCAGTATGCGTTGCTGACTCCTGGACTTGAGGAATGTCTGTGATGAGACCTGGATCTTGATCTTGTATGGTGTCTACGTCGCCAAGATGATGGCGTGAAGATGTTGGTGAGCGCCTAGGAGTGTGATGAGAATGACTGCGCAAGAGGTGGCGTGTTCGTGAGTGTGACCTATTTCTGGGAGTTGGATCTCAAAGAGGAACTTGCACTAGTGGAGGAGGCACTATTGGTGAAGGTGCCGGTGGTGGAGGCGGTGGTGGTGTTGATGGAGGAGATAGCACAGGCAACGTAGGAGAAGGAGGCAATGGTACCATAACAGAGGGTGAATATGTTCTCGAATATTGAGAGTCCGGAGACAAATATATTCTTCTCCCTTGCATCCAGTTGTCTACTCGACGCTGAGAAATTCATTGACGTCGACATCTCACTATGATGTTTGGAAGGTATTGCACTCCTACACGTCAACCTCTCTTGACCCTGGGTCCTGGATGTCGAACGGTGTCTTCGAGTCGACAGTGTATGGTCTTTCGACATTGACAGGGGTTGCTTTTTAGACGATCAACATCCTTTCCTCGATGTCAAACAGGTCGGGGTTGTACCTCGCATCGACATCGATCCTCTAGGCGTTGACCGGAATCAATATCATTTTTGGCCATACATCTATTTTCAGAGCTCCCACGTCCTCTGGAGGTTGAAGACCCAGATACCCTGGTGGAAGCTTGATCTGCCCCGCGCTCTGATGTTGCACCTTCAGGCTGTGTTTGCTGGCGCCGTCTCTCCTCAATCCCCGGAAGGTGAACATTGTCTCTTTCACAAACGGTACAGTGCAAAGAGTTTCTGTGGTGATAACAACCATCAGGAGCATGTGATGGTGGAAGACAGATGATACAGACTTTGTGGGGATCATTTTCGGCTTTCTGCAGCACTCTGGGCACTTCTCAAATAAGGATGACATTTTATTTGACAAAATACCACCGTTATCTGTAAAAAAAAAAAAACAGAAAGAGGCTGGGTGAGATGAAAAGCACACGTAAAGGTGTTGTCACCAATTTGTTTCTGAATTTTGATGAGGAAAAAGCAAAATAAAAGTCTGCGCTCAATGCTCCAGGGTCCTGTCATCGGGAGCCAGAAAAAGAAACGGAAGCAACTGCCACCTGCTGAGCATGATGGGATTCTGGTGGTCTCTGGGTTCTTGATGGCATAGTCTTTACTTTTAACCATATAATGGCAGCCTATAAGGCTACAATGTCCTTTTCTCCTTCTTCTCTATCATAAAAAGGGATTGCAAGGAAGATTTACACAGTTTGCTAAGGCATCATAAAAGTATACATATATGCTTCCTTCTGGACCTTTTTTGAGCTCATTATGAAGAAGTGGGAAATTGTAGCCTATGTCTATAGGCTGCTTTATCTGTTTTCTTTCTTAAGTGTCTCTGTAGGCCAACCCGAAGAATGGCAAAAATCTACACTTAAGATATGTATTGAGGCAGCGCTCTGGGGTATCCGCACGTGTGCGGGACTGTTCAGTGCTTGTGACTATAATAGAAATTCCCCTACGGGAGAAGACAACTTTAAAAAGCATGGCTGCCAGAGGCACACCGTAGTTCCCTGGAGTATTTAGACAAATGAAATAGGGTGTTGAAAATCGCACACTTTGCTGTACTACGAAATATGGCTTATTCTAATTTTAAAGTCACATCCTCTGACATAGGAAGTTGTCAATGTGAAGACCATATCTTGGCAAAAGTTCAACATTTCTATGGAAAAACTGAAATTAACACTTTTTTTAAATCTACTTTTAAACACTACAGTCCATTGGAACACAATACATATAATTGTTAATTAGAAAAGATATGCCATTATTGAATCATTTAAGTGAGAACGTGACCCTTAACATCAGTGGCTATAGACACCCTTCAAGAATATCTCCTCGGAAACCGTGGTTAGAACCAATGTTTTGAAATATTGGAATTCTACTTGAAACAAAGAGGGCAAATAATGACTATTAGAACATTGGAATTTTGGGAGCTCCATTGCAGACAATGGAGAGCTCCCTGCTTCTACGGGCCGGTAAAGGCCCGCAGAGCTACATTCCAATGTCTACAAAGGCTTCTCTAAGCTCGAGGGGATTTATATCCCCTCGAGCTTCGAGAACCCTTTGTTTAAATAGTTAGAACATTCTGCCCTCTAGTGGCAGAATGTTCTAACAGGGCTATACCGGCTATTAAAGGCCCGCTGTCTCGTTAAAGTCCCTCGCCTTCGGCTCGGGCCTTTAACAATTCAGCGGGCCTTTAATAGCCGGTATAGCCCGCTACGGCGGGCTATAAGGCTATAGTATAAGTCTTATGTGTGAACATTCGTATCTTTGTGGCACTCTATTTCATTCAGAACAGTTTACCTTCAATGGCTTGAAAGCTGAATATTATTACAGCACTCTGCATTTGGCTATGGCACTTGTTAAATTCCCTCTCCTGCAGTTCTGGCATATAGCGATGGAGAGGGCATTTACCAACCAGTGTAATACTTGGGTATAGACTATGTTTTATGCTACGCCAGTGAAAGTAAGTATGGACAGATAAAACAATTTAATTAGGATTATCAATCAGACAATCACCCACTTAAAACAAAAGAACAAAAGTTGCATTCAATCTCGTTACCATTGTACAACCTAATGCCATAAAACAATGCTTACTGCCTAATCTACTGCACATTACAATCACTATACAGGAGACAAACACTCTCCTAATGCTTAAGAGGCCTAGTCAATATGATATTACATCACTGCTTGGATTTAACCTCTTCTGATTAAAAACCCTTGGATATACACATGAAAAACAGCATGGCACTAACCATACATGTAAATGTATCTCTTTCCTTCTCTCATTGTTTTTAAAACTACACTTCATTTCTGCTCCAAACGAGCCTAGCCTAATATCTCTTTGCCCAGGTCCCTAACTTCACCACCTCCTCACTACCATGCCTTCTGTATCTAACCTCTCCCAACTTACTACTCACTCCCTTAATTGTCCACCTAAATTGTAATCCTCTAACATGCCTCTCCAAAAGCCACTACATCCTGCCTATCAATCCTAGTCAACCTGCTAGTACGCTACCCTTTAACTCAATCCGAGAATGCTTTTCTACACTTCCTAATTCGAATTGCTTCCATCTCCCTACTCGCACACACCCCTAATTACTCACCGTCAACCCCACCAGCACTTTCTTATCTCCAGCCTCCCTTTATATCCTCTATGATAACCACATCTCCACGTTTCCTCTTAACACCAGGCCTGCTACTATCTCTAATGCCCTTGAGTTATTTCTATCAGACCTCCTTTCGCCACCTTATTCCAATCCAGTCAAATCACCACTAAGAATCCTTCAATCAGTATGAACCCTGTGTTAACAATGACACCTTCTCCTTATTCCTCCTCAAAGCTCAACCATAGCCACTCCTAAAACAGTAAGGGCCATATGTATGAACACATTTTCACATAGACACAGAATGGGTAAACCCTTTGATACAACTGGCCCCTAAATCCCAACTTCTTCTCCAAACTTATCAATGCTAGTTTAAATAACAAACATTCTCTCAACATGCGATCTTGAATAAACCCCTCTCTACTAAATACATGATAATTCCAAAGAACCCTCTAGCCAAAAACACCAGAAGCGGACAAGCTACTCTCCACAAAGAAGCCGATCAGGCCAGATGAATTGAAGACTTTCAAGTCCCTCACTGTGAATCATTATTTATCCGATTATTTCCATTACTAACTCTCACATGTGCATTCTGCTTTAGCTACAGTCTCCTCCATACATTCCAGCATTTGATGAACCCTTCTTAAGACTCACTGAGATCACCTTAAAGCACTGAAACCTCTAGATGCCTTGGGTTTTTAACACATGGCTTGATAAGCCCAAATCATATCAAGCAAAACCTTCCATTGTCACCCTTGAATTGTATTCCCAGTAACTGACTCCCATTGTAACATCAGGACTGATCTTAGTGTGATTCTTTTAACCGTTCTACTCCTAAATCACTGAAAGTTAGTCACCATTAAAAATAACAAATGACAGATGATGACATAATCAAGTCATTTGAACTTTTACCTAAACTTTACATACCTCATTACTTTATAGAACACCAATAACAGGTATACAGTTCTACCAAGGTCTAACAACCTTCATAAACTTATACCTTCCAAATTCACCTCGAAAAACAAACTCTGCAGGAGGACTGGTTGACCCCAGGAGTGAAGTCACTAAAATCAAGCAGAAGGAACCTAAAAAGATTCAAGAAAAATGCAACAATAAAGACGGTTGTGCTCCAAAGCCACTTCAATACTATAAGGACACTTTGAAGAAATCAAAATGAAAACACTATAGGCACAGCAACTTAGAAGCAGCATAGCCAAGAAAGAACTGCATAAAGTTGTTAATGAATTCCAGAACCGTGAATGCATTCACCTGAAAACTTCACCCGCCCAGGAGCTATGCAACTCTGATGAACCACTTCATCAAAAAAGCAAAATATCAGCAACTCTACCTTTAGAATGAAGAAGAACGTAGTTCAGCCCCATCATGAAAACTGCTAACAACCTCCAATTCAAATCAAATCATGGAGTGAAATGATTTCACTTTTTAAACTTTCTTACAGCAGAAGATTTCACCAGCACAATAAATGACTGCAGCTCACTCAGATGCCCAATTGATCCATGCTAAGCCCATGTATTAAAGGATATCTTCCTCAATTAGATTGCAGCCATTGAAATCAGGACCATAATCCATAATTCTTTAGCAACCTTCCAGATTGAGCCGAAATGACTTCTATAAAAGTTACGGTGAAGAAAGTGGATTAGATCAATTGATCTTAAACTGATTTTGACCAACACTAAACATTCCTTTTTGAGGCAAATTGTTTGAAAGTTCTGCTTTCAAAGAAATATCTGCATTCACAGGAAATGTCAGCCAGTTTTGGGCTCTCAAAATGATTGCAGCATGAATGATAGCAAAATAAGAGTAAAACCAAAGGGGATGATGGACGGAGTGTTGAACATTGCAAGCACTCACCCCCAGTCACCCGATCTGGGTTTAATCCATCATCATTCTTTAGCTCACTCCGCCACCCCAGTTCAGACATGGTAATATGCAAATCAGTCTGACCCTGTGCCTCATGGGAAGAGTCTAGCCCGAACTGCCAAGCCATGTTTTCCCTGGACCGGAAACAAGCATTCTGGGACCGGTTTCTGGCTAATCAGCCGTCATCAGCCAGACTAGCTTGAATCCTGTGGCAAAGTGAGCAAGGGACCCACGCCTGGGCATACCCTGCCAACTTAGGGCGAACAAAGCAAAACCAAAGGGGATGATGGACGGAGTGTTGAACATTGCAAGCACTCACCCCCAGTCACCTGATCTGGGTTCAATCCATAATCATTCTTTAGCTCACTCCGCCACCCCAGTTCAGACATGGTCATATGCAAATCAGTCTGACCCTGTGCCTCAAGGGCACAGTCCAGCCCGAACTGTTAAGCCATGTTTTCCCTGGACCGGAAACAAGCATCCTGGGACCGGTTTCTGGCTAATCAGCCGTCATCAGCGAGGCTAGCTTGAATCCAGTGGCAAAGTGAGCCAGACTGATTTGCATATGGCTAGGTTCAAACTGGAATGGCATGGTGAGCAAAAAAACGATGGATTTAGGCCCAGATCTCTGTGCTGGGGTGAATGTATGACATTGTTCTGCATTCTGTCTATCAACTGTTGTTTTTTCATTTGTCACCACAAGTGGGTCGGGTATGCTCAGATGTGAGTCCTGTGCTCTCCATGACACTGGAATCAAGCTATACTGGCTGATGAGGGCTGAAAGCCTGAAACCGGTCCTAGGATGCTTGTTTCCAGTCCAGGGAGGACCTGGCTTGGCAGTTCGGGCTGCACTGTTCCACAGGGTCAAGACTGATTTGCATATGGCTAGGTTCAAACTGAAATGGCATGGTGAGCAAAACAACGATGGATTTAAGCCCAGATCTATGTACTGGGGTGAATGTATGACATTGTTCTGCATTCTGTCCATCAACGGTTGTTTTAGCAAAATAAGAGTAGCAGCCCTACTTCCACGTGATCTACCTTTGGCTTCGTGTTTCGATATGGTTCACCACTAAACCCTAATACAGGCACTTCATGACTTTGGAATTCAAGGTACCATCTTGAAATGTATCATTTAATAACTTGAGGACAGTGTTTTCACCACATCATTACAGAGCTTCTTCTCTTAACCGTTCTACTGCACTGCTACAAATCATTGTTCCCCTCTTCTTCAACATATGCATTAGTTCACAAACTGTCATCATTTCATCCTTTGATCTTGGCTGTTAAAACTACCCTGATGATATGCAAATATTGAAAAGTTTAAAAGCTTATGTGATCTTGATTCATGTAAAATGAGGAAATGTGCGCAGTTGATCACCTAATGGCTGCCAACCACCTAAAGGTCAACACGTCAAAAACAGAGATTCTAGCATGCGGTAATTGGATGAATCATAACTCCTCAACCATCTGCCCACAGCAACTAGAACATACACTACCATAAAGAACAAAGACAGGAACCTATCCGTGACCATGGACTTCAGTCTCTCTCTTAAACCAGTACCCAAATGATTCTTCCACTTACAATGATGAGAGGCCTTTGTTAAATTGTTCCATACCTTGGGTTTCCACAGAAGGTACAACAAACTATTGCTCTACCACTCTCCCATCATGACCACACTAATGTAAAAAATCTTGAAGCACCGCTAATTATATTTCAGAAGCTACACAGAATCCAAAAGTACAACCTTCAGATAGATATTCAACCTTCAAATGAGGACTCCGATACCATACTCTCTGATCTACATACACTGGCTTACAGTGGTCACACAAAAGATATTCAAAGCAAGGTGCATAGCTCACTGATTAATCCAAGGGACTAGACCACCCATTCTTCAACAAAAGCTCCATATCTATTGTCAAGCAAGGCTCTGTGCACAAGGTGTGGCTCTGTGCACAAGGCGTGACTCTGTACTGTTGGGTCCATTTAAAGGACTCAAATAGGTGGGCCCTGGGTGCCCTTCAGATGCATCAAAGCGCAGTCACTGCATTCCTTGGAGTTGTGGTCGGACCATAAGCCCCAAAGGCAAACTTGATGGAGATCTGTCACTGACATTTATTTGTGACATACCCTACGAGGTTTAAACCCCATCGTTTTTGGGGGTAACATTTCCCTTGCACACTAGTAATGTAAAGATACATTTGTGAGAAAATACTCTCATGAAGAGACAATGAGTAAATCTGGATCTGCATTTGCTGTCACTGATAGAGAGAAACTGATATCAGCGCTTCCGGAGCGGAACAACACTGGCACGGATCCGCACAGTGCCACCGACCGGCGGACTGGGGTAATGCTAAAGATTTTCAGGATACAGTCTGAGGAATATTCAAAAGGTGAGGAATATGCAGTTAGAAGTATCTATCGGATATTCACTATATAAATAAAAAAGTGTCTAGTAGATTATTTACCTATATTAAGGAGATTTCTTTCCAATATTTTCAGCAGTCAGTTTGGGACTTGATGGAGGTAAACTTAAGTCAGAAAAATACAGAAGGTTTTCTAGCACAGCAAAGCAGTTCTATATTTGCTACCAAAGATTTGTCGGCAGGTGTGTTATGTTATTCTAAGGTTTTTTGTCGCTTCATTTAAATCCTCGAGTGCACCAAGGAGCAATTTCTTGCTCTTAGTCTTTTAACCTTGATAATGGCAAAGCTATTTATAATATCAAGTTAGATATCAATGTAGTCGGAGGTATTATCATTAGCATAGCAAGAAGATTTGACATAATGAGCAAGAATAAATTAGTGACATTCATATTCTTGTTGTCCCAACCCCATGTTTTTCGCCTTTTGCTTTAGCTGATGATCTTAAAATTAGAGTGGTCGGACCAGCCAACCGAGATTGAACCATCTACTAATACACAATCCTTTTCAGCAATAACACAAAAAGCTTGATGTACATGTGTTTCGGACAGTGTTGGATGAAGTCATTATTAAGTACAAATATCAAGTAGAAAGGTACATTTTTGTGAGAAATGGGCATCATTTGGCAAACTGAAGTAAAAGTTCCAAATGAATATGATGTTGTTGAAAAACAGCAGTGGTGCGGTGATAGGATGTATTCATTGTTCGATAAATCAGTTATTTAACTGGGGGATCCTAACAGGTGTTGGCATAATTGACTTGTGTCACAATCTGGCATTGTAAAGTGTAATGTGGGGAAACATTCTAATTGTACATGGTTGCTGTGCTTAGAATTTTTAAGTATCAGAGCCACACTACCCCATCTTACAATCATGATCAAAGCAGGTAATGAGTTAGGATAAGTAGGTTTAGGGAAGGAAGGGCGGTTTCATTAAGTCAAGTTTAAATCCATAGGTTGAGATACAGATTAAGAGTGATAACGGAGTATTCTTAAAACAGGGTTTTTCCTCTAACCAATAAGTGTGAAGTAAAAAGCATAGAGTGGAGGGGAGTCCTCTTATGGGGTTAAATTCGAAAGGCATCTCAATAAGATTTTGGCGTTCTGTCATCCGGTTTTAAAGACATTTTAGAGAGAGAACATGATTATGACTAATAAATTAATGTTATAGCCATCAGCTCTGATTCGAAGCATGGGAGTGGTCTTTGTGACCTCTGATTGATAATCATCTACTAGGACTTTAATGTTCTCCGAAAGGAAAGGAGGTAACGTTCTTCTGGACAGAGTAATGTTCTGTTTCACAAAATCTCTGGGAAATACATATTGCAGCAAGATTCACTGTTGCCAAAGGTAACTTACAGGATCCCCTACAAGAATGTCTGGTGGCAGATATTTTGGAAGAGAGGATAAGTTTTACGGTAAGAGATTCAAATGCGTCACTTAAGGTACTGAAAGCAGTAGGGAGTGGCGTGTGTAGTCTAGAAGCGTGATTTTAGGTTGGGGGTTGTGATGCATTTGAGATATAAAGTGTTTTGTAGATGTGAGGGATCATGGCACAACCAGTAAAAGAAGTGTTTGAAATTGTCACTGTATATGGATATAAAAGCAGTGTGACAGAATATGTGCTAGAAAAGTAGAGGATAAGGGCAGAAAGCATTAACTGTTATGAAAGGTGGTAGGGTATCAGTGAGGCATTAATAAAAGTAGTTGCTGAGAAGTTCCTTAAAGTTCCTTAAATGTAGGAACTGAGAAGACATTTAATAAAAGAGACAACTGAAGAAACATTTTCAACTCCTTGTCCAACCCGCTGGAGGGTTTCGACTTCCCAAAAAGTGAAAGTCCAAACATAGAAATCTTCACTGCGACTTTGTCCTGCAGCTCAACGACGAATTCTCCTCCTTGAACATAGTCAGCTGAACTGACACAGAACTTTATCTTGTCAGTAACTTTATCTTCAAAAGTTCTTCTAAGTCCGAAGGTAAGCCAAGAACAAGCCCAAACCACCTTGTGCATCTGAACCACGCTCATTCATGGTTGGCCATAACCTTTGACTTTTCCCCGGTCTCGCACTACTAGATAGCAGAGGTTGGCGATTTGATCTTTTAGGTGTTATTTTTCTCTAACAACTTTGAAAATTCAGAACTCTGGTTCTACAGATTGGATTTAATTTTTCTAAATGTATGTGGGATTTCTCTTTTTCTAATGTTGTGTTTTAACTTTTTTAGTGGTTATGTGCTGGATAAATACCTTACACACTGCCTCTAAGTTAAGTCTTACTGTTTTAGTGCCAAGCTACCAGAGGGTTAAATACAGGATAATTTAGCTACTTTTGTGATTCACCCGGACAGGGACTGTGGATGTTGTTTGAGAAAGGTCTTCGCCCCTCCACCAAGAACCAAACTTCCTACACTAGGCATCATTTCGTCAGTGTCATGTTATTGACCCTTTGCATATGATGGGCGCCCCTGTTATTAAACAGCTAACAATAAAATGTATTCGACAACCCTAGTATATATTGCTAGAACTGCCGTAATGGGCATGCAGGTCATATTCTACCCATGGTGGGCAGTAGAACCTGCAAGCATAATGAACGTGACAATGCGGCATTTGGGGGGGGGGGGAGTACAAGTAAATAGGTCAAAATAACATAAGGGGTAGATCTGCAGTCTACTGAGATGAGATGTGTATCTCGACTATGCTACCATGTTCTACCAACATACTTTAAGTCATAAAAAGAGGCTAAATGAACTTGGAAGGGGTGGGTCTGGATAACGAAGGCCAGAGAGTAGAAGCATATAAAGATACTACAGAACTTCAATCAGACCTAAATACCATTAGTGGTCTGTTAAATTGTGAACTGCACTTCCATACTGTGATAACCTAATCTCAGTTTCTAGTTATGATTCACCCAAGTAAACAGACAAGCAAGTAGCCAATCTAAATTGAGCAGTAATGCAATGCAGTCTGTGAACGTGCCATTCAGCTCAGCTCAGTGTACTTCAAGCTGTCACTTAATATTTTTACAATGCACCGCATCTTTAAAATGGTGATCTGTTTTGTCATGGTTTGGAAGTCTATATTACAAGTCACCAAGGAGTTCCATAACCATTAAGAGGAACAAGGCGGAAGGCTAAATTCCTCTATAAGGTTATGGAACTATGAGGGAACTTGCATTGTCCTTATTATGTATGCAAGGGGGTACTTTATCTCACATAATACATGGTCAGACCATCCCATTTCCCAAAATCCACCAAGAATCTTGGTCTGTAGCTCTTTCATATCAAAGAGCAAGCATGTTTGGAAACATGAAGAATAAAAATAAAACCTCTAGTGAGAAAATTAAACACTTCTAAAACCTGTTAGATATTTGTTGCTTACAGATATTAGAAACAGTTCAATACAAGCCAGTTTTTTTTTTAAAGTTGTGGTAGCTTGTAATATGTAGAAATATGCAGAAAGAGTCTCTGAGGAGTGCAAAAAATAAACATATTCTTTCTGCTTGTCACGGTATGCTATTAAAATAGAGCAGAAGAAAGAAAAGCAATGTGCTGTTGCTTTAAACAGCTGCTTCAATAATGCTCTATGACCTGACCTGCCTTTCACCTGGGCTGCTGGCTTTAGCAGCAGACATTATGATGTCAGACCTCTACTGTAATAACATAAAATAGTCAATAGCCTCCAGAAATCTACTCGCTATGGTGGGTCAGATTTCATCAGGGCAAGCTATTTTTAGTGCCTATTGGCCCATTCTGGTGAGCTGACAAATAACAGATGTGCTATTCACTCACAAAGTGAATGAGCAATAAAGGTGCCTTTTAATCTTGTTTTTTATCTTGTCATATGTGCTCTGCATTCGGAGACAGAGGTAAAAGTCAATTTGTCTTCTTACATATACTGCGATGTTAGAGGATTTTGTAAAGTGAGCTGTCCGATAATCATGCTGTGCAAAGAGTATGAAATTAGAAGCTGTAAGATGTCAGGCTTTTTTTTAACATAACATTTAAAATACCTAATAAGTGAACTGAACAAACATTTCAAAATGTATTTCAGTAGTTATGAAAGTATATTTTGGAATTCTGTGTGGTGAAAAAACTTTTTTATAGGACTAAAACAAATCAGAAAACTTTACTTGGTGACGTGCAAATGATAAGTATTTTTTCTTAAACATTGTTTAGGTGCAATAAAGTTATAAATAAGTATGTTAGTGGGAACGTTTGTGGCATTTTCAATGGCAAATGTACAGCCTGTAAATGACAGTGCACTACCACATAATGCTTTAGTAATATATTTATTAAAAGTGAGTTTTTTTAAACATGAACTAAGAAATGTTCCTGCCTTCCCTCCTGGTGACAATGCTATTACTGAACTAAGAGCAAGTCAGGGGCCATGTGTAACCTATATGAGGGCCAGATTCATATTCTACATGGAGCAAATGTTTAGTCTATCAATCAAAAATAGGTTTTTTGTAAGACAGAAATGCTGAAGTTGCATATTTGAAGGCGCTCTCGTGAAAAATAAAGAAAAGGCAGCTCCATAAAATAAAATATTAAGACTAGGATCACACAATTTGAGACCGGTTTACGGGTTAAGTACATTACAGTTAGGTCGAGTAGATTATTCAGGTCTAGTAACATTTTTAGATTTTTCGAGGCCTGGTCGAGTTCTCACGTCTTTTCTTTATTATCAGCAACAGGGTGAGTCACAAGTCACCAATTATAAAGTAATCAGAGACTGCTGTTTATACAGGGATTACAGATTCCCATGTATTATAATGAAATAATATGTCCCCAAGAATACATAAGAAGGGAAGGGAAGGTACTGTGAACATATACATAAAGTCACCAAAACTAAGGCAGATTAAACTGCAAGGCGACTTACAATTAATATGGTATTAATGTTCACGGGTATATTATCACTTATAGGCCTACTTTGCTGATTTTTTATTCGACACTTGATTTCCTGTGCAAATGCTGGTGCTTCTATACCATTTTGGGGAATCCCCAGTAATTTTAACATAGCAATAAACAGCATTACAACGTCCACAGGCCCAACAAGTCTTTTAACTAGAAGCACATCCACCTCCATTTCAAACAACCTGGAATCCAGCCAATGAGCAATGAGGTGGGTTTGCAGAGCTCTCTATTCCCCCCTGTGGGCCACCACAGCACTGATTTCATAGCACAAGTGTGAAGGCTATATAGAATAGTTAGTGGCGAACTGGAGTTACAAGCAAATGACTAACAGCTTTTGAAGCATTGTATCTTTAACTGATTCACATGCTTGAATCAGAATAATAAGCAGTAAAAATAAATTAAGTGGGAAACATGCTCACCATCAATAAAAGAGAAGTAGTCATTCTTAGCACATTGAGGAATCAGTTGCTATTTTCAAGTTCAGACACTGTGCCTCATGAACAAGTGCCTGCTTTTTCACGTAGCTGCTCACATTTCTGTGAGAAAAACGTATAGAATGCAGCTCTCGCCTACATGATTCTGGTACAATACCGTCACCCTACCTCCTACGCGGTTCTTCACTGTCTTGTGCCAGCAAGTGACCCAACCTTGAAAGCCAGTGGGTAATGTCCTGTTTAGACAGGGATGGGCTTCTCTTTGGGGACCCAAGCGAGACGAAGAGTTGGTTGATGTTCTTATACGCATTGTTCATTCCAACTAAAATATAATGCACTGATGAACATTCAGAGAGCATAGTGCTCTCATACAACTTTGAAAGATTTGAGACAAAAGAATGGAATACTGCTGATTTGTTCGAATGGAAGATCAAGGGTATCTTGGGTGTGAACCTTGAGCTGGTGGACAATGCGACGGTCTTGCATCAAATGTAAGAGTGGCTCTTTTATTGCAAAAGTTTGAAGCATATACGCTCTCCTTGAGAAAGTCAGTGCCATTTTCCAAGAGGCCTGTGGGCTGGCTCAAAGGGTGGGAGCACTGGTTAACTGAGTACTGTTTTCTGTTCCCATGTTGAAAATAGGCGTAAAAATGGGTGAAAGGCCCTAAATAACCATCTCAAGAACTGTTTAACGATCCTTTGAGAAGAGGAAGGGAGAATTGCCAGGCATTCTGTCCCTTAAAATAGCTAATCAGTGGACTCTTATATAGGTGTACTTAAAACTGTCCGTATCAAGGTGGCGAAAATATGGTAGGATCTGATGCAGCTGCATAGCTATTAGCCTTATGCTTGTACCAGTATTGCCCTGCAATCTGAAGAGAAGACCAAATGTGTGAATTGTAGGTGGGGAGGTACCAAACTGTAAAGCTGAATGACTTCCAATAGTGGTGGACAACATGATCTCTGTGCCAGAAAAGTAGCCAGGGGTGGGTTTTCACTGAAGAGGGGAATTTCTGGACTGCCATATCCGGTAAGTGAACCACAACTGACATACCAAAACAGGGGCTATCAATATCAGCGAGCAGGACTCAGTCTTGGTCTTCCTCAGCTTTCTTGGAACGAGGACAAACAGCAAAAAAGTGTAGGCATAGACGTTCTACCACATCATCAAGGAAGCATTGCTTCTGGAGCCTGTACCTGCTTGCACAGTAAATGTATGTCTTGTTCTACAAGCTGGAATGCAGATCTTGGTTGAGTTAACCGTACTTCCTGAAGATTTGTTACCGTTGATCCTGATGAAGCTCCCACTGGTGGCAACTTGAAAATGGAGGAGTGAATATCTGAATGCTTGTTCTGGATCACAGGCAAAGGTTGCACAGATATGCCTACTTTGTTTTTGAATGTTCCTTTCTTGAGTAGTTGAGACTCCTCCAAAAGCATGCAAAACCTTACGCCTCCCTGTTTCGCAATATAATAAATGGAGATCATATTGTCTTCTGATCAGGCAAGCCTAGCCTGACAGTTGTAACAGGAATGCTTGGAGGCCAGTTCTAATGGCAACAGCTCAAATTTGTTTACGTGGAGGGAAGGGATTCCTCTTTTTATTTGAGACCTCAGTGAATAGCTCAAACATTAAAGTTCCACAGAACAGTCTCCTATCATTAAGATTAATAGTTCTGAAGGTGTGTTCTGCATAGAGGTGGCCTGCAAACTTAATACAATGTAGTGCTTTCTTGAGGTGGCAAGATGCCTTCATAGTGTCTTGCATGATCCTGTTGACTGCTGGTGTTGCCGGGTTAGACCTTGTTGAATCGGTCTCATCCAAAGTTCGTAAAAAGGAATTAATCCTATGCAGGATGACAAACGTTCCAGCAGCAATATGCACGTCCTGACGTTTTTAACTCAGTCCAGTGAAAGGAAACGCCTTGACAATTTGCGTGTGGAGGACAGCTTCCACAAATTGGTTCAGTGTAATGGGCGTATGGGAGACTTTTGGAAATGGAGGGTTAGTTCCAGCTGATGAAACTGATCAATGTAAGACACTATTCAGACTTAGGCATCCTCTGCCAAGGGTGATTTTTATTAGCCAGTTCTTCAGGTAAGCTCCTCCAAAGAAAGGCTGCAACTGGTGCCAGACACTTCTGAGGTAGATGGCTTTAAGGTCGAAAGGGAGGATTTTGAACTGGTACTGCTGCCTTGCCATGCAGTATCATAGATACTACTTATGGTTCGGGAGTATGGGTACGTGGAAACAAGCATCCTGTAGATCCAAGAACACGAGGAACGCTCCTTCCTGTAGCAACAGATGGATCTCTTTCAGGGTGATCATCCGAAAGGAGTGTTCTTTCAGAAACAGGTTGAAACCAGAGGTCCAGGATCAGACTCCATTTCAGCGTTTTCTTCGTTAGGTAGAACTTGGAGTGTAAGTCCAGGCAGTGCTTAATTTGAGCCGTTGGTTTCCAGTGCTCGACTCCAGCACTGACAACAGTCTGTCACATGATGGCACAGTCTGTTTAATTTAGAGAGGAGCACAACAGTTGTTTTTTTATTCAATATACAATATAAATGACTGATACCTGCCACCCAAGCCACTCTTTTATCTTTGAGGGCCTGGAATAGTCTGAATTGTCACACCTGTAGGGGTGCGATGGTTAGTAGTTCTGTTGGTACGGTCATTGGCAGCTCTGGCAGTGGCAATGGGTGGTGCAATCTGCAGTGGCCTCCTGATGACTTCCCTGGCACTTACTTTTTTACAAATTGAGCACAGAGCCCAGGTTTCTTTTGGGCAAATGGCACTTTTCCAACACTATTTTGATACGGATTATCTTTTGGGGTTCTCATAGATGCAGATGTGTTCCTCACACAGTGGGCGATGGGGTGATTTTGGTTTGAATTCCAGGGCTTGCACAGACTGGACCATCTACAGTAGCCAGCGGTCCATATCGATTTCAAACCAATTGGCTGTTGTAGGCCCCTTACGCATGCTTGTGAATGGACTAACCTTCAAAAGGTTGTCAAAGAGTCTTGTCTGTAGAGGAGAGCAAAAAGGGAGTGTGCTATGTCCGCATTGATTTTAAAAGTTTGCAGGACATCATTCACTTGATTTCAAAACTAGGTTTGCCGATCAAAGGGCATATACAATACTTCAGCTTGCACCTCCAGAGGAAAAGTGGTGGATTTAAGTTAGCCTTTTCATCCTGGCCACTGCCAACTGGTGCAAGCCAGTTTTGCCATCCCATGGCAGCATCAACTATTGGTGCAAATGTGTTGACTCCTTCCTCAGCCATGGCTCTAGCCTCCTACTTATCCCATGGGGTCAGATGAAGCAGTGGCAACCTGTTCTACCACATATCACAGCTGTACCATCCTAAGAATGCCAGAGCATTCACTGCCTTTCTTGAAGCTGCTGACCAATACCAGACACTGTGCCCCAAATTGATATGATTTTCTTTGGGATATATGAAAACACATTAATAAAAGTGTGTGACTGACACTGCACTTACTCAGACACACCCAGGTGGCTAAACCCCTGCTGTCTTTCTCAATTCAACAAACTTTTAAACAGCAGGATTCAAGAGTTGAATTATGTAATTTTTAGGGAGAAAGTTATAAATAACCGTATTATGTTCATTGTTTTAATCTTTTCATGTATTTATATATCTTTTTAGTCGTACACAAATTATAAAGAGAGCAAAGACATACAGCATTTATTGAGTAATTGAGGCAACATTTACTGGACTCTTATTCCGATTATATGTGATTATGCAAGTATGTGATATAGAGACGAGTTCTTAAGAAGTTTGTAAAGGAGTCAGTAGTAAACTATGCCATCGGTGATGCACAAGATCAAAGTTGCCTTGAGTATCCCTTATAAACGGAAACATGGGTTACCAGGATCATCGTTGGGCCACGGCCGCTATTCTAGAATACGACTTCAGGGGATGGTCAAACAAGCTGGTGTGGAATCAGGTACTATGTAATTCTTTTCAAGGAACGTCAGAATCGTCTGAACTGTTGCTAGCAATATCGACTGGCTTCAGCCTGTCTTCCACACGTAGTCCAAGATGGTTATCGACGTCACCATCCGTCTTAGATACTCTTTGAATTCATGAAAGAAGCACTGCTGCTCTACTGCAGATTAATTATCTTAGCTGACTCTTATGAAAGGCATGGTAATAGATGTCAACTGATGGCAACTCAGGTTGCAGGTTTTTATTTACATTTTATGACATGAAATCCTCCATTGTTCATCATCTTGGTGTGCTTCCTCGTTCACTTATATTCCAGAACCTGCCTTCCTCCTCTTGCTGTTTGGCATAATGGTCAGTGTATTACTGGACTTCCATACTTTGTTCATAGCAGTATTAGATACAGAGCTCAGAAGTGGAGGTGGCTCATGAGCAATCGATAATCGAGGTGGAGGCAGCAGAGATGGTACAATCCTGTTGAGGAGGCAGTAGGGTATGTCCCTGTGCAACACAAGAGAGCTGAGCGACCAAGTTTTGGAAAGGCTCCATCGTCTACTGGAACTTATTCTAGAAAGTCACAGGACACTACATCCTAGGTGGGTCTTAGTGCTCATAAGAGGTTTCATATGGCTGTTCCTAATACCTTTAGGCACCTACCAGCACAGGATCTTGCATAGAATATTGCTCAGCGTTTTTTTTGGATCATGGAAATGTTATCTAGCGCCTTCTCCATGAGGCAGGACTCGACAAATCCACTCGCCCGCTCGCATTTGTGAGGGAGAACTGATGAGGACGAGCTATTTTTAGGTCCTACTCGCCCTTTCTGGCGAGTTGAAAGACAAACTAACTTTTGTCCTCTGTCTTTGAAAACGGAGCAAAAGTGACAAAATAAGATTAAAAGGCATTTTTATTGCTCACAAAGGGAATGAGCAATAAATCTTATTAACTTGTCACTTTTGCTCCGTTTTCAGAGACGGAGGTCAAGTAGGTTGCAGTTGCGTCGAGGGGATTTTCCAAGGTACTAGACCTGCAGGACTAGTACCATTTTTCGAGCCCTGGAGATGATCGTCATATTCCCCTTTTTTTGTAGTCCAGTATGTAGTGGACCTCTAGCTGTGTTGGGCTGTAAGCTGGGCCCAAAGCTTATTCACATATCTCCTCATCCATATCCAAATCCAAAATGTGGCCAGGTAAATGCATTGACACCTTCAGTAGCAATTGTGAAGAACAGTCCAAAACTCCAAGGATAAGGAAAAGGTATTATAAGCTGTTGGTGCCAGGATAAATGAAAGTATTATCGCAGATAATGTAAATAGCGGTGGTACCAACTAACCATTCTTGCTCGACTACAGGGTGGTCCTCGGTAGCGTGGCAGTCTACAGTGCGACCAGGGTATTTTGCCAGTGATGTGGTCAGAGGTATCAACTGAGGTAGCATCAAAAATAGAAAGTTTTTAGTTGACCACAGGCAGCACACTATCCAGTTTAGGGAGGGGGTGGGGGGGGGGGGGGGGAGTCTGACAAGGCCTCACTAAAACTGTTTTTTCACTATAAGTTGTACACATAATGCTCAGGTGCTTTTTATTTATTTATTTATTTATTTATTTAAACAGTTTCTTTGAGGAAAGTTTGTTTTTCTCTTTGTGGAGCCAGAAACAAGTACCTTTAAGAACTCTACTTCTGGAGCTTCCATATGATTTCTTTTTTTACACCACATTTGTGGAAGTGCTTGCTGGGTTAATTGACAAAGAATCAACAGTTGATGAGAGGCATTCCCTTTTGTGGGGTAAAATATCTTATTGCTGAGCTATAAGGACAGCCACCTTTCAATGTTTTTCCAAGAAATTGAGGTAAATGACTAGCAGCGAGGAGCGGATCACGAGCGGACTCCTGCGGGCGGACTTGCCCCTGAAGCTCTGTCCTTTGGAGCTTGTCCTGTGCCGCTTCGTGGGACCGGGACATCCCTGGTGGCGTTTGGGGCGGAAAAACAAACTCAGCAAGTGCAGCAGGGGTGGAGCGCCGCAGAGACTCGCTAGTCCAGGAGTCCCTGCGAGGCCTGTCTGACCCGGCCTGCGCACCCTGCTAGCCACGCCCCTGCCCGCCACACGTTCTATCAATTTGGATTTTCTGCCCGCTGCGCGGGAGAGCAGGGGAGTGCGCCGGGTGAAGGCCGGGTCAAGGGCGGGACAGTCTACGACAGTCCCTGTCCCTTCGCCCCCAGCATCTAAGACTCTGCCGTTTGCCTGAATATTGGTCTACTCCCGGTAATAAACAGCATCTCTAAACCTAGTTCCCAATCTAGGGTCTGATATTGGTTTTACCGTATATTTTATAATTGTGTTTTTAAGTGATTTCATATTAAGTGCTATTCGGATTTATCATCTATCTTATTTCCATTTGGTAATATCTGTGCTGGTTATTTTGTACCTTTCTCCAAGGCAATATGCCCAAGTCAGTCGGCGGGAATTCCCGCCCAATTGTCTCTACACTTGACAACTACTTAGTTAAAGTAGTAGACAAGATTAACAAGGAACGAAGACTGTCCCTGGGTTTAGGAAGTGTCCCAGACCCCACTATCCCACTAGTCTCTGCTGAGATATTTGATATTTGAAGGGGTATTTATAGAGCGCAGCGTTCGCTCCGGAGGGAGCATCATGGCGCTGAAAGTCCTTGAGGCCAGGTCGAAGAGTGGTAGGGGGGGAGGCTAGATGGAGGCTTTGGTCCAGTCGTCGGGGAGGTTAAAAATCCATGTTTTGAGAAGTTTTCTAAAAGGCTTCTCTAGGGTCTGTTGTCTTAGGTGTTTGGGCATGCTATTCCAGGCTTTGATGGCCAGGGAGCTTAGAGTTTTCCCTCCTTTAGACTTCAGGTTAAACCTGGCGGAGGACATGAGATTTTCATGGGCGGAGCGGAGGGAACGACTCGGGTTGTAGTGTGGGAAGCGTCTAGTAAGATAAGTAGGTCCCGTTTTGTTGAAGGCCCAAAAGGCAATGATGAGAATCTTGAAAAGTATTCTCTTGTGCAGGGGTAGCCAGTGTAGGGTCTGTAGGGCTGCAGAGATTGAGGATTTGCGGGGTAATTTTAGGACGAGGCGGGCGGCAGTGTGTAGAACGCTTTGGAGTTTGGAAAGAGTGGACTTCTTAGTCCCGGCCAGGAGGCCGTTACAGTAGTCCACACGGGAGAGAATGAGGGCTACTGTTACCGTTTTTCTGGCCTCGAGGGGGAGAAAGTCAAAGAACTTTCTGAGGGATTTGATTATGCCGAAGCATCTGCCGGCCACGGTCATGGCATGTTGGTCAAAAGAAAGATCAGAGTCAAAAAGTACTCCGAGGTTTCTAGCTGTAGTGACGGTCTGGGGGGGGGGGGGGCAACAGAGTTGTCCGGCCACCAGAGGGCTGGACAGAAGGAGGTGTTCTTTCCGATGGGGAGGATCTCTGTTTTACTAGAGTTGCACCGGAGATGGTTGGAGTCCATCCATAGGAAGACAGCAGTAAGGCAATTTTTGAGATTGAGCTCTGCATTGTTGGAGTTGTCATCTAGGGGAATGATCAACTGAGTATCGTCGGCATACAAGGTGACAGGTATGCCGAACGATTCAATCAAGGTGAGGAGAGGGATAAGGTAAATATTGAAAAGGAGGGGACTTAGAATAGACCCTTGAGGAACACCGGAGGAGACCTTTTTCTCTTTGGATTGAAAAGGGCCCAGGGCGACAGTTTGGCACCTGTCGCTGAGAAAAGATCTGATCCATGATAGAGCTGAGTCAGAGATGCCAATGTCCATTAGTCTGTTAATCAGGATAGAGTGGGATATGGTGTTGAACGCTGCCGTGAGGTCTAGAAGAATCAGAATGGCTTTCTTCCTCTGGTCTTGCAACGTTTTGATGGTGTCAGTCAGTTCAATTAATGCAGTTTCGGTTGAATGTTTAGGCCGGAACCCGGATTGCTGAGGATGAAGTATGTTGTGGGTTTCCAGGTAGGTTTTAAGTTTTTTGTGGACTAACTTCAGATATTTTTCCCAGAGCGGGGAGAAGGGTGATCCAGAACTAAGGGACAGGTTAATAATGCCATTGATAGTAGGGTTTATCTCATCAATGATTTGATGAAGAATCTTCGGGGGGCAGGGGTCGGAGGGGGAGCTGGATTTGCAAGATAGAATCGCATCTCTGGTTTGGGCCAGAGTGACCGGGGTGTAATTTTTAAGACTGCCAACTGTCGAGCGAAGTTGGTCGGGATGGGGGGGGGCATGGGGGGTTTGGGGAGGGGGGAAGTTCTTTTGGATGGAGGCGATTTTTTCGTCGAAGTATTCTGAGATCTTGTCGCAAAGCTCTTGGGATGGGGGAATCTCGGTTTGGAGAGTTTTGGGATGAGTGAAGGTCTTTACTATCGAAAATAGAGTTTTTTGTTTTTGACTGGCTTCATTGAAAGCTTTTACGTAGAACGTTCTCTCGGCCGATTTGATGCAAGAGAGGTAGTTTTTCCTCTGAAGTATATAGGCGCGGCGGTCGTCGTTGTCATAGGTTAGACGCCATTTACGCTCAGCTTTCCTGCACAGTAGGTGTGCGGAGGCTAAGTCAGGTGTGAACCAGGGAGCGTTGTTTTTGGTTTTCTTCTGAGTCCTATCAGGGTGATTGTTGGGGCTCCGTTTTGTGATTTCTTGTGTAATCCAGTTGTGGAAGAGGTCGGCATCCTTTTCAATGTTTCCGGATAGAGAGGGGAATTGGGCTTGACGAATGGGATTAAGAATAAGATTTTCCTGGACGATTTTCCAGTTGACAGAGTGATCGCGGTGAAGATTGATTTTATTGATAGTTTGAGGGCGGCTGCTAGAGATGTGGAATGGGATCAGGCTGTGATCAGTCCATATCTGGGGTAGGGGGGGGGGCAGGGTGATGAGAGAAGGGAGATTAGAGCAGACACCATCAAGGGTGTGACCTAGTAGATGAGTAGGCAACGTAACACTTTGTTGAAGGTGGAAGATTTCGAGTGTCTGAAGGAAATTACTGGTTTGTGAGTCGGATGAGGACTCAAGGTGCAAATTAAAGTCTCCTAGAAGGGTAAAATGTGGGTAACGAAGTAGGAGGTGTCCCAGAGCGTCCTTAAGGGAGTCAAGGAATTTGGAAGCATTGCCGGGTGGGCGGTAGATCAGACCACCTGAGAAGGAAAGGGATTGGCTGAGTTTGATGGAGAAGCCCATACCTTCTGTGTCAGTGAGTGTCCCTGTCCCTTTGCCTACCCCCTTGTTGATCCCCCACCATTGTTGACAGTTGTGTAACGGGCTCTCCGGATTGTCCAACAAGGGAGAGTACCAACGAAATAGAGCAATCACAAAATATCCTTGACGTTGAGGACTCTCACAAGGAATCCGATGCAAACGAGTCCCATAATGACTCTGACGCCCCGGGTTCCGTGGCCCCCAAAACTCATAGAGTGTTGAGGTCAGGGAGACATCTAAATAGACCTGTACTGTCTAAAAAGGGGAGGGGTCGTTAAAGTAAAAAGAACACTGTCTCTGTATCAAATGGGGGGCCCACTGAGCTAAACGGTCTTCATAATGACGTTAATTCCACCCACCTGAAACTAGCTCCTGATCAGCTTGAGCTGCTTATTGGTATGATTGATGCCAAGTTAGACAAAATTGTTCTTCCACTCTTGGATAAAATCGAGGCTGTCTCTAGGGAAGTAATTAGATTGGGTGTGTTGGTGCAATCCGGCTTGAAGCAAAATAATAGTCCGCAACCAGCTGCTGAGGCTGGGGGCAGGACTAGTAAGCCCGTGCAATCCAACAAAAGGCCCATCCAGTGTTGGAGTGGCCTGTGCAGGTTCTAGCATTCCTGCACAGCCAAACAGTAGTCCCTTAACAGTTATCGAGCAGCAGGGCGTAACTGGCAAACCAAAACTACCGTCTACAGGGGACACTATTAATGTCACTGCAGTAACACCTATATGCTCTAACGATGTCCCTTTGAACTCCCCCCACTACCCGTGCCCCAGGGAATCAGTTGAAGATTACCGAAAGGGGGAAGTCTAACAATTGTGGCCTCTCTCAACCGAACCTCCCACCAGACTGCGCACCCTATGTAGCAGTCCTGACTAATATTACACCAATCAGGGAGGATGGGCTTCACCGCTCTATGGAATCACATGACTCCCTTAAATACAAAACTGTGGCATGGCTCAATCGGGAGTGTGGCTTTCCAGTGGCTCTGGCGGACCAAATCTTGACCACAACCAGAACCAACTGGATTGGCACGTCCCCGAAGGACATCTCCGGGGATTGCGTTATCATTAATTTCAGTAACCCACACCTTGCCACAACAGCTCTGATTCGAGCCACTTCCCGCCCCTGTAACGAGCAGGGCATTTCACTCCGTCCTTTGGGCTTTTTCTATAGACAACACACTAACCATCAGCCTAGTAACCACGGGGGGAAGAGAACAAGGGGAGAAGCTTCGCATAGCTTTCCGAATAGTTTCCAGGTGAACACCGTTAATCGTTTCCAATGCTGGATCAAAACGATTGACTGGAGTTGTGTACGGTACCCCTAGAAACTTTGGAGAGAGAGGCTCTGTCTGTTATGGGACAAAGTGTTTGTATATCAGGGCCCATGGTTAACATTTCTGGGACAACTGTAGATTGTACGCCTATGGGCAAGGAGGGTGATCCAGTAGGTTGCTCGGAGTCATTACTGGAGCTGTGTAGGGTACCCCCAGAAATCTTGGAGAGACAGGTCTCGTCTGGTATGGGACAAAGTGTTTGTATATCAGGGCCTATGGTTAACATTTCTGGGACAACTGTAGATTGTAAGCCTATGGGCAAGGAGGGTGATCCAGTAGGTTGCCCAGAGTTATTACTGGATACTATTAACATCGCTATTTTCCAGCAGGGTAGTAACTGTTCTCTTTTGGGGTCAGGTGCCTCCGGTCTTTCCAGCTGTTACATTGCCAGTTGGAATATTGCGGGTATCAGGTCCAAATCAGATTGTCTGGGTTGGACTGAATTTTTAGCTCTCTTTGATATTATCTGCTTACAGGAAACCTGGTGTAGGGACTTTAAAGGATATAATGGTTTTGTCTCTTACCAGTTACCTGCTACCGGTTCCCTATCAGGTAGAGCTAAGGGGGGGCCTTTTGATTTTGATTTCTGTCCAAACTCCCCTGCTGGTCAAAAAATACGTACAAGTTGGGGTTCACTCCCTGATTTTATGGCTGCACAAAACAGGAGGTAGGAATATTCTCTTAATAAATTTTTATAACAACGTTTTTGATGATACTAGGGATCAGGTGGTTAGAGCACTATCAAGTGCATTGGATGACATCCTCAAGGATTCCAATGTAGTTTTTGATCTGTTCATGGCAGGGGACTTTAACGCCACTACCTGCCCACTCTCAGATATCAATGTATGTGGGGCGGTGGACTGTCATGGAGATGGAGTCCCCCATTTTCAACATAACTATTATGGAGATGCCTTAAACAGTCTCCTTGACTCACATAATATGTATATTATGGTTAACGAGAAAAATGAACAGGAGATTTGCCCCACTTTCACAGGCCGGGGAGCGAATTCTGTTATTGATTTTATTTGTATCTCCTCGAGTCTTGAGGCCTGGACTATGGGACCTAAAGTTATAGACATCCAGCTTAGTGACCACAATTGCCTGATAGTAGAGGCTATGCTATGGGAAAACAAAGGGACCCCCATTCCGGGGTGTATTATTAACAACATTGAGGCCGTGCGACCTAATGGCACCAGACTAAGGTGGAAGGGGGATAAGGCTGAAATCATGTCCGATTCAATCATTACTAGTTGCCTGGCAGGAATTACAGGGATTTTAGAAGACAATCAAGGTACCACCGGCTCTATTGAGTATTTTATTGGTATTAATGCGGTCATCGACTCTAAGCTTACTAGTACACTCAAGTACAAGGAGGAACGCCTGCGGGGGTGGGGGGGGTTCAACCCAGCTTGTACCCAGGCCCTGAAGGAACTAAAGTCAGCTTTATCAGTTACGCCTAGAGATAAGGGTTTGGTTGTAGATCTTAGAGCCAGATACAAAAAAAAACTAAAACGGAGGAAATTGGAACTCCAACAGGAGGCATGGGACAACTTGACCCTGGATGCTGAATTGAATAATTGTACCCTGTTCTGGAAAACAGTTAATTCCCCATTCCTCAAAGATGATAAGATCCCTGAATTAACTTCCAACGTTATGAAGGAAGAGTGGGTTTCTCATTTTTCTAAAATCTTTGATTCGGATAGTACACCCAGGGATGTAGGGGATAGGTGGCCGCATACGCCAATCAATATCACCGTCCAAGAGGTTTTAGATACATAAGGGTCAGTAAAGGAGGAAAAGCACAGGGTCCAGACGGGGTACCAATTGATGTTTATAAATTGGTCCCTGAAGTATGGGGGCATTTGTTAACTAATATCTTCAACGCAGCAGTCCGTAATGAGGTGCCCCCTACCTGGGAAGAATCCATCCTAATCCCAATATTTAAGAAAGGAAACCGAGGGGACGTTAAGAACTATCGTCCAATCTTCTTGTTGGATTCTTCCGTAAAAGTAATGAGTATAGTGCTTCTAGTAAGGTTGGAAGAATGGGTGGAGGATAATGGCATTCTAGCAGAGAGCCAGTTTGGGTTCAGGAAGGGTCGTGGTACGATTGAGCAGTGTCTAAATTTAGACCTGCTCATCGGTAAATATACCTTGGCAAAGACCGGCACTATTTATCTCTGCTTTGCGAATTTGAGTAGTGCCTTCGACCTGGTGGACCATGGCATTCTCTGGGCAAAGCTAATTGAAATTGGGGCACCCGAGGGCATTGTGTTCTTCCTAGCACGTCTTTATGCCAAACTACGTGCTTGTGTCCGTTACGGTTCTAACGGGGAATGTACTACTAAGTTTAAAATCGGGTGTGGAATTAGACAGGGATGTGTGTTGGCCCCACTGCTTTTTACCCTTTTCATCAATGAGATTGATTCTTTTCTCAAATCTCTGGCAGTGGATGCTCCCAAAATTAATGAGGACAACGTCCCTGTGTTACTTTACGCGGATGACGCGGTCCTAATCTCACGCACCCCCATCGGCCTTCAACGGCTGATGGACGGCTTTTCGCAATTCATTAAAAGCAGAAAGTTAGTGTTAAATAAATCTAAAACCTATGTTATGGAATGCGGGCGAAGGAACAAAAAGAAACAGTTTTCATTTTTTATAGAGGGACAGAAGGTCCAGGCTGTTGACAATTTTTCGTACTTGGGGGTCACCTTCCCAAATAATAACATTTGGGCCAATGAGCATAAGAATGTCCGGGCTAAGATGGTGAGGAGTGCTCATGGAATATTCACAATGGCTACGAAACTGGGAGACAGGCGGGTCCATGACATGCTTAAAATTTTTCAGCCCCGTTGTGTCTCGATTGCCTTGTACGGAGCGGGCATTTGGGGCCACGCCCCGGCAGGGTCTCTTCAGGTTGAGGAGAATGCATTCTTGAAGAGACTTCTGTGCCTGCCAAGCTCTGTTTCTAATGCTTTAGTGCACAATGAACTGGGTATTCACCATCTTGCCGACTTGATCCTCCTTAGGCAACTGATGCTATGGCGTTCCATTTGGATAAAAGAAGAGACCTCATTGTGCAGAGCCATTATTTCTGATTGCCTCTCTTTGGACCATCATTTAAAGATCCCATGGTTAAAGTATATTGTGGATAATTTTCGTGAGATCTTTAACATTAACATCATTGCGGATCGATGTGGGGCTACTGAGCTGTCTAAAATCGAACTTAAGCACTGCTTTTTACAACAGCTTTCCACCAGGAGGCATCAAAATAGCTCTGAACTCTCATCTTGTGTTCTTGATCATGATTTAAATGAATTTGTGGGTTTCCAACCGTATTTGTCACAAGTGACCTGGAAGGCACATCGGTTTGTGTTGACTAGACTGAGAACCGGAGTAGTCCACAACCTTGTTGCTTTCCCCTCTCAGCATTCACATCCCGCTGGCCCTTGTCCGTGTGACAATACCACCCCTCAAAGCACTGTGCACTTTCTTTTGCTCTGTCAGTTGTACAAATACCTGCGGATTGCTTATTTGAAACCCCTGTTTGTTATGTTTGGAGTCAGGACAATACGAGACTGCATGAGCCTGCTTTTTAACTTACATCACCCGGACGTTTGTTTTTATACGGCTACCTTTCTCCTTAAATCAATTCATGCAAGGAAAAGTATGCTTTTTTAACCTTTTTAAACTGCTGTATCTCCTGCTTTTGACTGTTGTTTTATACTGCTGTCTTTTTATGCTGTGCTTTTATGGACTTGTCTTTTGCTCCGAATAAAGCCTTATGAAATGAATGACTAGCAGATATCAAGGCGGAAAGCCTTATGGATTGAATATAAGCAATAACTGCACTGAAAGTGCTGGTTATTTCCTTATACTTAGGCCACAGGACCAACACACGTTTTGAAAACAGATTTCCTTATCTGCCATGATGGAAGTTGAAAATGTCTCCCCTGTACCAGAAAAAGTATAAAATGCCCCAGAGCCAAGACACAAGAGAGTAGAGCTAGGATTTCCTGGAGTACAAGGAAGATGTTGAATACCAAGTCAACAACTAAGTTGGAAAGCAAAGAGCAGAGCTCTTTCCAGGGACTCCATCATACAATTTGCAGTAGCAATTTTCGCTAGGGTAGCCCGTAGAGGAAGAAGATAGAGCTCAACACACTGACCTGAATGGTTGATTTTTTTTTAATGAGGTGGATGATCTGCTATACAATGTTGTTGGTCTTCTAGTTATTTTTCACATAGTTTATACCTGTAAATCCCAGCCTGAAAACTGAGACTACTTTAAGCTTGTGTTGACCCACATGTGATGAAAGATCCAATGCGGGACAACACAAGGTCCCGATGGCTTACTCTTTACTATAATATAGGGTGGCTATTGCAGTCTTGAATCAAGCTGATAACTGATGTTAGGTGGCAGATATATCTATAGTTCTGGGGAACAATGCTTTACCTCTGGCCTACTGGTCCTCTCTGGCAAAATGCACTCTTTCCACATAACTGGGCTCCTTGTTTCACCAGGATATCAAAGTCATATTGTACGGTCACCGGCACACTCATCAGCAGCAGAACCGACTACAGCAACACACTCTATGCCGGAATCACCCAAAAACTCCTCAAGAAACTACAGAACATTCAGAACACCTCAGCCAGACTCATCCTCAACATCCCCCACCGCAGCCAGATCATGACCACCTGAGACCACCACTAGCTCCCAGTCAACAAAAGAATTACCTTCAAGCTCCTCACAAACGCATGCAAAGCCCTACACAATGCAGGACCTGTGCACCTTAACCACCGCCTCGTATTCCAAGCACCCACCAGAGAGCTCCACTTTGCCCATCTGGCCATGGCTACCGTCCCATGCATCCGCAAGACCACGACCAGAGGAAGATCCTTCTCCTACGTCGCAGCAAAGACCTGGAACACTGTGCTTCTGCACCTCAGACAATCGCAGTCACTGCCTCAATTCAGGAAGGACCTCAAGCCCTGGCTCGTCGACTGAACCACAGAGCTTGCGACAGACCAGCCACCCCCACACCTGGAGACCTGGGTGAATTGTCACCCTTTATAAGCCACCTGATTGATTTGTGGCATTATGTGGATGCACATATCCTTTGTACATGGTGTCCGCATAAGGACACGGTACCAGCAACCCATAACTGAAGGTCCTTCCCATGTTTCTTACTAATGGAAGTGATGTTTATCCACAGCTCACCACTGCTGACTTTCTGGGGACATGGAGAGAATACACATTTTGGATCAGAGTCAGGCCAGGTCACCATCCAGGTCATTAGTCTGTCAGGGAACAAATGTACATTACTGGAGAATACTATACTAAGCACAGTTTTGCTGTTTTGACAGCTCTGTTTCCAGATAGCTTAACCATACTTGGGATGTCTGGCACGCATTCTATAACTTCCATCCTTAAGCCATCTATGGGTTCATGCTTTTAAGTTCTATGCAGTTATCTGGAAACAGAAGAGACCACATTTGAATGTCTGGTCTCTTTCTCCTGTAAAAAACCTTTCTTTAGCCGGCTTGTTCCCTTTGCTCATTTATGGAAAAAGCCAGGACAGATGAGCCCTCTTTCATTTGCCAACAGTTATGGTTCTGAACACAGGACGACTCTACACTGGCCTTCACTATCGGTCTAGGACCCGATGAAAAGGATAGGAATCGACCCCTAGGGATTGGTGCTTTTATTTGTCCGGACTTCTGCAAATGCTCTGCAGCAACAGCTATGGGAGATATCCAACAAGGATGATGTTTTTATAAGTTGCTCTATTTTTCCCTCCCCACGGAATAACACTTCTGATTGTGATAAAACCTATACCACTGAAGAAGCCCTCTATTGTGACCCGCCTTAAAGACTCAAACTGTACTGCCCACATGAACGGAGGGGCAGTCTGAACTGGAGAGCTGGCCACCTCTTAAATGTCTTGAGCTACATCAAGGGAGTCAAAGAACTGTGCCTGTCACAACCATCAGTGAGAAGACGGCAGGTTGCAGTTGAACCAGATGTCATATGCCTGATCGGAGGGAACACACCAAACTTGGATATTCAAGGACTACACCTGGTTGAAACTCCGCACTCTCTTCACCTCCCAATTTTATATACCCTCTGCCCACACTCAATGTGACAAAGGCTTTACCCTTCCAACTTTAATCTTTGCAATTTGTCTCTGTGGCTAGTAGATCAGATTCCCGTAAACTTCAAAGGAGTTAAGTTGTATGAGCAGATTAGCACAAACTTTACTTTCTAGTGGATTGCCAGGGTCCATTTGTGTACCTGTCTCCTGAAACAATTTGAAAATAGCCAGGCATTTGAGAGAATGAGCCCCTAAAGTTTAGAACACTAACAAAACAACTGTGGGTGTTATTTCATTTGGAACACCAATATTGTCACCTTAACTGTTCACGACTTCAAGGTTAGTTGGCAATTTATGCGGCCCTCCTTAAACTAGAACAAAGTCCAAACCACATAATCTGTAACAGCCCATCAGATCCACAATGGCTTTACTGGAAAAAAGGCATTTGAACCAGCATTTTTATGGCGCATGATTCCCAGCTCTCTTTTCAGTGACAGTTCTGAAAAACATGTTTGCGGGTTCCCAAGGGAATGTGATCAAACCACTGAGCTATCTTCTGTGGAATCCTGAAAAGCTAAAAATTACAAGAAAAGGATATATAACGCAACACTTGTAATATTGAAACATTCTGTCACCTAAAAAGCACTAATTGGAAAAAAATTAAACCAGAAGTTTCCACAGATGACAGAAGACTTGCCACTCTACACCCATGCAATAATATTGCCCAAAAATTCCAATTTAATTTGAATTATGAGGCACCTGTATGTAAGAACTAGAAACTGCTTGAGACAGTCTAGGTTTCTTGGTGTGTTCCTTATTTTAAATGCCTACTTTACCTACCTACTTTTAAATATGCAATTTTTATTGAACAGTACTGAATTTAGTAAGAATAATTACTGTGCCAAATAATCTTAGTTCCAGACATCTAGTGTAACCCATACTGCATGCGCAAACTCCTCTCAGAAAGTGAAGTGTACAACAGTTGCTTGCTTAGCAACTCAGAGTTTAATAATAGTTGATGCATTTTTCCACCAGCATGAAACGGCAGTAATTACAAAGGTCCTTCAACAGAGAGCATAAACGACCACAAGTCCCACAAAACAGCTTCATAATGGTGCATAAGTGGTATGAATTTGTAGTTCAAGACTTTAGGGGACATACAGTACCATCCAGTAATGTCCACCACATTTAGACTAGAAACCCTGGCGACACCAACCCTATAAAGGAGTCAGCAGTGCAAACCCAGACTGTGAACAAACGGAGAAGAATAGCTAAACCTTTGGGTGCAGTATACACTACCGTACTGATGGATGGCTTAGACCAAGTTGCTGACAGTCAACCTGATAAGGAAGCCAGGGACTCAGACCTGACATGAGTCTGGCCTCCTCAGAAAACCCACCTCAAGAAAATCCCATCAATACCTATGTCCTCTCCCCAGTGCACATTAAGTAGCTGATCCTACCCCGATCCCTGCCATAGATTAACAGTCCGCTATCAAACTCAAGAAGGTTAAAAATGAGGACAGGGGTATTTATGAACTGTGTGTTGTGTATTGTAGTGTGAAGGGAGCATTGATTCTGAAGTTTGGGCTTAATTTAACCCAGCCCCACAAAAACATTTTTAACCAGTCCCACAAGAACATTAAATATGTAAAAATGACAAAGATTTTTTGTCTTGGGTGCAAAAGAACGAAGGAACTATAATGAAGAGGTGTCATAAGAAAGGCCTCTATCTGGGAGCATGTAAGAACTCCTCGAGAACTACTGAAGTAGTGCAGTATGAGGAATAAGGAATAGAATCAGCAATATTGAAGAAAACAATTTGAGGAGTTGGAAACGCGTGCAGCATAATAAAACCAGTAGATCTGACCAATTTTTTTATAATCCCTTTTACATGATTGAAAGATGGAGCATTAGTGTAGGGATAATGCCATCTCCACGGGTGTTGTCACTTTTTTCAGTAAGTCTTTGCTTGGTTTAGCGCAGGAATAAACCAGTAGGTAGGCGGACTTAGTTGGAGGTTTCGTCCAGTTTTTTAATGGGGCAATCTTATCTAATAAGTATACTTATTACAGTATACAATTATTCCTCTGGAGCATAACGTAGGACTGGACCTGGGTTAAGGAGAGCTATTCAAAATTGACCAGAGCTAATGTCCATGTACATGAGGGTGAAGAGCAAGCTCAAGGTAGGCCAATGCCAAAGGTATCAATATGAAAGGAGCGGCTTTAATCGATTTATAGTACTGTGCCACCAGAGAAAGGAGTGGGCTCGATCCCTTTTGAGATTATCTTTTTTCGCTCCCTTAATGGTCCCCTTCTCTGCTGAGGAGATGTTTTCGCCAGAAATCAAACATTTGTGGATACCAGGATATATATCCTGGCCCTCAAACTGGATAGTCTGCAAGCTTACAGAGACAAATGGTGCAGCCATTTTACAATTTGTATTACAACCCCGCAAAAACTTTCTAACACGTGACCTGGATCAAGCAATACCTCCGGCCGGAAGTTAAGGCATCACTCCGTACGCCCACTCGTGAGGATGCAAAGCGTGAGCCCCTTCCTAACCCTCAACATGCATCTGAAAACTGTGTCTCAGGCAGGTAAATCAGCCTTGCCTCAGACCCGACTGACGCACAGCGGTAAGACAGTGGTCCTTCAGCGCTTTTATATCATTTTTGGCAACTGCATTGGTGACCTCAGATTGACAAGAAAAGAGAGTTTTTCTACGCATAGTTTTTCCCTTACCTTCTAGGTCACGGAAATTTAGCCCGACTAATGCACAGAGCAAACTTCATCCAGGCAATCACTTCCTTGCTACTGGAAGTGTCGGTACAAAATGTCCTGTAGCTGTGTTGTGAAGGGCATGTACACTCACTTTCAGATGTAAAATATGCAGGTCGTCAACCCCTGCAGATTAAAGCACTGCTTTAAGCCTAAAAAGAGATGTAATTCTCATACCCTGGTACTCTACCAATTTAGGGTGATGCGCTTTAGTTTATAAAACGTTTCATCCAGAGTCTGTGCTTTGCGGGTTTACTTCATGACCACGAACGCAAGTCTACCGATAGAATTCAGTAGCGATTGTGGGAGGCTTTTTTTTTGTTTGTTTTTTTAAACTGTATCCTACATACACAATATACTAAACAGTCCTGCCCCCGGCGGCAATATGGGCCCCATTTAACGCCCATGATCCAAGTAAAACCAATGTTGGGTTCTAGTAAGTTCTCTACCCGTCTAAATTAACGCGAGGATATCTCTGGTGTCGTATTATATAGTTTGGGTTGGCAAAATTGGCATGTTATCTCTTAAACTGCTGATCGTTTTGAGTGCTTCCCTCCCGGACAGCAACACTGCCGGGGTTTGGGGCGCTCCACCTCGCAATATCAATCATGTCGGCTCTTTCATGGCGGTTTCCCCTCCATCCCCAGACAGCGGGTCCAGGCCGGACCCTTGTGCACCGGGGGTGCTGGGAATCCGGCCAGGACTCACCGTCTTGCTTTTGGACACCATCTTGTCCAGTTTCTTGGCGATGCGCAACACCTCGTCCTCCTTCACCATCATCGTCCCGTCAGAAAGGGCGAAAAACTCTGTGACGGAGGCGCTGTGCCGTGGACGGCGGGAACACTAAACCTCAGCTGCCGCTCTCCGATACCGCTGCACGAGCACTATTTCCCACAACTACTGGTCACCCAGTCCGCTCTACACAAACACCAGAAATCCTCACAGACACACCCCTTCCAGCTGTGTCCTGGAGGCACCGTTCAAACAGTGCGGGTGGGGGTTCGAAGTCCTCTTTTGGCCGTTGGGATTCGTAGTTCATAGCTCCTCTTTCCAATGTTAAGTCTGGATCTAGGGAGCATATAATAACTACATCTCCGGTCGTGACCCGCGCTTCTCGACGCCTGCAGTTCATGACGGGAATTGTAGTGTCGGTGCTCAAGCATGACGGTAGGCAGCACATTACTCTTTGCGGGAGGAGGCCTACGTTTCCCAGAGTGCCATTAGAAGGCGCTCCGAGCGGAATGTTCCAGTCAGGGATGGGCGCATGCTATGGATAGGATGCCGCTGACAGGGCTGTAGCTGTGGTACCTGAGCTGCGCCCTTCTTGGTAAACAAGCTTTAATTACGGTTCCGTTTTTTTCTTTTTTTCAGTTAAACCATTGTTCACGAACCGGCCTTTTGTCCTCGTGCCGTGCTCTGGATGTAAAAAATAACATAGCGGGTGTCGTTTTTCGCATAACATGTTTTGTTGACACGTATATCAAGAAAGGCGCGCCCCAAGTAATATTAATTTCAAAACATACTTACGAAACGTAGAACAACTATTGTTTTATTTAACTTTTTCTTCTTTATCGTTTGTATCTGTAACGTATGAATACGTAAAATTCTCATGTAACGTACTTGGTTCTATTGTGAAGCGCTCTGACACCTGTTGGTAAAGTCCGCGCTTTAAAAAAAATGCATTACATAAATAAATACAAATAAAAGAACACAGCTTCGGTGTTTGCCTCCACTTTTCGCCTAGGGATAGCAGCAGAAAAGGGATGGAGTCACGAGGTGCAGAGTCTGATAGTCCATTTACATTTATGTTTTGTAAAAACCAGTGGTCGAAGTGGGAAAAAAAAAGTAGGGGAACTGTGGGTGGAGAATCAGGGGGCGGGAATAACCGAAGATTGATTCAGTGGGCGGAGTCAGGGGTGTGGCTAGAAATAGCAAAACATGCCAATTTTTAGTACGTTTAGCATTTCACTGAGCAGTTACAGCTTATAACGTTATTTAATTCAAACAATGGATAAACATGTTTATTTGAGGTTTAATTCAGGAAAATGCAAACACTCATAGGGAATACAGGTTTATATAAAGCGTGCAAAATATAAGCAGGAACTACATGTTACCTTAATGCTTTTACTCTCATTGTTCAGAAATCCATGATTATTTTTTGTCTCAAACATTGAGGTCATGAATACAGGGCTCCTCCTGTACACATGTGTTAAGCAGGGCTCAGAAGAGAAAGGGACCCCTCAGGAGAATCTAGACTCACGGAAACCCACAAAGGCTCCTTTATATTCATGTCAGCCAAGTAGCAGCTCAATCATAATATAGCAAAAAGAATAACTAGTGGACAGAATGCAGTACTATGTCATACATTCATCCCAGTACACAGATCTGGGTCTAAATCAATTGTTTCTTAGCTCGCCATTCCAGTCTGGCCCCAGCTATATGCAAATCAGTCTTGATCCTGCACCCAATGGGAACAGTCCAGCCCGAACTGCCAGGCCAGGTCCTCCCTGGACTGGAAACAAGTATCCTAGGACCGGTTTCGGGCTTTCAGCCCTCATCAGCCAGGATAGCTTGACTCCAGTGGCATGGAGAGCACAGGACTCACGTCTGAGCATACCTGTCCCACTCGGGGTGACAAATGCAAAAAGAACAATTGATGGACAGAATGCAGAAAAATGTCATACATTCCCACCAGTTCAGAGATCTGGGCTTAAATCCATCGTTTTTTGCCCACCATGCCATTCCAGTTTGGACTCAGCCATATGCAAATCAGTCTTGATCTTGCACCCAATGTGAACAGTCCAGCCCGAACTGCCAGGCCATATGTGTACAAGTGTCCTTTCATTCGGGAAGTGAACACAAAGCAGTACCCACTGAACTATGCACATAAAATATTGCTCTCTGATATGCATGGTACATGTTCTTTGCAGCAGGCATATTACCCCTCTGCGCTACCTTAGATGAGTAAAACAGCCACTAGACAAAACATGCTTCCATCTCTCTCCAGCAGGTACATTGATCACCAAAGTTATCCTGGCACATGTATTGTTGACCGAAACCTGCTGAATATACGAAGAACTTTGCAGTGTTTTTAAAACTCCTGCACTTGTACAAAACCTGCTCCTGTCCAGTTAGTACTCCTGCTCATGCTCGATCAACACTCCTGCTTCGTCAATTCCCTGGCCCCATCCCTTCTCCTGCCCCGTCACTTCTCCTGCCCGTCACTTCTCCTGCCCGTCACTTCTCCTGCCCTGTTCACTGCTCCTGCCCTGTTCACTGCTCCTGCCCCGTTCTCTGCTCCTGTCCGTTCACCGCTTTTGCCCGGTTACCGCTCTTGCTCATGCCTAAGGACCGCTCCTGCCCCATCACTTAATTGCTTTGCCACTTCTCCTGCCCCGTCACCTCTCCTGCCACATCACCTCTCCTGCCACATCACCGCTCCTGTCCCATCACCACTCCTGCCCTGTCACGTCACCTGCCCGTCACTTCTCCGGCCCGGTCACTTCTCCTGCCTGGTCACTCACTTCTCCTGCCTGGTCACCTCTCCTGCCCGTAATGTACACGTGTCCATCACGTCACCTGCCGGTCACTCTCTCCTGCCCGTCACTTCTCCTGTCCCGTCACTTCTCCTTTCCCGTCACTTCTTCTTTCTCGTCACCTCTCCTTTCCCGTCACTTCTCCTTTCCCCTCACCTCTACTGCCCGTTCCTTCTCCTGCTCTGGTCACCTCTCCTGCCCTATTACTTATTCTTTCCTGTTGCCTCTTCTGTCCCGTCACTGCTCTGCACAGTATCTACTGAAAGGTATATCAGGGATGCTTCCCCTTTGCTTTTCTATCATCCCGCCACTCCAGGCTGTTTCTGCAACAATTCTATGTTTTTGTGTAGTACAAGTAGGCTTTCTTCTTATCAAAGTGCCCCAGAACCTCACGCTTTTGTGATTGTGTAACAGGTGCCAAAAGATGCCAACCATTGGCAAGAGGTCTCTGCCCGGAGTCAAAGAGTGAACAGGAATTACAACCTGCTGCACTCATTCCTGATGTTGCAGAAATGATGCTTTCCTGGACAGCCACGGAGGGCAAAAGGGGGTCCTGTAGATCTACCACCACAATTTTCAGGTTAACAAGTCTTGTAGTGACTAACAGAAGCAGATGCTCGCTTCGCTACAACTTCTCACAGCACTGCTGTATTGCTAGCACATATGAAGACATAGCGCGCAAAAACAAAATGGTGGCCTATGGTAAACATACACACTGGCTAAACAAAAATAGCTATAACTGCATGGATAGCAATGAAGGAGGTATACACAACAAAGAACACAGTTGCCGCGCCCTGCTTCCCCACCTCTGAAAAGCCTCATGTAGCATTGCAGGAAAAGGATGGCAAGGATATTATTCATTTACCCAATGTGACTGGACCCACATACATGCACCTGCCCTTTACCCACCACCATTAAATCAGCAAAGCCAAAAACGGAAGCTAAATTAGGTTTAAGAATACCTCAAACACAGTATCAACAATGTCACACATAAACAAACTCACAACAAAATGGTACACAAGCAAATGGGGAAGAAGAAGTTAGCTGAGAACAGAAGAAGATGCCTGGCTACATGTGCCAGAACTCTGAGAGCAACCCCAAACCTAGCCACCAACAGGTACATTTAGAGAAAAAAGAACATACATTTTGAATTTAACCTTTCCACAACCCACTTAATGATTAATGATAATATGAAACTATATTAAAAAATACACTCATGGTCTAGTGCAGTGCAGACCAGGCCCCAAAGGTTAAAACAACATGACAATGAAAAAATACATAAATCATTACAAACATTCACAAAAAACACACAAGAAAATGGAGAAAAGGTATATTTAACTCCAGGCCTCCACCATAAAATATTGCAAATGTTTTCCATTAAAAATAGTTAATTTGCAAACTTCAGGGCAACCACCAATAAAGATACAAGATGAAATATATAGAGTGTACTTTCACCCAAAGGTATTCATGGGGCTAATACTCCGGGGAGAGCAGACATTATGTGTCAGAGCCAAACCCTTTACTGAATAGCCAAGTTTTAAGTGAGCACTGCTGGCGCATTGTCATTCGAAAGGGGCTAATCGGCCTCAATCGGAATGACAATGGGCCTGCTGCAGTCTGAGAGGTCAGGGAGGGGCTGCTGCAGCCTCTGGAGTTCACAGAGAAGTGCAAGCAGCCCCTGGAATCGAATGGAAAAAAAAGTGATCGTTTTTAAGGAGAACTATTCTTTCCGTCCCGGGATGCTTTCTTGAGAGTAAGAAGTAGGGGAACGGACTGGAATAATTTTGAGAAGTAGGGGCACGCCGTGCCCTTCCGTCCCCGCCCACTTCTACCACTGGTAAAAACCCTGTTTAAAAAGAAATAAGTACATTTGTTTTGGCTTACTTTATTGGGCGCATAGCGCATTAAAAAATATATTACGCGTGAATGCACCTGCTGCAGAGATCCATGTACTCTTAAATTGATAGCCCTGGTGGCAATCATGATTGTGGATTGTAATCCAGTCCAGTTTGGCAGATTGCTGCTCATCCCTCACTTGTACCTCTGTATATCGCTATAAATTCAGAGTGGATAACCTGCCACAACCAGCATAGCAACACAACTCATACCAACACAAAAAGGGACACGTAAAGCTAATCAGAGCTGCCAGCAAAACAGATATAAAAACATACCTGTGATTGTTGCGTAACGTCACCAATTTACAAACATTCATGTATTGTACTCTGCTTATTTTCTAAAAACGCCTAATAAAAATCATTTGCATGTTAAAAACATACTTGTGTCCATCACGCTGCTAAACATAACGTCCCAGACCAAAACCGCACCTTTATGATCATTGTACATGAATGGAAATACTTTCCACACAGCCTCAAAACAGATATAACTCATCCAAACCTTGTAGTATGCTACCAGCTACCAGCATAGAAAAGGGGCCCAGTGCCCAATTTTCAGGGAATGAAAACAGTAAGATAACATAATGTACTTTCTGGAATTTTTTTTGCACAGTTTAGTCACAGGTGAGACGCTTTAGAAAATAGCACAGTGCCTACTGCAAAGCACAAGGTGTACCATGCAGGTCATATAATATTCTGGTTTTTTTTTTACACTGCACTGCTCAGTCAGTTACTGATTTTCTGCAGACATCCTGGTTACCTGCAGGTCACAAGTTAAAATCCTTGTAATATAGGTCAGAGTAATGCAGTTTGCATATATCGAGTAACTATATGCAAACTGAAAGGTATATCTGTAGAACGTTTCTAATCTTTCTCAATCTTTCACTATATAAATGGTTATTGTTATAGCTATGCTAGAGCAGGGCAGACTGGAACTCAAGGGCACCACCATATGAGGCCCACTCGGGCCACAGCACCAAATGACACACACAAACCCAGATCTGAGGAGGCCTGAACTACGAGCGGTTCGACCCCTTTTTATTTATCACCTGAGCTGCGCCCGGCTGAGGAATTTGCATGCGCATGTTGAGGCTGGTGGAAAGAGCCCAGATTGCTCAGTACATCCCATTCAACATCAGATAGGAGGGACCATCCCCACACTGGCAAACACAAAGTCATGAAACCTCTGGCTGGCTACCAGGTTGGGCCTCAGTTCATAACAGTGATCGAAGCTGGTGACTGCGTTCACCTATGAGGGAGGAGGAGGAGTCCTGCGCAGTCAGCCGCAGCCAGCCGCCTGTGCAGATCGAGCGGAGCGGATCAAAGCAGAGATCGGGGCTGGCGTTTGGAGGAGCTGGGGTCGAGCTGATGAGGGGTTTGAGCTGGGTCAAGCCGTGCAGGTTGGTTCGGCGGCAGCAGTTCTCTCTTGCTCCCCCACCCTCAGTTCCCCAGGCTCGCTAACTATTCCCGTTCCTTCCCCACTCATTGTGACGGGTAAGCTGTGCAGAACAGGAGACCAGAGCTGCTCTCCCACTCCCGCTGCACCCAAGGACGACCCAAAGCAGACCCGGACTGGATACAATCAGAGGGGAGAAAACCAGTCAGCCAGCCAAACCAAGGGTTTTTATTACATTTATTGGATACATCCCCGTATGTCCGCCCGGCCGCAACGAGCAATGATTTATCAGTCCTGATCCTCAGACTGACATTCCAGTCCCGTCTGGCATCAGCCAAATGCGATGCTGAATTAAACAAGTAACAAGGGGGTGAGTGGTGTAAGATTGTGTGACGCAGTCTAGTGTTTGGGGGTGGAGCAAGGGAAGGAACAGGAGGAGCTGGGGGACGGTCTAGGGGCAGTTAGAGTAGGGACAGGGTCGAGGTAGGATGTAAGAATAAAGCTCCTGATAGAATACATCCTGTGTCTGTCATAATTAGTAGCACAATGCTACAGCTGGCGACGAGGGTGGGATCGGGTGCTCTGTGCACTTGGAATTGATCCCGTGACGCTGTATGACCATGTTCCCCGGTGGTGCAGATGAGAAGCCTGCCCTTGCACCCACCGCGATTAAGACGAGCGCCGCGGCGAAGGTTGAGCCGCCCAAAATTCTGCCTGCCTGTCCCGAAGCTCCGTGGCTGTGGAGGCTGCGTGGAGCGTGGCATGCTGTGAGCGAGCGCCGAAAGGAAGCGGCAAACGCGATTCGCACGCTCCAAGAGAACCAGAAGCTCACCCCTGAAGCGTGAGGTCCAGGACGGAGGACGCGACGTTGGGAGCCCACCCCAGTCATCCTCGTGTCGTTCGCCGCTGTGGTGGAGGCAGCGGCAGCCTCTGCATTTGAGAAAGAGCCCCTGCACCCGGTGAGTGCTGCGAGTGGGGCCGAGTTATTGAAATTGGGAGAGAACCAAATCTCGTGGGATCGAGATCTCTCAGCGGCAGCCATCTTAAAGTCAGGCAGCTAGAGACATCCCCATGTAAGGACTGTGAAGCGGCCATTTTGGAGTCAGGCAACCTCCAGTTTGATAAACAAGAATTGGCAACTGTAATGAAACAAACATTGGTAAATGAAAGAAAAAAACAAGAACTGGTAAAGACAAGAAGAGAAATAGTACAACAAGCATTGGCAAATGCAAGAGACCAAGCATTGGTACATGTGAATCGACAAGCACTGGCAAATGTAAAAGAGCAAGCACTAGCGAAGGTAAAGGAACAAACATTGACAGATGTGAGAGATAGATTGAAGCAGCAAGTGGACACAAATAAGCACTAGCAAATGCAAGAAGTATAAAAGAAAACAAGCACAGACAAATGCAAGAGGTAGATAGAAGTAACAAGTGGACACAAATAAGCACGAGCAAATGCGAGGTGCACAAATACAAACAAGCACTGATGCAAGCAACGAGAAGTAGGATGAACCAAAGCGACTGTAGTCACAAGCACTGGCAAAGGCAAGATTTACAGCGCACCAAGCGCAAGCAAGCACCAGAAACAAGCGAAGATCGCACTGAAAATAAACAAGCACGAGTACAAGCAACATTAAGTGAAAGGAACAAAAGTGTCAATAAACACAAGCAGCACTGGCAAGTGCAAGAGATACACTGAAAACAAGCACAAGCAAACACGCTTCAAGTATAAGCAAGCCAGAGCGAATGCAAATCCACGACACCACAAGCACGAACCAATACAAACCCGAACATACCAAGCACGGAGGAATACAGATCCCGAATGTAACGAGCACGAGCGAAAGGCAAGTACCAAAGTAAATGTTCAGCACCATGTGAAGATAAACAATTAAAAGTAACAGAAGATAAGAAAATAAATGATCCAGAAGCATGAGTAAATGAATATCAAGGAAGCCATAGTTGCGAAGCTTACCAACCTCAAAGGAAACGACCAGATCAAGGATCTCGGCCGAAGAGAGTCAGCAATGAAGACGGGTAGCAAAGTGAACAGTCCTGTGACCGTATCACATCCTGGCGGTGGGAAAAGCAACACAACAGTCCAATCCCTTCATTGAAGTGCCGCCCCCAGTGACACAGACTGACGTTCAGAGTTTGGGTCCCAAATGGAACCGGTGGCTGGAATCGCTGGATGACTTTCTTGACGCCACCGGTGAGCGAAGAGATGGAAAATGTTGGATGCTACTCCTCCAACTGGTGGGTCATGAGGGCCGACGCTTAATCGGAACATTCTCTAGAAAGGACACGGAGACCTATGAAAGACTCCAAGAAAAGCTACGCGCCCATTTCAACGCACAGGCAGACGTGGATCATGATCGCATTGCCTTCAGCACAGCACGGCAGGAACCAGGAGAACCATTGCCAAACTTCATCACCCGTTTGCAAAATATGGTACAATGCTGCCATTTCAACACATTAACAAATGAGGAAGCAGTTCAGCTCCAGATAATCGAAGGCTGTTCAAGTTCTAACACGAAGCGCAAGATCCTTCAAGGGCATTGGTCGCTAAAGGATATCATCAGGAAGGCCAAAGTTGGAGAGCTGGTCAAAGCAAGGAAAATATTCAATAAACTGCACCCGAGTGCAAGACGCAAAGACACAAATAAAGCTCAAGAAACAAACAAAACCAGAAACTGGGAGGGTGAAGGCAGACCAGAGTCAAGACAACAGGAGAGACAAAGTGACATGAAATACTCTGAGTCAACAACACAAAAGACCGAGAGTCAAGTCAAGTCAAGTCAGAAATTTGCATAGCGCGCTACATACCCAGAGGGTCTCAAGGCGCTTGAAGAAGGGTGGGAAATTATTTGTCAAATATCCACGTTTTAAGTTGTTTTCTAAATGCTAGGTGGTTCTGAGTGAGGCGAAGGTGAGTGGGAAGTGAGTTCCAGGTTTTAGCTGCCAGGTAGGAGAAGGATCTACCTCCCATGGTAGTTTTGTTGATGCGAGGTACAGTGGCAAGGGCTTAGTTGGAGGATCGTAGCTGGCGGGAGGGGGTGTAGAAGGACAGTCGTGTGTTGAGGCATTCGGGTCCGATTTCGTAGAGTGCTTTGTGTGCGTGCGTTAGGAGCCGGAAAGTAATCCTCTTATTGATGGGGAGCCAGTGGAGGTTTTTCAGGTGACCAGAGATGTGTTCTTTACGCGGGATGTCTAGTATGAGCCTGGCTGAAGCGTTCTGGATGCGTTGGAGTTTTTTCTGGAGTTTTGCGGTGGTACCGGCGTAGAGGGTGTTTCCGTAGTCCAGTCGGCTCGTGATCAGAGCGTGGGTGACCGTTTTTCTAGTTTCGGTGGGGATCCAACGAAATGTTTTTTTGAGCATGCGAAGAATGTTGAAGCAAGATGAAGAAACGGCGTTGACTTGTCTGTTCATCGAGAGGGAGGAATCCAGGATGACGCCCAGGTTCTGTGCGTGGTCTGTCGGGATGGGTGCTTTTCCAAGGGCCTCAGGCCACCAAGAGTCATCCCAGGCGGAGGGGGAGGTGCCTAGGATGAGGACTTCTGTTTTGTCTGAGTTCAGTTTCAGACGGCTGTGCTACATCCAGTCGGCTACTTCTTTCATTCCTTCATGCAGGTTGGTTTTGGCAGTGTTAGGGTCTCTGGTGAGAGATAGGATCAATTGAGTGTCATTGGCGTAGGAGATGATGTTGAGGTTGTGTTGGCGTGCGATGGCCGCGAGGGGGCTCATGTATACGTTGAAGAGGGTGGGGCTAAGTGAGGATCCTTGTGGTACGCCGCAGATGACTTTCGTGGCCTCTGACTTGAATGGTGGGAGGCGGACTCTCTGGGTTCTTCCGGCAAGGAACGAGGTGATCCAGTCCAGTGCTTTTCCTTGGATTCTGATGTTTCTGAGGCGTTGTAGCAGGGTGCTGTGACAGACTGTGTCGAAGGCTGCGGAGAGGTCGAGGAGGATGAGGGCGACTGTGTCTCCATTGTCCAGTAGAGTTCGAATGTCGTCTGTTGCTGCGATGAGGGCGGTTTCAGTGCTGTGCTTGGCTCGGAAGCCGGATTGTGAGGAGTCGAGGGATTTGTTGGTTTCGAGGAATGCGGCGAGCTGGTTGTTGACCGCTTTTTCGATGACTTTGGCCGGGAATGGAAGGAGTGAGATAGGGCGGTAGTTTTTAAGTTCAGTGGGGTCAGCTGTGGGTTTCTTCAGGAGGGCGCTGAGTTCGGCATGTTTCCAGCTTTCCGGGAAGGTTGTGGAGTTGAGGGAGCAGTTGATGACGTCTCGGAGGTGAGGTGCTATGATGGAGTCTGCTTTGTTGAAGATGTGGTGAGGGCATGGGTCTGTGGGGGATCCTGAGTGGATAGAGTTCATCAGACGGATGGTGTCCTCAGTGGATATTGGCTTCCAGTCATTGAGGATGTTCAAGGGGGGTGGGGGTCCTGCAGGGGGTTGGGTGGGTTGGTCTTCGGGTCGGATTGCGACAGCTTCACTGATACAACCTCAAAGAGTTATTCAACATATGGTGCAAACGATTCTGAAGCAGATGACGTGTCCGGTGGGACAAACCGCACCAATGGACCAGATGACCGCCTTCCTAACAAAGGTGCAAGAAAGACAAACTATAGAAGACTAGAACCAGTCATGTCAACACTGGAAATCGGTACACAATCACACCCGTAATACAGATGTCAGTGCACAAAACCAGCAGGAAGAAGAAGCGAACCACACAAGACTGACTGATCCACTCAGACACCGGAAAAGGGAAGACAAACGCATCCACGACATCCGAGACAATGAGGAAACTGAAAGGAGAACTTCTAGCCGCACACTTATTACCTCATAAGTGTATCACCCTAGGCACCAGTATTTATTTGCTGGAACCTCCAGCGTGGTTTTACTTCAACAGTTCAATCTACAATCGTTTTCTAGAAATATTACTCCATATTCCCGTTAAGTTCAAAATCCAAAATTATTTTATTCACTCTTGATTCTTTTCAAAATTCAAGACAATCCGTGTTCCAATGCATTTCGGTGTTTAACCACACCTTCGTCAGGGAACGTCTACAATTTAAATAAACAAAACATTTTCTCAGTGCATGTATCAGTACAATCAACATTCTTACGCGCTGTGAATAGGGAATCAAGCTGGCGTCCTTATCTCAAATGTAACCGTTATCTGTGAATGTGTCAAGATCTACATAAGTTTGTTAACACTCGGGGTTTGCTACTTAGTTACGCGCTTGTTGCATGTTACTGTGGGCGCTACCCCTACTGATCCGTGAATAACGGCTAACTCTATGGTGGTGATACCCACCATTGCTCACCTCATCCGAAAAGTGAAATCAGCTCATTCTGCTCCCGCGGAGTCGTCCCGCTCCGCTCGGAGTTCGAAAAGTCTACGCTCACTACGCACTAGTTCGCGCATGCGCTATATGTTGATTGAACTTTTTTTAATATATGTTCTAGCTTTATTGTTCGTTACGCGATCACTGCGGTGCTGTTACTAATAGATCAATTTCAGGCTCGTGCGGGCCCATCAATGCAACTTTGTACAAATATAACATACATATGGTGCAATACATGTTTCTGATAATACGGTATAACATAGATAATGCAAGAATTTATCACAAGTAACAAGTAAATTCCGTCCTGTCGTTCATTCCATTGGGCTTCAAACTACAAAGGTAATAAATCCAATAGTTTTCTCTTTTTAAGAGATTTTTTGTTTGTTCATTGTTCCTTCTTTCTTAGGGACTACTTCCAGTACACATGCCCTTAGTTGGTTGATGTTGTGATGTTTTTCGGCAAAGTGCGTGGCCACTGTTGATTTTGATGACTGTGTTCTTATATTACTCTTGTGCTCATTAAGCCGAACTTTTAACTTTCTTTCCGTGTGGCCTACGTAAACACTGCCACATGGGCATTTTAGTAAGTACACTATGTTGGTTGTGTCGCATGTGGCGTTCACTTTTAAGGGTATTTGATGTCCTTTCATCGGGTGGTTGATGCTTGCACCCTTCATAATGTTGTGGCAGTTTCCACAATTTAGCCACGGTTCTGTTCCTTTAAAGGTCCGTTGGCTTGGCTTTTGTGTCGGTGTTTTTAGCAGTTCTCCAATGTTTTTACCCCTGGTATGAGCAAAGAGTGGTTCCTCATCGAATATGCCTTTGAAGTCTGTTTCCAGTTTCACTATCTGCCAGTTTTTATGAATTATTCTTTTGAATTGGGCACTCACGTTTGAAAATTTACTCACACATGTTATCCGTGGTTTTTTCTCTGTATGTTTATAAGTCAGTAATTCAGTTCTGGTTTTCTTTTGCGCTCTCTCTTTACATTTTTTGATAATGTCCTCCGGGTATCCCCGTAACAAGAATCTGTTGCCCATTATGTTCAGTTGCTTTTGACGATCATCATCTTCCGAGACCAGTCTCATAACCCTGAGGAATTGCGAGTAGGGAAGATGTGTTTTAAGTGACTGTGGGTGATGACTTTTATATTGTAGTAAGTTATTTCTATCTGTTGGTTTCCGATAGAGGTTTGTTACAAAGGTGTTGTTCCTCTTGGTGATTTCTACGTCCAAAAATTGTATAGTAGTTTCATTAATGTTCCAGGTGAATTTTATTCTGTCATTCCTGTTATCCAAAATTTCTAGTTGCTGTTCTAGAGATGCTTGTGTTCCCTTCCAAATTAGGAAGATGTTGTCTATGAATCTCATATAGGTGAGAAGATGAGTGGCCCACTCCTGGTTGTTATAGATATGTTCCTCTTCAAAAGATCCCATGAACAGATTGGCATACGCCGGCGCGGCGCAATTGCCCATCGAAGTTCCATTTAGTTGGATAAACCAACGATTGTTGTAGGTGAAGTAGCTATTCAACAATGTAAACTGCATCAGTTCCATCAAGAAGATTTGCAAGTCTTCTGGGTAAGAGCTATACAATAAGGCTTTCTCAATAGCTTCCAGGCCTTCTTTGTGTGGGATGGCAGTGTATAGGGTTTTTACATCAACGGTCGCCATGATGGTGTTGTCTTCCACTTTCACCTGTTGTAATTTTAAAAGAATATCGGGGGTGTCCTTGATGTGAGAAGTTTTTGTTGACCAACGGTTGTGAATGTTTGTCAATGTATTTTCCCACTGGCACATGGATGCTCATCTTTGTCGACACTATGGGCCTACATGGTGGGTTCTGTTGATCTTTATGTACCTTCGGTACCATGTACATAGACGGACTTTTTGGATTCTCTTGAGTTAAGTAGTTTTTGCTTTTCTCACTGATGGTTCCTCTTTCCATTGCTTTTTTCAGTATTACTTGTAGAGTTTTACGTATTTCTTCTGTAGGGTCTCTTTCTATTTCCATGTACGTGTTCATATCACCCAGATGTGTCATAACTGCTCTCTCATAGAAATCTGTGTTAAGTATCACCATGGCTCCTCCCTTGTCTGCTTTCTGGCAGACAATTTTTTCGTTTCTAGCCATACTCTCAATGGCTCCGAACTCTTTCTTAGTCATGTTTTGATATTTGCTTCTTTTGTTGGTATTGATTTTGTTAATCTCTTGCTTGCATAGGTTTTCAAATAGGTCGATGGTTTTATGAGAAACTGGTGGCATGCATGAACTAGTGGTTTTCAGTCCTTTCAATTCATCTTCCTTACTTGGAGGTTTGTCAGTTACGATGTTCTCAAAAAAATGTTGGAGTCTCATTTTGCGTGTTAATTTAAAAAGGCTGACTTCAAGTTCCAACTGGTTGGTGCGTGCACTGGGTACAAATGATAAACCACGCTGTAAGGTGTTTATTTGGTACTCACTTAGGTGTTGATCTGAGATATTTATTTCTAAATTATCGGTGTCATTCAATGATTTTTCTTTTTGTCCTTTTTTGAGGTCACAGTCCTCGTTTGTGGTGGAGCTTTTTCTTTTGTTTTTGTTGCGTCCCCTCCTGGGTCTTCTACTTCTTCGGGGCCTGAGACTAAAAAAGGATCCGATGTGGAAGTTCCCTCTGTTGGTGTGGTTTTCTCTGGTGGTGTGTTTTTTTTTTTGGCTATGTGGTTTCTGCGTTCTTGAAACTGAAAGGAGGCCATTATCATCACACGAGAGAGACAGAGACAAAATACCCTGGGATCAAACACAAGAAATAAATATGTGGTTATCAAACAACCCCCCCAGTGAGGTGACACCGAAGTCACTTCGAGAAAGATACCCGGAGAAATATCCCAAAGAGAACTCCGACTCTAGGAGCAGCTCGTCACGGCTTACCTGTTTCAGAAATCCTCCATTCAAGACACACTCAAAGGAACGTTATCAAAGGAAATCGACAAAAGACTCCTCCGATCTAGAAAGCACGTCTGTTCGATCCCTCGAGTCGACCGAGTCATGGTCCCGACGACGGTCATGGCGTCAACCACCCGAACACACTCTAGAACCAAAGGACATTCTTCCCATGAAGAGCAACATATCTCACACCAATGTCTCTGAATACTCAATCACTCCACAAGACAACCTTTCACGTCAGTCGCGGGTACATCAAGACAAAAATAATATACCTTCACCCCTGATTGGGTCAGCGAGGTTGACCCAAAGGGCCTACGGAAGGAAAACAGAGATAGTGGACATTACCCACCGGATGGGAAAGGACAATCCAGTCACTCTGCAAGGAAAGCCAAACGTGTTAACAGAGACAGATCATCAGATGAGAGAGAAATATGCACATGCTCAGACAGTCAAAGCGTCCACCCGTCCCAAATGTGAGTGGGAGTGGGGGTAAACAACAGTTACAACGCAACTTTTACAACGCATTCTGTTACAACGCACACCATTACAACACAGGATCCTTTACAACGCATGCCTTTACACCGCATGACATTACATAGCAGATGCTATTACAACACATGCCATTACAACGTAAGTATTGATAAGTATGTCATTTTATTTAAACATTTATTTTTAAATGTAAATGAAATTAATTTTTTTTATTAATAGTATATATTTAGTTTTGGGTTATGGGGTACAGGGGTATTTTTAGGGTTCAGATTTGGGTTATGGGGTACAGGGGTATTTTTAGGGTTCAGGGGTGGGTATGGGTTATGGGGTACAGGGTAATTTTTAGTGTTCAGGGCTAGGTTTGGGTTATAGGGTATAGGGGTATTTTTAGGGCTCAGGGCTGGGTTTGGGTTATGGGGTACAGGGGTATTTTTAGGGTTCAGGGCTGGGTTTGGGTTATGGGGTACAGGGGTATTTTTAGGGTTCAGGATTAGGTTTGGGTTTTGGGGTACATGGGTATTTTTAGGGTTCAGGTTTGGGTTATGGGGTACAGGGGTATTTTTAGGGTTCAGGGCTGGGTTTGGGGTACAGGGGTATTATTAGGGTTCAGGGCTGGGTTTGGATTTTGGGGTACAGGGGTATTTTTAGGGTTTTGGGGAACTGGGGTATTTTTAGGGTTCAGTTTTTAAATAAATTTAAATTAATTAAAAAAATGTATTTTAATTTTTTATTTATTTATTAATAATAGTTCATTATTAATAATAGTTCTTTTAAAAATAAACTTAAAGTAATTTTTTACCCTACACTATCCCGCATTTACCCTACTATTAAACTCCCCTGGGGTTACATTTTTATTTTTAAAAACCTAAACTATTTTTTTAAATATATATATATATATATTTTTTTAACAACATCTTCTTGTTCTCAGGTACATTATATCGCCAAATCAGGGGGACCGCCATGGGCACGTGCTTCGCCCCCAGCTACGCGAACCTTTTCGTGGGTTGGTGGGAGAAGCACGTGGCCTGGGGGGGGACCAACGAACATTATCTAGACCATATTATGGTCTGGACAAGATATATAGACGACTTGTTTGTCGTTTGGCGGGGTGACAGACCCTCGGCTGAGGTTTGTGACAACACTAAACGACAACAGTCTTAACCTGAGATTTACCAGTGAAATAAGTGAGAAGTCAGTCCACTATCTAGATCTTGAGGTGTTTGCGGCAGGAGGCAGTATACAAACTAAACTCTACCGCAAACCGACGGCAGGAAATGCCGTCTTACACGCTGCCAGTCACCACCCCAAATCAATGGTGAAAAACATTCCTTATGGTGAACTGCTACGCATCAAACGGAATTGTTCTGAAGATAGCGATTTCTTAGATGCGCAAGAAGCAGCGATATCTAGATTTCAAGAACGGGGCTATTCTAAAACATCTCTACTAGTAGCCTCTAAAAAAGTGGAACAGAAAAACAGAAAAGATCTCCTGGTAATCAAAAACAAAGCTGTAGAGACAGAATCTGTAACAAGAATGATAACAACCTACAATATGAGGTCAAAAGAATTGGTCCAAATTTTTAATAACAACTGGCATATTCTGACCACAGATAACATCCTAAAGAACAGAATATCGCCCAGACCATTGATCACATACAGACGTTGCCAATCAATAAGTGATCACCTCACTAGGAGTCACTACACTGACCCCCCAAAACCGCCCAGATCAAAACCCATACAAGGTTTTTTCCCCTGCATGCACTGCAAGGCATGCAAGTATAGCCAGAAGAAGACCAAATATGAGGGCAGACCAAATGATCCTCGACCAACAAGAAATATCACCAGATTCCTGAATTGTAACTCGGAATTTGTTGTATATATTCTAGTTTGTCCGTGCTCCAAGAGGTATGTTGGTAGTACCATCAATCCAGCGAAGAAGCGCATCTTGGAGCACATGCGTGCCATCACCAACAGGGACAAAAACTATCCGGTGGCACGCCACTTCGAGACCCACCATAACAGTAACAGAGATCTATTGTCCTTCTATCTGATAGATCAATTAGGAAGGCAAGAAAGAGGTGGGGATAAGATCAGAACCCTCAGGGCTATGGAATCAAGATACATTATAGACCTCCAAACGATGAAACCGATAGGTCTTAATAATGACGAAGAACTCTGGGTCCATCTGGATTGATTAATAAGGGGATATCTTTAAAAGAACTGACCAGCAACATCTGAAACTGTAATATGGTAACATCATCTGCCACACTCTCCCCTACACGCATTGTTCATAGCAGTATGACAACTGTACACTTACATCAGGGAGTCTTATGCCCATACAGGACTAGACGTACAAAAACAAAAAACAAAATATGCCCATCCAGGGCGTCATTAAGTCAATAGACTCACATACATATACTAATTAACATAAGAGAGAGACCACATATACATGATGCACTTTAATGGAATGTTATTAACATGAAGGTCAAAGTATATTTACACTTGCCAACAGTTGAATATGTAGTTCCTCTTGTAGATCTTTTTTGCGGAGGACGAACAATGATATCATTTTATGGTATTCTAACATTTCAATGCATTTACTTTTACATTGGCACGATGTATATATGTATATTTATATGAATTCAATTGGTCAAAAGTTTATTCTCTCTTATATGTGAGTGAGTCATCGAATATTCAAATGAATTACGAAGGGATTTCTTCCCTCTTTGTTTTTAAATGCACGAGCACTTTATTCATTGCCATTTTTCTCCCATGCTTTATGGTGAACTAGTATGCATTTGCACTTTACAATATGTCTGCCGCTATTCTTACGTATTGTTGGCTTAGTCCTCTTTCTATAATCATGAAGAGGTGGAGTTAAAATGGCGATTTTTTTGTATTGCACATTGACACTGAGGAAGCCGTTTTACGGCGAAACGCGTTTGTCTTTGATGGGGTGACGGGGGTCTGTCAATAAATCTAATAATATCCAGCTTCGAGTGCCGTCGAAGCCTCTCAGAACTGAAGGGATCTTGCTGTTCTTTTATTAAATTGTGGCATATTGAACTTACCCGTGTGGGCTCCTTCCTAAGCAGGCAACCTTTTTGGATATATATATATATATATATATATATATATATATATATATATATATATATATATATATATATATGTACAAATTAATTATTTAAAAATAATTTAATTTATTAAGTTATTTAAATTTTAATTAATTACATTTTTTTTATAAAATAATATACTTACCTATACTTACGTTGTAATGGCATGCGTTGTAATAGCATCTGCTATGTAATGTCATGCGTTGTAAAGGCATTCGTTGTAAATGATTATGCGTTGTAAAAATTGCGTTGTAACGGTGTGCGTTGTAAAAGTTTGTGATGTAACGTCATACATCCGGGAGTGGGTGAGACAACCAGAGGCAGTGAATGAGTCCCCGAACCAAACCAAGATGGTCTCTTCAGATAGCGCCTTACCGTCTGGTATACATGACTTTGAACAGGAGGGCAGTGTTGCCCTCGACCGGACCAGACAAAAAGAAGTAAAATCATACGCGGGTGCTCGGAAGAGAACCAGAACAACATCCCCTCATGAAGGAGATCGAGGGTCAATCGAACAAGAGCCACAAAGGAAGACAGACTACCGACATCAAGCTGAGCCTTTCACAGTCACCTCAGAAACTGAAGATGAGTGGATCACCCAGAAGCTGATTGGAAACCGCCACGAACCGGAGCACAAGAAGACCACACGAGACGTCTCGCAATTTCAAAGATACACTCCTGTAATAAAAGATGTTCTTGTCAAAGCGACAGAAAGCCACACAACGGAAATGGAGGTGCGTCTCCATAGTTTGAACGGGCGGCCCGCGGACCCGTGTGTCTGACTGAGGAACTATAAACATTTGGACACTAATCTTATTTTGTTAACAAGGGGGAAGATGTAAGATTGTGTGACGCAGTCTAGTTTTTGGGGGGTGGAGCCAGGGAAGGAACAGGATCAGGAGGAGCTGGGGGCTGGTCTAGGGGCAGTTAGAGTAGGGACAGGGTCGAGGTAGGATGTAAGAATAAAGCTCCTGATAGAATACATCCTGTGTCTGTCATAATTAGTAGCACGATGCTACAAGTGGTGCGGAGCAGAGCTGAGTGAAGCTGGGGGAGAGAGCGCTCCCACGCCGCCACCTGCCCTCAGCACACGAGAGACGCCCAGTTGGGTGTCCGGCAGCATGGGAAGAGGCTGCCCTCCATTGCATTTGAACCCCCTTTAGGCTGGTTTCCCCACCCCACCACTGGACTGTTACGCCCTGCAAACGTGCTGCAACTGGCACAAGCCACAGCTACCGGCACCGGCCTGGGTCCATGTGAAGACCGTTTGTTGGCAAGGAGGCCGGAGTGGCCAGTGAACGCAAGAGTGTACCGGGGGCAGCTTTGCCTAGCATCCACCAGCAAAGAGGGGGAAGGAAGGCCTTGCAAACGCCACAATCGCCTCAAGCACCACGGGTGGCTGGTAAGTGAGAGCCCCTGACCGGAATTGCGGGATCTGATTTGGCGGATTGGTTTGCCTGTGCCTTCCACCACCGCGCCATACAGACGGTCTGCTTACAACTACAGCTAGTCTGTTACCTTTACTGGTGTAAGCAATCATTGGACAGAGTGCAGAGGAGTTGCTGATCCCTGACAGGGAAATCGCAAGCTCCAAGCTGCAGAACTGCAAGCAGTACCTCCTAGGTGCCTTATGGAGGGACAAGTCACAAGGCCACTAAGGAAACTGCCCCGGAGAAAGGGTACCACCCTTCAAGCTGACACCCGGGGTGGGGGGGTCCACAACAGTCGCCGTCACTGCAAGTCAAAGTATCATACCCAGAAGGGCAACTGTCACAAGTGCGGATCAGTGAGTTTTTTTTAGTAAGGCCGCTTCTCAAACTGGCCCTGCCCCTACCACGACATCGCAGTGCGATCCGGAAGCCCAAGACCACAACTAGCTTTCCTCCCACAGTCCCGGCCATATCAAAGGATAATTTTGTGAGGGTTCTCGTTTGTGCTCACCTGAGAATCATCAGTCGTACAGGCCTTTCCAGGAGAATGTCATTACGATCCAGGACACTTCCATTGACTCACTACTATTCCACCCCATCGGCGCTGGAAACCTTTCTGTACTAGACCCTGTCTCAGACTCTACAGCAATTACTGCAACAACTATTGCAGCCAAATTACAAGATCAAGCTCAAGTTCATGAAGGCACCTCGTCTGCCCCTTCAAAACTTCAAGAAAGCAGCTCACTTATCACCCAAGTCAGCTCCGTGCTGCAGCCCGTGTGTACATCAAATTGAGCCCACTGACTCCTTATCACCAACGAAGAGCCCAATGCATGAAAGCCCCTTTTCAACTAAAAACCTATCTGATCGATTTTTGGCCTACCTAGAAGCCCGAATTGAGGCTTCCCTAGAGCATACACCGGGCTTCAGCTCTCATCACAATTCTTTCAGCACTGTGCAAGAAGACCAGGACCCGCCTACGCCTACAACCTCGGCGCCTACAAGTCATTTCTCAATCTAGTTGACGTCCCTTCCTTCATGTAAAACAATACTCTATTGCAACAGCCCAGTTATGGCAATCCCAGAAAATGGACCTACAGATCGACTTAATTCAAACTTTGGCTTCAACATTGTCTGACTTGGGCTGCAGACTTAGTTCTCTCGAAAGGTCCGTAGGGCCTCCCAATAGCTCGAAATCTTGTTTCCGCTGTCCATTAATTAACAAACTCTCATCTCCAAGAAATTCTGGGATCGCTTTTGGACAGTGTGAAGCTCAATACCAACAGCAACGGGAAACCGAAATCTACTCAAGAGGCTCATACTAGTTCTCCCACTGAAGAACCCTTGTGCCTAGCAGCACTGTATTCATTATCATCAGCGAGAAGAACTATCTCCCTCCCCCTGGAATCAGACCTCAACTCAACTTCTTCGCTTTGCCAGTCATTGGCGACCGGCACAAGTGATCCCAAAGCTGGCTTGGAGACCGTTGGCATCAGCAGTCTAATGACCATCCCATTAGCGACTACACAGCCTGATCTCACTGACCCAGCTCCTTCAAATGTCGCCCACATGCGCTCTATTCTCCCCACGAAACCACCATTGTCTAGGAGGAAGAGAAAGAAACTCAAAAAATCAACCCAAAAACAGCGTCTTGCAAAACTGAGATCAGGGCTTGATGGGACAAGGGGTCACTAGTATGCCAGCTTCTGAAGTGAGGAGGCTCTCTCACTTCCCTATTTTTAACCAGGCCTTAAAACTCAAAATAAAAACCCTGAGGCTAGAATGACTCTCACTGACACAAATGACTCCATCGATAACCTCTGCTCACTTACTTAGGAAGCCCCCTGTCACTAAACTATACTCTACCATCACGAAGCATGGATCTTTGTCAACAAAAATCAAGGGGATAGCCTCTCAAGGCCAAAGTCTGGGCACACAAGATATCATCGCTCCGCCTTCAAGGAAAACCCCAAACACATGGAACGGCCCAAGCAAGTGCTCGGAAAATGCAAACCATACCAATGTTGTTTCCCAAATCACAACAGACAGTGTACTGATGGGCCCTTCCCAGCGTTATCCATCAGGTGACCCGACCAAACCTCTTCTGGACTACCCTACACAAATGCAGAAGCCTTCTCAGTCTCAATTGATACAGGCCTTGGGAGGGCAAAGGCAGTTGGTGGGAAATAATCATCTATCTGAAGTTACACCCCAATACCTTAAGGCCCCTTCGCCTCCGCCTTGAACAGTTGGGAGATAGAAATACTAAAGTCCGGGAAAAGATGCAGAACTTGTTTTTTTCCTCACTTTGCACACAAGGGCCCACACAACATCATCCGCTTATTCAAGCATGTCCCGGCGTTTTCTGGGATCACTTCTTCTGATCTTACATTAGTCAAGTTTGCCTTAATACCAGACAGGGGCTTTGGAAGCAACTGTTACAACGTGGTCACGAGAATCCCCAAGGGATTACATTTTTGGGGAAGCCAGCCTCTTTGAAGACTGGGATTTAGAACTCTGCCCCCCCCAAACAAAATTATCCCCACGTTCTTCTTCAGGATGATCCAGTAAGGCCGTACACCAGCGTTCTGAAGGGGACGCAGGGTGCAACCCATGTTTGGCTGCCAGCGGATAACCTCATAACATTTCATATAATAACAATCAACGCTTGGTGAGTTGTAAACCTAGTCTCTCTCTCTCCCATAATTCTTACAGCCCCATGGGTACACCCATCGAGAGCCTCCAACTGCATGCCCCCAGCAGTATCCTTCCTAACGTCTCAGCCAAGTGGTCAGATTCCAAACTGACCATCTCAGCTGGAATGCGGCTGGGTTAAAGTCAACACTTTCATTCAAACTAGCAGTGGAATATCTGAGCAAAAGTGACATTATTTGTTTCCAAGAGACCTGGTCTCTGTCTCCATCGGCTCTCCATGGCTGCTATGAACTCTTTCAATCAGCATCCCAGCCTGACTCCTATGGAAGACCTTCTGGGGGCCTCTCCATTTTCATCAAACATAGGTGCAAGATCGCAGCTACCCCCTCTATCGGAACTTAAGGGCAGGGCAGATTGTACTAATTACCTGTCTTTCAACTTCAACCAGGGCCTTCCCCTTGTTTTTAATTAACTGTTACCACAACATAGCTAAAACATCAAAACCACTGGCAACAGCCCTATTGGTCAAACAACTGGAAGAGCCTTTATTGGAATTCGCTTCTGCAGAAGTCCTGTTATTAGGCAATTTTAACATCAGAGATCTGGGATCCAATGCTCATTTAATCACCAAAACTAAAGAGCAAGAAGTCTTGATCACTTTTTTAACCAATTACAATTTACGTTCTGTGAAGCAAATCGCATTGGTATAGGATCCTGGTGCCCATCTGTCTCCAACATGTAAGAATCTGTCGACCATTGACTACATTTTTTATCTCCATCTCTGGCAAGTAAGTTAATCATGATGGAAATCCCCACTCGTACAGAGAGCGACCTTTGACTGTAACAATGGACCTGCAAGTTCCTGTAGCTGCCGAAATAACTGAAGTGGGGCATTCAACACAGGTCGAACTTCACACTCTAGTCAGACGAATTAAATGGGACGCCTTGGGTGCCGATACGGAGGGCACTTGGCTTATGAGAACAACTCCAAATTTCACTCACTATCCTCCCACAGACTACCATCACTGGAGGGACAGGCTTACGAGAATAACTCCAAATTTCACTCACTATCCTCCCACAGACTACCAGTGCTGAACTACGAGACTTTTTAACAGGCCCTGAAGCTAATCACAGACTACCCAGGCCTCGCCCGCAGCAGATTTTTGACCCGGTGTCAGTCATCCAAAGAAGAGCACTAAGGAGGGCTGTGCCCCTGCACAAATCAAAAAGCACAGAGCTTTCTACTAATAATATGGCCTTACTACGCAAAACCTATAAAAATTCAACTTGGGAAGCTAAGAAACAAAAAGAACAGAATGACTGGATAAAAATATTTGCACTGTTAAAGGAAAAACTACGGTGCTCCCGGGCCCAACGGCCTTCCATCTGCTGTATTCAAATGTGCACTGGAAGATTGGGCTAAGCCAGGGGTCTCCAACCTTTTCTGTAGTGAGAGCTAATTCTGCTCAAGGAAAGTCCTGCCGAGCTACTAGCATATTTTATCACTTTAAAATGCCGATATGTATTAACATTACACTATGACCTCCCTAAGAACGATTTGATAGTAGTAACCACCCAAACATTCCAGATGAAGTTATCAGCAGAATGGTAGGAAAACGTTTATCAATATTAAATTCTTGTATTCAAGTAAAATTCAAATCATCACATGAGGTGTGCCACAAAGGGACTACCACAGCAGTAAGTCTCCCCTACTCAAATTGAAGTATCATTCAGCTAACAACTTTAAATGTGTTTTAGAATTGTAATATTTTGTCTTCATTAGCATATTCGTTTTTAAAAATACAATTTTTTCTATCAAAACCACTTTCCACTTTGAGCAATCAAACTCAATTTTCCAAAAGAAAAACCTTTTCAGAAAAAGCATCATTTTTTCTTTAAAAATCAAATCAGTTTTCATTGTTAGAAAACACTGTCCCTAAGCATCAGCTTTTTCTTTTCGTTGAGTTCCGCAATGTAAAAATGCCTCTGATGGACAAATTCTGCTTCAAATACCCAGGAATTGGAATTATGGGCCATGCTTGCTCACCATAACACTATTAATGCATCTGTTATGCTAATAATGCCCACCTTTAAACGAGGGCTAACACAGATATCAGTTATGGACATTATTATGGGAGAAGCGCTTGCCACTCTGTCAGGAATGGCTAAAAGCAGGCCAGTCATGTTCGTAATATGTCAGTGATGGCAGCAAGTATGTAAATACTAGACTTGTATGCCCCAAATAATCATGGATGAAAATATTATGGCAATGGCAGTATTATACCATGAACGGGCAAAATTGCGTCAGAGATAATACTCTAATGATGGGGACCAGCATACACATTTGGCAGCCCTTGACACTAGGAGTAGCTTTAAGAAACCATCACTGTTTATTAGGGAAGGACACAATGTCACACACCCACGCACAAATGAATGTGATGCTTCTAATTTTCTCTGCCCTGGATGCATACTCTCTTCCCTCAGCTATTTGGTTGATCATGCCCCCAACTAACACATTTTCACTCTAGTTCTTGCAGTCACACGCTTTGGTAGGTCAGCCCTGATTACTGCTGCCACTATTCTTTGAAATCACACATGGTGTGACTGATAGAGCAGGGCATATAATATGGCCAATCTCCTTCCTAGGTAGATTTAAAGGGGATAACGATGGTTCATGTGGCAGACCCATAGGCCAACACCATTGCCTCCACATGCTTCAACACCCTTGCATACTTTGCAAGACCTTAAAATGGATCCCCCCCGAATCCAGGGCGACCGTCACCCATGCACTCATCACCAGCAGGCTGGACTACCGGAATGCCCTCCATGCCGGAATCAATAAATCTCTGCTCCACAAACTCCAGACCGTCCAGAACACAGCAATTAGACTGTTATCAAGAGGTCCTGCCATTGGTTTGGCTGGCTGTAACTCTGACGGGTAATGAAACGAGCAGTGCTGCCTTCTTTAATATACACAGAAGCCCTGAGATTGGATTGGTTTGGCTTCACCTCTGAGAGCTACTTTGAGGGTGCTGGTGAGCTACCAGTAGCTCCCGAGCTACTGGTTGGAGACGCCTGGGCTAAGCTATTAGTTCCCTTATACAACTACGCGTTTACTACCCATCGGTTACCAGACTCATGGAAAGGCTTGATCTTCTGCCCAATTTTTAAGAAAGGATATCCCTCCCCTCCAGCTAATTACCGACTCATTGCCCTATTAGATCTTGAGGCTAAGGTATATGCCCAGTGTCTTCTCAGGTCGCTACAAAAATGGGTAGTGGAAAATAACATTTTACCATACTTTCAAACTGGGTACCGATCTTCGGCCTCCACAATAGACAACATCACCGCCCTTGCCATCCTGAGTCAACAAGCGGCGCAAAAAAATCAACTCCCCCTCTATTGCTGCTTTAAAGACTATATCACCGCCTTCGACAAAGTGTTTTTCAACACTTTATGAAGGAAATTGGACAAGTGGGGGATTCCACAGAGTCTGCTAGGAGCCCTTATCTCCTTGCATAAGAACGCATGGGTACGAGTCAGAACTGGCCCAACGACAAAATCTGCAAAAATTGCAACTTCAGACTGCCTAAAGCAAGGATGCGTTCTTGCCCCTCTCTTGTTCAATCTTTACACCGCCGACCTGGGGAGATTCCTGGAGTCTTCTTCTGCCAAAACTGGGCCTTGCAAAAACGAACCTGCACATTCTGCAATACGCCGATGATATTGTTATAATGGACCAGGCAAAATAGGGCCTCCAAAGAGCTTTGAGTACACTCTACAAATACAACACTGCTACGCTCTAACAATTAACCAGGATAAGACCAAGGTCTTGATTTTCGGCCGTTGCAAGAAAAAGAAAAGTTTAACGTGGAACATTGGGCAAAACAACATGAAAATACAATTACCTGGGGGTCTGGTTTAGCGAGTCTTCCAGATCATCAGTCCACTTGGCCGCCTTGAAAAATAAAAGCTGGAGCAACAACATACAGCCTGACTCGACTCAACCAGTCCCAGAGTAGTCCTTCTGCCAAACCCATTCCCAAGGTGATTAAAGCCACTCTTCTCCCTGCCTTAAGTTATGGGCATCAGGCCTTTCCTGGCGCATGCTCGGCCAGTCTGGACCACGCCCAGGTTTCCATTTATAAAATAATCTACCATCTCCCGAATTACATCCACAGGGTAAGACTACAACTGGAGCTGGGCCTTCAAAGACAATCGATTTTCTGTGAGGCTGACACCCTGAAATACTATATAAGGACATTAAAAGCTGCAGATAACACGATTAAAGCCAGGGTAAAAAACTCTTGCTAGCTCTGGAAATTCGTGGAACCGTCAAATTGTAAAAACCATAAGACCGCTACATATCGACAATCATTACTAACTTCATACTCTATTTCATACACATTCTGGAAAAGGGTAATTACCAAGCGGGTTAGACACATTTCCTACCAGATTGACATTCAGGTCCTAAAAACAACAATTTTCCTGCTTCCCTTCAATGACTTATGCCACCCTGGGGTACCTCAACCTTACCTTCTGGATAGTCTGAACGCAGTGGCCCGAAAAAATATAATGTTCATGCGTCTCTTAGGTTTGCGCTCCACTACCTTCAACCGATGGGTTCCAACAAGTGAGGAGGGGACTTGCAGACGGTGCAACTATAGGTCTGAATCATGGTTGCATCTTCTGTGCTGCTGTCCCACCCTTGACGCTCCCAGAAGATTTCTGTTAAAACCCTTATATTTAAAAAGGGGCATCAGTACTTGTTGGGAGGCATCTGCTCTCTGCTTTACTTCCCCAGATATTCTAGTGCTTTCAAGTTCTGGAAAATATGTGAGACTTTTGGACAATTTGCTTTCACCCTCTCCTGCCCTACCAGGTCCCCCTACCCCAAAACGTATCACATACTTTTTTTCATTCACTTTGCCCTAGCGTCTCTTTCCAAATTATTTTATCCTTGGTTTTGGAAACCTGTCACGTGATTACAATAGTAACTACAAGACTGCTTCGTCAGTAATATGTGTATGAATTCAAATTTGATAGTTTTCTTTGTTTTTGCTTTTAACGTGGTAACAGCGCTATGATTAAATTTTTTGCAATGGTTTTAATTAACTGTGCTAAATAAACTAAACTAAACATAACAATGGCTTGTCCCACTCAGCAGAGTGTGGTTTTCTCCACCACCACAGCCTCTGACCTTATTTCACCTGTAGGAGTCGATTGCACTCCTTGATCCCGTAGTTGTGAAGTGTTAGAGCCACTGTCGCCGTCATATTCTCATCCTTCGGTGTTAGCAGGTCACTGGCCCGATGTGTTGTTATCCTCTCCTTCCTCCCTGTCAGGGCGCACAGTTGAACTGAACCATGAGATGTTCTGCATGGTCACCTCCTGCCCTCTTTGGGTTTTTATCACTCCCATCACCTCTGTCACCGTCCATGCTCCTCTTTCGAATGGAGTGAGGGACTTCAACCAGCGTTGAAGTCCCTCACCAAGATACGTTCCCCCACCTCCAGGCACCTTTGCACCGCTCGCCGAGCCTGACTGGCTCTCTCGTTCGTCTTCCATTGCCTCCTTTGGGTGTCTGCTTTATCCAACACATCCGGCCGCCAGCCTAGGCCGGTTGTTATGCTGTCCTTGATGTGCCTTGTTAAAATAAAGTGCATGGGGGTGCAATGTCATGCAGCGAGGGATGTTACGATATGCTGTTAGGAGTCGGTGTAGTACCCACTCACAGTCACTGTTCTGATCCACCGCCACATAGAGGGCCGTATTCAAGGGTTGCACGAACCTCTCCACTGTGCCGTTGGCTGGGGCCAATGCGGCATGATTTTCTAGTGTCAAATCTCCAACGCTGCCAGGTAGTCTTGAAACGGATGGCCATTGTCTGCCTGGATTGTCCCCGAAAGGCCGTATGCTGACAATATTTTTTCCAGGAACGGCTTGACATGGGGATAAGCCGTTGTTGCCACCAGTTCCACAACAGGATGGCAGCCACCATCATCAGTCTCCCAACTGGGCAGATGCCAAAGTCCAAGCTTGCCTTCTGCCATGTGGCTGTTGGTGTGCCTTCAGTTGCCACCGTCGCTGGTGCAGTGGGGCTCCCTGTGATCTGACATGTCTGGCACAGGCGCCATGCTTCTTCTACCCTGGCATATATGCCCGGGAACCATACCTTTCCCCTAATTTTTGCCTTCGTCTTTTCAGTTCCCTGGTGGCTTTCATGTTCCAGGTCGGGCACTCGGTCCTCCAGGGACTTGGGGAGAACTCCTGCAGACTCTGCCATCAGTTTGAGGAGTCCCTGGCCCACCTACTTTGCATCTGCCCTGAACTGACTCTCACACGTTGCAGTTTATTAAAACCCTTGTTTCTAAAATGCGGCATCCGTACCTGCATGGTCGCAATGAAACTTCTTTTTAATTTAGAGATCCCCATGGAACTGGCTAAGATTAGCGAAACTGGCACGAAAACGTAAAGAACTTTTAAGTAAAGATCGAGCCTTGGCTTAATGTAAAACTCTAATCCCAAAGCCGTAAGCGCATATCCAGTATCTATGGACCTCTATTTTATGCTTTTAAACCATTCTGAAATGTATGAAATGAACTGAAACTATGTTGTTTTTATTAACGATTGAAAAAGAATCTTGGAAGTACACACTACGGATGGTCTTTTATGACAATTTTTATTAATTGAAACAATAAAATCATTTTACGACAGTGACCTCTGCATTATGATGGCATCTGCTATTGAGCTCAGCTCGTTTCGTATCCTCCACAGGTGTGATAGCCGTGTGTTTTCCTAGGGATGACACTGGTTTGGCATCTTGGAGGAAAAACTTCTATACATTGTTGCTGATGGCCTCTGCTACTCTCTGGAGGCCCTTGTCAGCCGCTATGGCTTGCCTGATGTGCTCAAGTATCATTGACCTGGGGCACGCATTCATTGCTACCATGTGTGCAAACTCTTCTGCCTCCTCACTGTCTCTGCTCACCTCATTCGCATGGTCTGGTGGTGCTGTAAAACGCAGTCTGCCTAGTTGCCGACTCCTGGTACATATACTACACAAAATCTGTAGAGTAACCGCTGCATTGCTCACCGCTCGATCCATGGGGGTAAGTGAGGGCTGTACCCACAACCAGACTCACCAGTGGCTTGTGGTCGGTTATTACCTTGAACTCCCACCCATATATGTCCAAGTGAAAATGGTGACATACCCATTTAATGGCCAGAGCTTCTCGTTCAATGTGCCTGTATCACCCTTCAGTGACCCTGCTCGTAAAAGCCAGAGAGGCTCACAACCCCAGCTCCTGCTCCTGTGTGAGGGCGGCTCCTAAGCCAACTGGGCTTGCGTCCACCACCAACTCCATTATCATCACAGTGACACCCACGGTGTGGGCTCTGAGACCTTTTCTATTACGCTCATCTTGTTCTAGTTTTTCCAGCTCTACCTTGACCTTGGTGCGCAGGTGGAGCGGCATTTGACGGTGTCAAAGGACTGTTGCCTGGAATGTTTTGTCAATGTGCTGTTTGTCTGGGGCCCCTTTTCTGCACCAGAATCCTCGAAACAGCTCTGGGAATTGCTCCAGGATGTGAACCATCTGTAGGTCATGTATTTCCTTGGTAAAGAAGACTAAACGCAAGTCTTTGGCTGTGTGACACCCAATTAATATCCCTTCTCCATCCGCAGTCACGTGGAATATAGTTTTGACATCTCTGTCTTCTTGGTGGACTGTTACATCCATTGTCCCTACCTGGGGAGCGGGTCCATACCCCCATACATATATATTTTGGTTTGTGATGGTCAGATGGGTGTTCGTGGGCGGAACAGCAGATCTTGCTGGTGGGTCATCACATTGTCCAATGACCCTGTGTCAGTTAGGGCTGGCACAATGGTGCCGGTGATGTTCACTTTGTAGATCACTTGTGGATGCCAGCCCCCAGAACTTGGAGCTGTGTATGACATGAGGAATGCTTCTTACTCTTCGGGGTCTTCCTCGGCCACTTCATCTTCCCTTCCTAGTATCTGGTTTTGCCTGTGGGCTGGGGTGTTCCCCTACAGTCAAATGTCAAATTCCCCTCGGCAGTCATCTGCCACGGGTTTGAAGCCCACATTCACCCCTCCTGCAGACCCTTGCAAAGTGGTTGGGCTACTTGCATGCAGAGCGCGTGCAACCTGCAGCCGGGCACTTCACTAACAAGTGGTATTCCAACGTACAGTTTCTACAGGAAGAGTCCGCCTTTAGCCACATCATCTCCCTTTTCAGCAGTGGCCTACTGCAAATTGTATCGACTGTTTCAGACTTGATGATGGGCAACTTTAGAGTTGCAGCGTGCCAAGCCTCCTTGTTGAGCCCGACCTCCATCTCCTCTGCTCTGGCGCGGGCCAGGTCATACGTTCGGGCCAGAATAAGCATATCTTCCAGTTTGATCCTTGGGTGCTGGAGAATAAGCCTTCTCAGATTAATTAACCTGCATCCCTGTATCAACTGCGTCCGGACCTCCTCCTTCTTGCCATTATCTGTACAAGTTCTGGCTAAGGCACACGTAGAAGTTGTCATCAACTCCCTTCCCCTTTTCCGGCCTTTGCACAGCTTGAAGCTTTCAAAATCGGGGTTTAATTGGGGGCAGAAGTGCGAATTGATGGTGTGTTTAGACACGTTTTAGTCCTGTTCCAACTCCTCTGTGTCCAATAGGTGTTGGAACAGTTTGTATATCTCTTCCCCAACAAAGTGCAGTGATAGCGACCTTTTGACCTTATTGTCTCTCTCCCTCGTGGCCCTGAAGTAGTTCTGAAGCAGCCCTACCAAGGTTTTCCACCGATGAGCAACCGTGGGCGGGTCCGCCACTGAACAGTGTCAAAGTGCTGGTGGCTGAGTGGGCACTTGCAGCCGCCCTAGCAGCCTCCGGTTAGGGCCTTGGCCAGCCCCACGTGCCCCACCTGCTTGTGCATCATCTGCCATTATCAGTCCCCCAGTCGGTGGTAGGCAGGGCAGCCGCGGCCGGAAGTGGGAGTACCTGCAGGGTGGTGACGTGTGGAGGGGCAGGGTGGGGGGGTAGTAATGTATGGATTACGGAGTTTCCCATGTAAGTAAACATTTAAATAAATAAAACGAATTTAGTTGAGTGCACTGCATCCCCAAATGCGATGCAGTGCGCGCAACAAAATTTGTTTTATTTATTTATTTAAATGTTTACTTACCTGTAAAACTCCGTAATCCATGCATTACTACCCCCCACGCTGCCCCTCCCCCTTCCAACTTCACCGCCCTGCAGGTACTCCCTCTGCCGGCCGTGGCTGAGGCAGGGGTCCTAGCTGTCCTGAAGCCGCGGTGAGGGGTAGTCTCCTCCACACTGCTATGCACACCGCACATGTGTAGTCCCAACCCGCCGGGGGAACCAACGTGCAGCGGTGTCTTCTGACTACACTCCTGTCCCATAGGCAGGCACCTCCCACGATATCTGCACTCAACAAAAGGCCCAGTGCGGTTCACTGCAGACCTCCGGCCGCACGCACGTCAATTAGAATAGGAGGCGGGGCGGGTTCGCACATCGCGGCAGTTCCGCATACAGGATGCAACACTTCAGGCTGCCAGCAGTGTTCCTCTCTCGTCACCAGTGCTAGAGCGGAGGCAGGCTGGAACTTGGGCACCACCATATTAGGCCCACTCGGGCCACAGCACTAAATGATGCACACAAACCTAGATCTCTAGCGGAGATTGAACCATGAGAGGTTCATCCCCTTCCATTTATAACCTTGGCACCCACGTTGGGGCTCATGGAAAGTGGCCGGATCATTCTTTATTTGTAACCACTTGTCTGCTAATCCTTTTCCCTATGGAATGCTTATCCCTTTTTCTGACATTCAGAGAACTTTGTGCTTAAGCGCCTTCATAACTTTTTACTACAAAGCATATCCAAGTCAAATTTGTATCTTTTTTCCTTGAACATCCTGGGAATTCTCTTCTCCTATGCAGGAAACCAAGAAAATAGAAAAATTATAGATTATTATTTTTTTAATGGGAAAAACGTTCTGTGAAAGAAAGCGTATTTTTTGTTTTCTAAAAATGCCATCAACAAAATGTTTGCTGTGCTTGGATCAACATCTTCCCAGCTTTCAGGAACAAGCAATGTTTTTTAAAAAAATGACCACTGTTTTTGCAGTTTTCTATGTGGCAATCCATTTTACTAATTGTTGTGGTTTCAGCCTACTTGCATTTTGTGGTGGAACCGGTGTGATACCTGTGGGTTTTCCCAGAAAGCTATACATTACTGCAAACGAGCCAAGATTCTGAATTCAGCAAGTTCATGTGTATAGTTTTAGTATAGTTTTCCTAAATAAACTAATTGTTGAAATAAAAAAATGTCAGAAGAAATAGTAATTTACAAAAGTAATATTGTTACATCTATATGACTATTCTGGCCACAGGGATATCTAGCAGTTCTTGATTGTCCATAAACATGCGATACCCATAGCCAGCATCTGAGGTGCAGCCGGACTTTGGGCAGACTCTCCCTTGTCTCGCCTTCGCATTCTCCCTCCCACCCCTTTACCATATCCTCTTTCCCCCTCTATGCTCCATTTTTTTGTCCCCTTCCTAATGTTATTAAGTTGAGACCTAGCTATGTGCCAGTGCCCAGTGGAGCTACCTGATAGCTATAGAGGAGATGGGCTATGGACTTGCCCTTGGCCGTCACCTACCCAGCCGCACTTTGGGCAGACTCGCACTTGTCTCTCTATCCTATTTTCCTTCTATCTCTTTACCCTACCCCCTCTCCCTTCTTAGTTCCTTTCTATTTCGTCTTTACACTCTTGAAATGTTTTTCTAGTATCTGATGTAATTGGTAACGGATGTCATTTTGTAACTTTGTGGAACCTTATGTAAAGCGCTCTGATACCTCCGGGTCTAGCCAGCGCTATATAAAACTCAAATAAAAAAAAAATCTAATGAATGAAAAATGGTATTGATGGAAAACTATGCTTTTTTGTAAATTTGCCAATGATACAGAGTTTGGGAATATTTTGTTGTACAACTTTGAATTTCAAATTACAACCCAGTGTTCCCACATTTCTCTCTTGATGGGAACATTACCTCACTTGTGTGGCTGTGCCTAGTGCCTGTGACAAGAACAGGTCAAACCAAGGAACATCTGAAGACCATATTGACTTCACATGCTCCCTGGTTTGATCTGTCCATGTCACAGGTGATAGCCCCAGTCACACAAGTGTGGAACAGTTTTCATCTGGAGTAGAGTGGGAACACTGAGTGGTAGGAATTTTATGGATTCCTTCAGATCACACAAGTTCCCCCACAGAAATGTAATTTAATGTAAATTGGTACTTATACAGCACACAGCTACTCAATAGAGTGTCCCGGCGCTGAAAGACCTCAAGACAGACAACTGACAATATATCTACTAGAGCACTCAGCTCATTGGCTATTTTTGGAATAGCCGCATTTTCAGCCGCTTCCTGACGGTGAGTAAATCCTGCACCTGTCTAAGTGACAGAGGTAGACAGTTCCATAGACCGGAGGCCTGCACTTAGGAGCGCCGCCTATGCGGGCGTGGGAGAACTTGGGGATGGACACCTGCTGCTGCGATGAGGACCTTAGAGTTCTAGGCGGTATGTAACACTGAACTCTTATCCTAATATTAAAAGCGCCAGTGTCATGTAGAGCTTTAAAGGCCAGAACTAGAGCTTTGACCCACATTCTCTTACGGACCGGCAGCCAGTGCAGGGCTTTCAAGTGGGAGGACATCTGCGTTCTAGGTCTTAACATGAGAATCGCCCTAGCCGCCGCATTCTGGACCACTTGAAGACGTGTCACTAAATATTCTGGGAGGCTCGGGTACAGGACGTTCACGTAGTCCAGCCTCGACACAATCCGAGCCTGGACCACAGTCTTCCTGTGAGTAACCGGAAGTAGGGGCAGAAAGTGCTTTAGCATTTTTAGCAAGCCAAAACAGGAACCAGCTACTGTTTGGATCTGAGCTTTCATAGATAAATTATCATCCAGCTTGACCCCTAAGTTCTTGACTGTCCTTACTGAGGTTGAAGGGGGGGAGGACATGTCCAAAGGCCACCATTGGCGCTGCACCTCACAGGGAGAAGGACCAAAGAAAATGATCTCTGATTTTTCCGAATTACACTTTAATTGGTTCAGTTGTAACCAGGAGAACACCTCTGACAGGCAGATGTTGTATCTCATCCCCTCTAAAATCAGCGCCCTTGTCACAGGTAAACAGCAATGGAGTATCATCTGCGTATGATACTAATGTTGCGTCATGTGCCTCTGCTAGATGCGCGAGAGGGACCATATATAAATTGAAGAGTGTCAGGCTCAGAATCGAGCCCTGAATAACCCCTACCTTCATGGGGGGGGGATGGGGGCAGCAAAGGGCGAAGACCAAATCATTTTGTGACAGTGTTTCAGAAAGAAGAAAACCCCTTGAGTACAGTGCCGCTGAGGCCGCACTCCTGAAGTCTCAGCAGGAGTCGGTCGTGGGGCCCGGTATCAAAGGCCAGAGATTGGTCTAACAGAATCAGCACTGCTTTGCCTCCCTTATCTAATGTGTCCTTGATAACCTCCGAGACTTCCAGTAGAGCTGTTTCTGTACTAACGTTTGCTCTTGCTATGGTGGAGCACATGGTTGACTTCCACATACTCGGTGGTGACTAGATTCACATATTTCTCCAATACTTTGGAGAAGAAGGGGAGTAAAGATATTGGCCTATAATTAGAGGCTATCAAGGGGTCAGCTGAAGGTTTTTTTAATAGAGGGGGAATTTTTGCATTCTTCCATCTGTCTGGCACCTGCCCATTCTGCAACGAAGTGTGGAGGATCATATTCACACCTGGATTGATAATTCTAAAGAAGGCCTGTACAGTGTAATGTGTTAGCAGTACAAAAAATATTTAAAGGAAAGAATTCAGTTTTATGAATATTTAAAGTGTATCCAGATACTGAGGCATAGCCATCAATAATATCTGAAATCACATGAATAGTATGCATATTGTTCATAACATATAATACATTGTCAGCATATGCAGAAACTTTGAGAACTATATTATTGATGGTAATACCAGTGATTTCCTCAGTAGAACGAATAAGAGTTAAAAGGGGTTCAATGTGTTATTAAAAAGGTTAAAGCATGGTCTGATACAGTTATGGGTTCTATTGTAAGGTTGGATATTGATTGCCATAAGTTCTTAAAAGAAAGCAAATAGTCATCATGGGAGTATGTAGCCGGAGCGCTAGAGTTAAAAGTCCTTACCCCTTAGGTGATAGAGCCTCCAATGATCAACAAACGTAATATTAGTTGGAAATGTTTTGAATTGGACGTACGACCTTACGGACTGAATTTCACAGTCAAAATTCCATCTAAAGTAGATCAAAATTCATCTCTCCTCCAATGATAAGAGGTACATTTCCAATAGGCAAAGTTTTCTGAAGGAATTGATTTCCAAAAATTAGGATCATCTTGTAGAGGGCCATGAATATTAAAGAAATTAATAGAGTATTTTTCAATTAAAGTTTGTACCTAAACATACTAGCAACCAGAATCATGTTTGCAATTAAAAATGGAAATTCGTAACTTCCAACCAATCACCTGGAGGCCCACTGAGTCTAGCAAATGTTTCCTTGCCCCTTTAATATGTGTTTCTTGCAGACATAGTATACCAGCTTGTAGTATCTGCAAATATAAGGCAGCCCATTGTATCTTAAGGCTGTCATTCATCCCATTAATATTCAGGGTAGCTATAAGAATTTTACCAATAACATAATCTCTGATAAATCACAACCCAGTTGCCCCTTCTTTTTTGTAATTTAACACATAAACCAAAACTGTCCTAAAGTATTCACTGCTGTTCTTTGCTCTCCCTGTATGTGTTAATCCTATCCATAATAGCACCAGGTATTCCATATTTATACCTCTCTTCTTATGTTGAGATCAGCCCACTTCCCCTCCCTTCCTTGCCACCCCACACAGAGTGCACCCTCCCCAACCACACCCTCCCACCACCACCATGAAGCAGTCAGGTCAACTGTGACCTGAGTGATGGCTTCTGTTATCATTCAAAGCCTTCTCCCCACTAGCATACAGACCAGAAAAACAAGAGGACGTCTTTATAATAAAAGAGAAATATAGAGGGAGGTATGTAAGAGTAAACCTCGCTTATTCTCCTATAGAAAAAATAAACCTAACAACAATTTAGGGGGGAGTCTGAACTCTAAAAACTAAGATCAGCATAATGCTTATATAGACTCTCCACACTTCAAAGCGATTTGCTCATAACTCTGGTGTCTCTATAGCTGATCGTGAAGAGAGTTCCTGCATATACTTCTTGGCTTTTATTTCGTAGGTGAATGTCTAAGTCTTTCCTCTGAGATTAACTTTCAGACAAGCAGAATTAATTAGAAACAAATTACAACCAAGAAGCTGAAATGGCTTGTAAAGCTGCCTCTGCTACCGTCTCCTTTCCACAGTGGCATGACAGAAATCAGATTGTACAAAAAAGCTATGACTGTCAAAACTCCGTCTAGCATAGGGCGGGCCTTTTAAAAAATTGCTTGTCGGAGTAAGAAGTTGCCAAAATACACCAGAATAGCTCTAGGTATTTCTACCTGGTCGCCTCATGGCTTTTGAAGCATCAAGGGGAAGCGATGTACCCGCTGTACCTCCAAATCCCAATTCCACATTGTAAGGTCCGGAAGGCCCCCTTTAACAGGTTCAGCATGAAAGCTCTGATATTGCTCCCTTCTGCTACCCCCAAATATCTAAAATTATTTCTCCGCTGTCTATTTTCAAAGTCTTCCCTTTTCCATATTACATTTATCAATTGTGACTCATGGGCTTAACTCTGGTCTTTCATTTCACTGATATCCATCTGCATTACAGAAGCTCGCTTCTCTAGAGAGGTAGTCCTGCTGCCAATTTCAGAACAGGTTTTGTTAACTTGCCTCATTGCTCCCTGTACTTTCTTAGAGCCTAACCAGGCTTTTTAACTGTTGTTACGAGATTCTTCTTGTTATTCCTTTATAGAACTATAAATGAGTGCCAGCAAGGGCTCCTCTTTATCTTCTGATCCTACTGCAGGCAGAGAGTGGTCGTGCTTATTCTTGCACTGTCCCATGCCCCTCATGCCTGTCAGCATAAACGTGTGGGGTTGACAAATAGTCCCATTTCGAGGTTTGTGCATTCTGGGGGACTCTCTCCAATGCACGCCCCATTTCTGAATCTTCTCTTTACATTTCCTTTTTGGTTTCACTTTCCTTGCCATTGAAAACAGCCCATCTGGAGCGCTATTAGAACTGTCACCGACCCCCAGGAATGTAGAATAACTTCAGACTCACTAATATTTGTATCTGAAGATCCTGATTCCTCTGTAAGGGAGAGGAACCTTTCCCCATGATCCGGGGAACCCATAGTGACCGCTAATATTCCAACACTTGAATCTGGAGGGCCTGCATCTTATTTAAAAGAGATACACCCAAGGGGAGTACAGCTCGCAGTGCTCCATATACCATTTTTTGCCAGTTCAATTACATCAACCAATACTGTAATATCGTCAGGGTGGGACCCCCCAATGTAATTTCCCCCACCTTCGCATTCCCGGCACTAAACGGCGTGATAGTTGATGTCTCTAGTGTCTCTCCCTCCAGACTCATGTTGGAGATCTCTTTCATGGGCTTGTGAGGTTTTCCAGCTCCTTCTAGGGACTGCGAAGATTGTAAGTTCTCTGATGTTGCCATATTTCTGGGTCCCTGAGCTCCTTCTAGCGCTGATGCGCTCCTCTCTGCATTGCTGAGTTGTGGGGCTGCAGCAGAAGAAACAAAGAAGTCTTCAATTGAGGATTGCGGCGGCCGATTAAGCTGCGCTGCCACTCCGATAGTCTCCGTGGCTGACTGTATTTTTTGCCGTAGTATTTTGCCCCTGGGGTGCAGGTTCTTTCTAAACACTGCTCTGCGGGTTTTTTTTACACTTGTGATTCTGGAGCAGACTTGCCTGGTTGTGTGTAGTGAAGCTGCAGCGGCAGTCTCTGTCTGTTCCCGGACCTGTCTCGTGCTCTTCGGCAGCATGCTTTCCGTCTCCTGTATATGCCATCTGAGCCCGCTGCACAAACCTCCAGATGTTCGTCGTAAAATCTGGGAGGTAGCAGTGATTAACAGGACCTAGACCTCCGGACCCCGTGTGTTGGCGTGGAGTTCAGCTTTTCTGACAGAAACCGCTCTACATGCTTCAAAGGATACTCACTTTCTCCTGTTTTCCTTTCTTATTACATTATGACAAAGAAACAATTAGGTCTGGACGGAAGCAACTCGCAAGGCGTGCTACACAGTCTCCATCAGGCTGATATACTATGTCTGCAAGAAAAACATATTGAAGGGGCAAGGAAACATCTGCTAGACTCAGTGGGCCTCCAGGTGATTGGTTGTACAACCCAAGGTACAAGGGCTCAAGGGCTAGCCATCTTGGTGCGAAGGTATCTTCTCAGGTTCAATCTTGTGCTGATAGTTTTCGCAGATGGGTGATTACTCGGTGTTATTATCCAGGTGGGGTATTTACGGTGTGCTCGATATATGGACCGGTCACCGATCCCGCGTCTTTTGATTGGTTGGTTAAAGAACTGGTGCTCTGGCCTACCCTGATCATCATCTGTGGTGACTTTAATATTCACTTTGGAGGAGGATCTCTGAAGGCTGGTGTTAATTCCTATAGAGGTCGGAAACATAGAGTGTCTAAATCATTGTAATATATGAGGAGAGATCATGGGCTAATTGATATCTGAAACAAGGTAAAAGTACCAGACCCAGGGCTCACTTATTATTCTGCCCCACATCGGAAACATGTACGTTTAGATTATTTTTTATCTCCCATGGCTTGCTCCAAAATTGTAAAATTGAAAAATTTCCGATCAGAATTCACTAGTATTGGACCTAGAAATACAGAGGCTAGTGAAAAAAGCCTTGGCCTGAACTTTTGAGAGGGCATTATTGTCCGATTAAGAATATGTCAGGCACATAGATAATTGGATACCAATATTCATGAAAGATAATAGGGGAAGCGCTCCTGCGGGAGTAGTATAGGATGCCTTCAAGGCAGATGTGCGTGGGGAGACAATTAGGTTTAGCTTGAACTGGCAAAAAAGAAAAACATCAAATGCTGGCACAATATGACGTGTTGGCTGAAGCTAAAGTAAAGTTAATACAGCCAGCATCTGATGGGGTGGACTTTGAGAAAGCACAGCACAAAGTTGCCCTCGCTAAGGCAGCGATCACTGAGATATCTACAGGGTAGCCGCTGATAAGTTTGCCACCTAGAAGCAAGACTGCTATGAGTATAGTGAGCGGGTTGGTCATCTCCCCGCTATTCAAATTAGACAAAAATCTACACAAGAGGAGATAAAGGAACTGAGGGCTACAAACGGGGGGCATCGCTGCTGATCCTGAGGGAATTTGGGAGATCTTTCGGTGGTGTTATCAAAATCTTTATAGTGAGGGAGGGGAGCTGGGGGGATGGGGGTATATTAAAAAATCTCGAGGCAAACCCCAAAATTTAATACTGAAGATCAGGACTAACTCAATTACCCCAACCCCCCCCCCCCCGCCACGGAAATAAATACAGATGTTTTAAAAAGCCTACAGGAAAGCGGTTGGTACAGACAAGATCCCCATTGAGTTCTATAGGGTGTTGTCCACCCAGCTAGGGGAAATCCTGACAGACTTGTTTTTACACATATATGAGGGCCTAACTCCATTGGTGTCCTGGTTGACAGCAAATATGGTACTTTTTCCATAAATAGATCAACCTCTCCTAGAACCTGTATCATATCGGCTAATAACGCTGATCAATAGTGACATCAAAATGTACTCGAAAGTACTGGCCATGTATGTATCCCGTATAATTGGTATGGTTGTTTATCCTAGGCAACATGGCATAAAAGGGGGACCATGTATCATATCAGCCGGGTTATTACTCTTTCACATGTTTCTTTGGTGCCAGAATATCCTATAGCTTTGATATGAGATGCAGAAAAAGTGTTAGATAGGCTTCCTGGAAGTATTAATGGGTCACCATGAACTGGTTTGAAGTTGGGCCTAGGTATATCAAGGCAGTAAAAGCACGGTACCACAATCCCACCGCTAGGATTGCATTAATTGGGGATCAATCAAAACAAATTCAAATACAAGTTTTAAGGCAAGAGTGCTCCTGTTCCCCGTTGCTGTTCGCTCTGTACATAAACCCCTTAATATGGAAATTTGACAACAACGCTGTAAAAACACCTAGGCTTTATCGTGGATGGAATACAAAAGTGCTGGCCTATGCTGACGATGTCGCCATAGTGCCTCCTGATGGCATTGAAAGAAATCGAGAAAGAGTCAGGTATATTTGGTAGATTCTCCGGGTACTCTTAAAATCGGGATAAAACCCAATTGGTTATCAGCAGGAATCTACAGTTAAATTATATCCAGGTGATGGAGAAGGCAGTGTATTTGGGTGTTAGCATTGCTGCTAAGGTTGATCAAATAGTGGAGAATAACCTATCCCTAGTTATTGGAAATGCAAAGAAAGATTTTGCCAGAGTGGATAATTTGCGTTTGTCGCTATAATTATTAGAAGCAATGTTGTAAAAAATGATGTTTCTCCCCAAAGTGTTATAATTCTTATGGGCCATACCACTTGAATTTGGGAGTCATTGGTTTTAGTTAATCCATGATACTGTGATCAGATTTATCTGGGCTTACTCTAAAACCAGGAGGGCTCTCAAGTTTTTTACCCTTCTTAAAGAAAGGGTGGGGGGGCTGTATTACTGTGCGGCAGCCTTACAATACATGGTTACCCTAATTGGGGAGCGGGATGGAGCTCTTGGTGTTTGATCTACTGCTTGGTCCAGAAGCTAGGGGGAGCCTTCTCCGTCAAATAGAACCCAGCTATTTTGACAAGATTTGCTTCAAGACTATCCAGGGAGTTGACAAGATCTGGACAGCACTTCGAAGATACTGGAGCTAGGGCGATTTAATTTTTACACTCTGATTCAAGAAAATCCTTGTCTCCCGGGGCCTTTTTGGGGTTGTTATGTACTTGGGTTGATGTGACATGGTCTTAAAAGATATCGGGATTTTTATACCGACATGGGAATTATATCCTTTAAACAAATGAGCTTAATCATCAGGATTTTAAAAAAATATTTGCAAGTTCAGGATTCTTTAATCAAGAAGGGTGGTGGGCCCTCAAGGTTTTTTAGAACAGAACTTGTGGATTTATTAGAGAGGGGGGTTGCACTGCACGATAGGCCGTACTTATGGGGTATTACACTCCCTCTCGAACGACGATCCGTGAAATGGCAAACCAACATACAGCTCTTTTTAGGTCTCGCCTGATCCAGCGCATGCGGTGCTCTGGCGAGACTTTTAGTTAGTGGGCTTAAAAAAAACGACCACATGCTTTTTGTGTGGCCTAGAGCGTGCGGTTACGCGCACAGGCGCCATCTGGCTTTCCACGCGGGCACCCTTACAGCGCGTGATCACTTTCACGGCCGCGTCATTTTCACGGCCAATGCTTGTTCATTATTGATTTGCATTCCCGAGCGGGCTTGATGACTGCACAGCATTCCTGTGCGATTCTCTTTGTTATTTTAATTATAAAACAAAATACAGCAGTTGCCTCCTTCTCTCTCTTGAGCGAGCGAATGGAGGCTTTTGCGCTGCACCTAATACCGACAACACAAAAACCTCTTTGAAGTCGGTGTACTCTTCCTTGGTCCAAGGCTGTTGTACAGCGCCATCTTTTTAGACGGTTCCATTCCCTTTTAGAAGATCTGTAATTATTATTGTTATGTCGCCTGAATGCGTATTTTATCCAAATTTTTGAAAGCCAATAAAGCTTGGATGTATTCCAAAACGGAGCCAAACCTTTCGTTAGGACCTTATGCAAAATAGTTTATCTATACATTTTATCGCGAATGAATCACGCCGCATGCTGTCATCAGTGTTATCTGGCGTGTTTTTTGGTTTGCTCAATTGTATACATTTTACCGCTTTGCAGATGTGCTCTATTAACTTCCCTTCCGCTTTTCCGATTTCGCTTGTCTTTTTTGTAAATTTTTATTGGCATGACATTGTTTTTGGAAGGCGTCTGTTCTGTCCTCTTATCTCCCAACACCCTCCCGCTTTCCAGCTTGACTCTCTCCCCCTAAGCACTGCTTCATCTTTCAGAGTTTCAGGCGATTGCTATGACACACCACAGCACTCTAGCAGCTCAGTTGCCTTGCTGCATGATAACAAGCAGGTTGTGCACACTACTAATAAGCCGGTGGTCACGGACTAATTTGGGCATTACGAAAATGCATACTCTCATAACTGAATGTCAGGGTACCGCACCTCGGGATAGGTTATTGACTGCACTGACAATGTACATGTTTGTGTTTACCGAATCTTAAAGAGCTTAGCTAGTGAATTAAAAGTTATATTAGCTAATCTTAGCTGTATCTTAAGGTTCGCAGTTCTCAAAGTGAGTTTCAAAACATGAAGCCTCCATCTCAGGAGGACGGGCAATAAATTGTACAAGCATTATCGTCCTTTTTTTTAAAATTATTAAATCAATGGGTTAAAGCAGAGGTCTTCAATCTGTGGGGTGTGACCCCCAGTGGGGCCGTGGAGTCACAAGAAGGGGGGTGCGCATTCCCCAGCGAGCACTGTGCCAGAGAGAGCCTCTCACTGGGAGCTGCTCTGAAGAGCAATCCTATTGTGAACACTTCTCACCAGCTGATGAAGGAGGATAGGTTTTTGGCGACAACGACCATTAGGAGGCAGTCTGGCTCTGCAGGAGGCCATACTAGCTTAATTGACCTTGTGCAGGGCCTGTTCATGCACTGCATCTAGAAGGGAAGGCGCTATCTGGGCTTGGAGGGGGGCTGGAGCAGGCCGTTCTCCGAGAGGGGAAAATGGGATGGAAATCAGAGGCCAGAACCAGCCAACTTCAAACTTTCCTTACCTTCTGCTATTTCGAAATTTGTAATTTTTCCGTTTTTTTTTCTCCACCTAGTCTACGCAAATACTTTCGATTTTTTTATTGTGGTACATAAAAACACCTGAACTGGAAAGGCATTTGACACCTGGTGCTAGAATATTCATATTTCCTTTCAAATACATGTTTGAAAATTATTTGTAAGACTTATTTCTATTAACTTTTAATTTTGTATTCTTTGCTCTCATTGAGGCATAATTCTGCCAAATGTCATATTTATAATGTGAAATCAATGGCACAACCTTTCGTGTATGAAGATGGTTTCCGCAGTGAAAGCACTCGCAAACATATTTAAATAGCTGTTTTCATACTTTCTGGAAAAAGACAACCCTCCTGGGACGGTTAATTATAATAATTAATTTGCTTCAGCTGAAGTGTCATTCACGGAGCGTCATGTGCTGTGAAACAGAAGCCCGCAGACAGTTAACCCTCAGGGTGCAGCAGCTTGACTGAAAGAAATACAATTGTGTGCTAGGTGCAAATGTAAATAAAGGGTGCTTGAAAGCAGGTACTGGTTTTTATTCAAAGCTTGTGATGCCACAGATGCATTCTTTTTTAGTGTTAGTGCAAAGAGAACAATTGAGCTGTGAAGTATGTGCTTTCAATTGTAATTGAATTTGTATAACGCTTACTACCCCAAGAGGTGTTAAAGGGACAGTTTTGTAAAAAAAATATGTACAATCTGGGTATTACTAAAATGCAAGTTTTAAATAATGACTTACATATTCACAGTGCTTTCTGTAACAAGCTGTAATCTTCTAGCACAAAAAATGCACGTCACTAGTCTCCGCTGCACCATCAAATAATTAATTCTGTGGGTCCCTGGTTACACATAGACCTCTGAAGTGCATTAAACTAATAAAGGTGTCATAATGTACTATTATGCATTTCCCACTGCGAACAACTTTTTAAATGTATTTTTCATTTAAACTAACAGTTATTTTATACATAGCTACCTGGCAGTGAAAAACCTAAACATTTTTACAGAATACACTGTTTAATAATATTTCCCCACCTTACAAAAATGATTTGCCACAGGAATTAAGGGCGTTTATGGTTATTGATGGAGAGTAACAGGTTCTAGGATAGTTTGTCAGGAGGGCGTCCTTACACCTAAAATCTTTTGAGGAGGGTTTCTCGGCATCAAAAAGTTTGAAGAACTCTGGGTTACAGTAGTGTTTTGGAGTTTCTGTTGTGGCTTTATTAACATGTTTTCTTCAAAACTTGTTGAACCCTAAATCACGTATCGAATGTCCGACAATTATCTGTCAAATTTAAAACAACCTCTGTGTTTGTACGTATTCTAAATTTTGCCCTTCCTACCTAAAAGACCCAGCGAAGCGCAGCTTTTCTGAGAGCTTTAGCAATAAACACTTAAACACTTTCTCTGACGCACCCTGGAGATGCCTGCAGCAGTCTGCGCATGCTCGAGTGACTTCAACATACAGGCGATCTACTCAAGTGTTCTCTAAAGAAGCTCCACTCCACTCCTGAAACGCTTCATACATCTCTTTGTTTGCTCGGATGTGAAACGTCACCAGAGTACAAGAGTTTTTGTCCCAAAAGCATGAAATAGTTTGCAGTAAATCTGAAGTAAACTGGTCATTCAGGTCTGAGTGGTATTCTCTCTGTCTGGGTTGCTCAGTGTCTGCATGCATAAACAAATCCCAATTACTGGTCATGTGGCACCACGTTCAAAGCATGTGCGCTTATTGTACATATTTTAAGCCATACCCTTTGATTCCCCGGGGTGTTTAGTCCATACCTCTGGAAACCGTATGCCTACACACGCAATGCCCGCAATCAGAATAAACAAAAAACACGCTGCCATCCAGAAGCGCGCAAAGCAAACCACAAGAAAACAATATATTTGAAAATGGCATAAACACCACCTAGTAAGGAAATGCTGTAATATATACACACAGTCGTATATTCTTTATCTGAAAGGCTGTGTGTCTTTTATTTTAATTTAAGTTTGCAAACTTTTTTTATGTTTGAAAGGGAGCATGTATGTAATGTAAATGTATAGGCATTTATATAGCGCACTACTTACCCGGAGGGTCCCAAGGCGCTTCGACCGCTGCGAAACCCTTCCTGGCTTCCCTGAGAGATGGTCCCTTAATGGGTATCTCCAGGGTGAGACCAGGCATCCCCGGCGGTCTGGTGGGGCCGTTAGTGAAGATGAGGCAAGCTAATGCCCAGAGTTGCCGAGTGTGATCGCTGATCAGAGTGGGCACCGAGGCGAGAGAATTATCGAGTCCGCGGACCCTGGTCCAGAAACCTGCCGCGCCGGGAATCAAAGTAAGCGTGGACAGACAAATATAATTTAAAGTTTAACATTAAAAATAAGAGCGAGAACAATCTTAAAAACTATGCTAATTTGCTCTTTTAAAGAACAGTGTTGTCTTCTTTTAAAACACAGCTTAAAAATCAGTGTGCATGCTGGCAGCATTACTCTTTTCACCTATCAAAAACCAATGAACGCAAGCATTGGCTTAGCCAATAGGTCTTGCTTTTGGACCGTATAAGTATTTAGTTATGCAGCACAATATCCTTGGTGCAACAACATCAACTGTTGCATGGCTAAACACTTATATCTGCTGTAGCAAAATGTAAGTGTGTTCTTTTTTTTATCTGCCACCGGTTAACTTTTTACTTTTGAGGAAATAATCTATATATATATAAAAACGAAAGTATGTCTGTCTGTTTGTCCTTTATGCATTACTACACCATTCATCCGATCACCATGAAACTTTGGGAAGTTGTTGAGTGCATTCCCGCAAAGGCTTCTGTCAAAAAACTTTTAAAAAATCGGCCCCTCAGGGCCCTCATAATCTTTCAAATACTGAAATAGACAGCGAATTTGCAAGCATTGTCGACAGTTACGACCCCCAAACGGAAATCGATGGGTCAATCTACATCAGAAGCACGAAAGAACAAGCATTTGCAATGCAATAGGTCTCGCATTAGTAAATATTTGAGCTTGTGCCATTGCAAATAATAATGCAACAGCAATAGCTCTCATTTTTAGTAATACGAGACTTGAGTATGCTACTATGGCACAAAATGCACTCAAAGAGGACAGGACAATGGAAGTACGTATTTGATAAACAAAACATATGTGATTATGAAGTAGGCCATAGAGACAACACATTAAACAAGGCTGTGTCCTGGCCCCGCATCTTTTTAACCTCTACATGGCAGAACTGGCCCCAAAACCCAAAAAGATCATATCTCATCCACCCAAACTAGGTACTTTATTACTAGCTCACTTATCATATGCAGATTACATTGTTTTGATGAGCCTAACTGAGATCGGCCTACAAAGAGCACTTAAAGGAACGCTGGAATATATAGCCAACAATAATTTAGAGATAAACATCGAAAAAAGTAAAATAATGCTGATCAGTAGACATCAGCAGGCAAAACAGCAATTCCAATTAGAGGGCAAAAAATTAGAAGCAGTATCCAAATATAAGTATCCGGGCTTCTATATTGACAACAGGCACAATCATGGCGACCAAAAAGCATGACTCGGAGGACAAATGCCCTATCATTTGCATTCAGGTCGTTAGCGAAAAAACTGAAGAGGCCATCATTTAAACCCATATTAGCAGTAATAAAAGTCAAGTTGTTACCAACATTAACATATGGCAGTACGGCATTGTACGGGAAAGACGCTGACCTACTAAAGTCTCAAGTTTCAATTTATAAAAGAGTCTTTCAAATTCATCAGTCCGCCTCCCCAGCACAGGTAAGAGTAGAATTTGGGGTAACCAATGAAACACTGGGGAGAATGTACGCAACCGTTAAGCAATGGTATACTCTTAAGCAAAAAGCGACAGAATTGGAACTGAACAAGCCTTTGTTCGACGAATTAGAGAATGATGAAAAATCCCCATACAATCAATATCTAATAAAAGCACTACTAGAAACCTGCAGAGGTGGGCTTTGGGAAACCAATTTGTCCTACTCATCCTTTAAGCAAGCCATAAATAAATCAGCTACATTTCACTCCTAGCTGGTCGATAAAGTCATCCTCAGTAAGAGAAAACACGCTTGGATGGTAATTACTAATTATAAGACACTTACCCCAGCACCATACCTAAACATCACGTTCTCGGTCTACAAAGAGTTGCAGCTAATGGCTTTGCGTCCAGGCAATCTGCCGTCTACTGCCGATCAGCCAACATGGATCCACAAAGGGCCGAAAGAATGCATACTATGTGGAAGCAGTAAAGAGGATTTTGTTCACCTAGTCTGCATATGCCCCAAATTATCATAAGCGCGACTCACTCTATTAAAACAAGCCATGAATACCAGAGGCATTAGGACTTGTAGATCTGCAATTATAGTGACGTTAGAAACTACAGACGTAACACTGAACTGTAAACTAATAAAGTTCCTTTCCGTACATACGCAAGCATTAAAAAAAATATGGATATGCACCTGTCTCCGGGATACAATGGTGAATAACACAAGAATGTTTAGAGAAATATTCACTTTTGCAAATCTCACTACGAGTTAATCAATGCTTCAGACTTATTAATTATGCACCCGGACAATATCTGTATTTTACTAAAAAACGAATTAACTGAATTATGATATTTTCATACAATTTTAAGTGCTAACAATTGTCAAACAAAAGATTTTTTTGTAATGATTTTTTAGGCTTTATACAAAAACTAACTTTTTCCGTAGTTTTATCACAGAAATGGTATTGTACTGGTTTTAACTAACTGAAACAATAAACAATCTTGAACCTTGTATCTCTATCTGAACCAATTCTGTGGCAGCAAATAAGAGCCACACTGAACCAGTCAGAAGCAGGAGGCGGGAGTAAAGTCCTTTAATGGACCACAACCTGTCTTGCTGCAGGCAGCGCATGCACTGTAGGCTCAGCCTAAAAACAGCATTGGATTTGGGAAAGTCTGCCATTCACACAGAGAACTAAAATACTACCCACATTAGGAGCACAATAATTATAACACTGCCACTCATGCACTCCACAAGCGTACCATGCTACCCTCCTGATAATGCGCTTTAGCGATCCACAGAGGGGTATGAAACTATAAATTACTACTATACAATATTGGTATTCAAATAGCGTAGACATCACTGCTACTAACAGATCTGCTATCATGGGATGATTATAAATGCTAGTGAGGTTGTATACTACGACTTAGGTCATTACAACTGAGCAGACAGTGGAAATTGCCATTAAAATATGTGACACACGTGTACACTTCTCATAACATGAAAATGGGACACGGTTCTTTGTGAACCACTTTTCCCCTCACCTCATGGTTTCTCCCGTAAACCTAGAGCTACCTAAAAGCATACTTATCAGAGCGCCATAAAAAAAAAAACTGTCTCTGTACTCAACACAATGAGGCAAGGAACTATATTTACCATCCGGGTGTGGAACCACTGCTCCCAACTCCTAGACATGTTACTGATACTTCCGCCTTCAGAGCTTCCGGTTCAAGTGTACGACTTCCTGTGTACAGGACAGGTGTGTTTGTGCTGACCATGTGAGCAATGAGCTTCCTTTTGAGGACTTTCGGAGGCTGAGAAACACCCTGGAGTTTACCGCCTTCTGACCGGTGCATGGTAACGTCATATCTCCCAGCACTTCCGGTGGGCAGCCAGTCTGACGTCAAAGCGTAAGCGGAGCGACTTACTCGTGGGTGTTATGTCACGGGCTGGTGCAAAGGGATGTCAAAGGCGATGACGTCACAGTTTTGACTGCTCAAGTTTTGGACATTTTGGGAGTCATCTTGGGGGCAGTGTTGTCGGCGGGGTAAAAGGGCAGTCGTAAAGTTTATAACTTCCAGCACTACTTTGTCAAACGGCAGCAGTTGGGGGAGAGGGCATCATGGCGGCAGTGGAGCTGCTCCTGGACTCCTCTATTCGACTCTGGGTGGTGCTGCCTATAGTCGTTATCACCTTTTTTGTAGAACTTATCAGACACTACGTGACCCAGCTGCTGCACAGCGACAAGAAAATGGAGCACGTGCATCCACTAACAAGGGGCGGCAGGGAGCAAGCGAGCAGGTGGTGTGATCACGCAGTGCGCGTACACATCTCATGTTATCCCACTTGAACACCGCTGTACGTGTGGGAAAGTGAAATTGACAGGAGATGTGCGCGTGGCTGTACGCGCAAAAGTGAAACTCCATTCTGGATTGCCTACGAAAGCGGGACAGGCGATGTGCGCATGGCTGTACGTGTGCGTCCTCAGACCCCAATCGCCGCGCGTGCCCCGGTCTGTCTCCCTTGAGAGGTATGACGCTGACAATAAGTCTCGCTGGCGACAGCGCTTTGGCGCTGTAACGCCAGGCGAGACCTAAAAAGGCATTACGAGCTTCAGAAACAGATGCAAGGGGAATCAAGATTAGAAGCTGTTCGAATACAAACTACTCAAGCCCGTAATTCTCAAACAAACGAGCAACGAGAATCAAGAGTGGAAGCCAATTGAGTACACACTGCTCAAGCCCGTTCTTCTAAAACGAACAAGCAACCAGAATCAAGATTGGAAGCCAATCGGGGACGCTTTGCTCAAGCCACACTTAGAAATGTTTTCAAAAATAAAATGAATAAGTTTCAATAACAGTGACACAATGTTAATTTAATGTTATCATAACGAGTTTCCTTGAATTTCCTTTCTTCTGAGAGCGCAGCAACGCGTGACGGGTAAGCTAGTTTATACATAAAGAACATCACATTAAGTTTAATAGCAACACCATACGTATTTACAACTTGAAAACAAGGTTCCATCCCTAGTAGGAAAATCCAGATCCTATCATTGAGCGCAATTCACTGAATGTTTACATTCCTGAAACAGACACAGATGCAGGCCACAAGAGCAACAGAGATCTTTGGAGCTCTACAAATGGTCACTCTGAAAGCGCATTGTTTTTTTTTATTTGTTTTTTTAATATTTTATTTTTCTTTTGATACAAAACCAAAACTTCAAACCAAGCATGAATACACAATGCACAATAAATATCCATCCATATCAAAATGGCAAGGCACACAATAGGGTACATTATCCTCGTCCAGCCCGGCAGTACCCAAGTTCGGGTGGCCTGGGCACAGCTGATATACAGAGTCTTGGTTACATCACACGCAGGTCCTGGGACATCGCAACATTCAAGGCTCCCTCCCGGTCCATCCAGTAGTAGGTCACCATCCCCTGCCTCTCCCCCCCCAATGTCTAAATCACAATAGTTTATCCACGGTGCCCATATTTTACGAAACTTCCGTGGGCAACCCCTATCCTTGTAGGTCACTTGCTCCGCCACCATGTATAAATCAAGACTCGCCCTCCATTCAGTCATGGTGGTTAGTCGCGGGCCCCCCAGTATTTGGCTATTTATTTATTTGATTTGTAAAGCGCTACAGCTACCCAAAAAGGGTTTCCCGGCGCTGGTAGAGAGATTGAGTGCGGAAAAAGGAGGGGACGGAGATAATAGCCAGGACAGGATTACTGGTTGAACAGCCAGGTTTTCAGAGATCTACGGAAAGTACCAAGATTAGTTTCAGTGCGCATTTTTAAGGGGAGGGAATTCCATAACTTAGGACCTAGGTAGGAAAAGGACCTGCCTCCCATTCTGGAAAGCCGGACCTTAGGCACATTAAAAAGGCCCTGAGAAGAAGATCTCAGATGCCGAGTGGGAAGATAGACATGAACTAGGGATTTTAAGTATCTAGGGGCAGAACCAAATTTTATCTTATGCATGAAGCAGAGAGTCTTAAATTTTACTCTGCTCTCAATTTTAAGCCAATGCAAGTTTTTTAGATGTTCCGACATGTGTTCTCTTCTGTGGCACTTGTGTAACAGACGGGCCGCGGCATATTGTACACGCTGCAGTCGTTTCATTACAGCTTGGGTTGCCCCGAGATAAAGGACATTCCCGTAGTCAAGCCTAGAGGTGATTAGGGCGTTGACTACAGATTTTTTGGTGTCTTCCGGGAGCATCCATATAATCTTACGGAGCCATCTCAGGATTACAAAACACATGGCAGTAAGTTTCCCGACTTGAGGCTGCATTGTAAGTCCTTTGTCGATAGTTATGCCTAGGTTCCGGACTTGGTCACATGGGATGGGGAGAGGACCCATGCTGGATGGCCAGTGGGAGGCGTTCCATAGATCACGGCTGGGGCCAAAGATTAGAACCTCTGTCTTTTCTCCATTGAGCTTCAACAGATTGGTCCGCATCCAGGTAGCGATTTTGACAAGGCCAGATTTCAGGGGCGAAGGAGAGTCTATGTTTGTATTGGACAGAGAGAAAATTATTTGCGAGTCGTCAGCGTAACTAAACATGGTTAGGCCTTCATTTTCCGCGATACGGGCAAGAGGGGCCACGTATAAGTTAAAAAGAAGGGGGCTTAGCACAGAGCCCTGGGGGACACCAAAAGGGGACTGATAGACACCAGAGGTGCCTATGTTGGAGTTAATTTGAAAAGAGCGCTGATCTAAAAAAGAGGTTAGCCACTCGAGAGCAGTTCCCCTTATGCCAACATTAAAAAGGGAGTCGAGCAGGATACTGTGTGAGATGGTATCAAATGCTGCACTGAGATCAAGTAATATCAGTGCAGCAGTGAGTCCCTTGTCAACTAGGCTCCGCAGATGTTCTGTGACCCCCAACAAGGTAGTCTCGGTTGAGTAACCGGGTCGGAAGCCCGACTGAGAGGAATGGAAGATGTCATTTATCTCTAAGTAATGGGCCAGATGGTTATGAACATGTTTTTCCAAAAGTTTGGAAAATGCAGGTAACAAAGAGATCGGGCGAAAGTTACCCAGAACTTTCGGGTCAGCCGTAGGTTTCTTCAACAAAGGTGTGACCTTAGCATGTTTCCATGATATAGGGACAGTGGCAGAGACGAGGGACTGGTTTAAGATTTTACATATTAAAGACAAATGCCTAGTGTCAAGTTTCTTAAGTATTGACACAGGGAGAGGATCTACCGGGGAGCCCGATTTTAGTTTCCTAACAATTTCTTGTAGATTTTTAATAGTAATTTCAGGCCAGCAAATTAGAGGGAGATGTGTTTGCTCAGATTGTGTTTGCTGATTTTTATTGGCAATATTATTATTTGTTTCTTCCGACTGCTGCTTAGAAATATCGTCATAGATTCTTTCAATTTTGTTTGTGAAAAACTGAGCCAGTTCGTCACATTGAACATTGTTCAAAGATGGAGGTTCAGCAGTAGACTTGGATCCTGCCAATTCTTTAACTAAGTTAAATAATGTCTTTGATTTGTTTGATGCAGCTGAAATAGTCTGGGTGACATAGGCTGCACGAGCTGCAGCACACTCCCTATGATATTGCTTGAGTTCCTTTTTGTAGGTTTCCCCAGAAATATGAGAGTAGTCTTTTCTCCAGAGACGCTCGTAGCGTTTACATTTGGATTTAGCTGCCTTTAGTGCGTCATTAAACCAAGGTGCTGGGGTGTTATGAGGTTTAATTCTCTTTTTATTAAGCGGCAGGCAGATGTCAATGGCTCCCAGGAGCCACCTGTCCGTTGAAGCAGCTATGGCCTCCATGTTAGTTTCATCACTCAGAAGATCCTCAGGGACAGAGTCTAACGCTGAATTCAGTAGAGTCATATTAAGTTTCTTCCAGTTTCTGTGACCATAGAGGGATGATATGTAGGGAGGGGACGAGGTTTCTCCACCAGGGATAGTAAAATATGTGAGAAAGTGATCTGACCATTGAAGGGGTAAGGCAGGAAGGCATTGGATCTGAGGAAGATTGCCAAATATAGGATCAAGTAAGTGGCCATCTCGATGGGTGGCCCCCTGATTATGAAGCAAAATATGCATGGCCGCCAAATCATTGATCAGGTTATTGGCAGCCACATTTTGAGGGTCGTTTAAATGAATATTTAGGTCACCTATAATCAGGAAGGTGCTAGTGTCAATCAGAAGAGAGCCTACTAAGTCAGAGAACTGAGATGTCCAAGTTGTTGCTGAACCGGGTGGGCGGTATACCAGTAGGCCAGTTAATGTAAATGTAGGAAGTAGTGTGAGTTTAAAACAAGCTATCTCACAGGCATTCAAGGATAGGGGTTCAAGATAGCATTGATAAGAATTTTTATAAATGATAGCTATTCCTCCCCCTGATCGCTTAGGCCTGTCAAGTCTGAGTATAACATAGTTTGGGGGAAGTGCTTGTGCAACATCCGGACCAGAACTGTCATTCAACCATGTCTCTGTAAGAAACAGAGCATCCAGAGTGATATCTATGAGAAGGTCGTGAATATTCATTTTATGTTTGCAGAGTGAGCGGCAGTTTAAACTTGCAAGCTTCCATGTCTGCTTATTGACATTGCTAGGCATAGTCTGTTTACATAACTGAGGCGCATCCAGTTTATAGTAACATGTGGGGCATATAGCAATATTAAGGCGTTCGTTTTGAGAGACAGTACAGTTCCCATTTTCTTGTTTTCGAAGCGCGTGCAATGCCAGTGAGGAATATGTTATAAGTTTCTTAGTACAAAGGCCAGAGGTCTGTGGCCCTTGGCCCGGTTGGGCACGGACGGGCACAGACGGGCTCGCCTTTGGCGTGCCTTCGGCGCGCCGCCGGCGCGCCCGCTGCACCCGCCCGCTGCGCCGTCGGAAGGTGTTACACATTTATAGCCAGAGGAGGAGGGCGGGAGGCAGCCAGCAACTAGAGCGCTCGGTCTGCCTTCCCCCCCAAGATGGCGCCCGTTCCTGACTTGCACCAGCCCTAAGATCGGCTCGGCGAGGAAATGCAGGAAAGAGGTAGGGCGAGCTGAGATGCAAATATGCAGTCAGCAGAAGACACAGAAGTATTTTGCAAATTAAAAGTGGGCATTAAAATATTAAAAACAATCTCAACACACTTTAAATTTCCTATAAAGCAAGTATCTCTGCTTAGGTCGTTTTTCAATTTCAGAGTCACAGCCCCGGTTTTCGCCACCCAGGGTGCCTTCACACACACACACAATTCAATCAGTGTGAGCGCGAGAAAAGGAAACTCCTAAATAGTGTGGGAGGGCGGGAGGCAGCCAGCAACTAGAGCGCTCGGTCTGCCTTCCCCCCCAAGATGGCGCCCGTTCCTGACTTGCACCAGCCCTAAGATCGGCTCGGCGAGGAAATGCAGGAAAGAGGTAGGGCGAGCTGAGATGCAAATATGCAGTCAGCAGAAGACACAGAAGTATTTTGCAAATTAAAAGTGGGCATTAAAATATTAAAAACAATCTCAACACACTTTAAATTTCCTATAAAGCAAGTATCTCTGCTTAGGTCGTTTTTCAATTTCAGAGTCACAGCCCCGGTTTTCGCCACCCAGGGTGCCTTCACACACACACAATTCAATCAGTGTGAGCGCGAGAAAAGGAAACTCCTAAATAGTGTGGGAGGGCGGGAGGCAGCCAGCAACTAGAGCGCTCGGTCTGCCTTCCCCCCCAAGATGGCGCCCGTTCCTGACTTGCACCAGCCCTAAGATCGGCTCGGCGAGGAAATGCAGGAAAGAGGTAGGGCGAGCTGAGATGCAAATATGCAGTCAGCAGAAGACACAGAAGTATTTTGCAAATTAAAAGTGGGCATTAAAATATTAAAAACAATCTCAACACACTTTAAATTTCCTATAAAGCAAGTATCTCTGCTTAGGTCGTTTTTCAATTTCAGAGTCACAGCCCCGGTTTTCGCCACCCAGGGTGCCTTCACACACACACAATTCAATCAGTGTGAGCGCGAGAAAAGGAAACTCCTAAATAGTGTGGGAGGGCGGGAGGCAGCCAGCAACTAGAGCGCTCGGTCTGCCTTCCCCCCCAAGATGGCGCCCGTTCCTGACTTGCACCAGCCCTAAGATCGGCTCGGCGAGGAAATGCAGGAAAGAGGTAGGGCGAGCTGAGATGCAAATATGCAGTCAGCAGAAGACACAGAAGTATTTTGCAAATTAAAAGTGGGCATTAAAATATTAAAAACAATCTCAACACACTTTAAATTTCCTATAAAGCAAGTATCTCTGCTTAGGTCGTTTTTCAATTTCAGAGTCACAGCCCCGGTTTTCGCCACCCAGGGTGCCTTCACACACACACAAGTCAATCTCTTGTCAATCTCTTGTCAATGTCTTGTCAGGCCACGACCAACCCTAAGTTGGCGAGGACAAGCTTGTGCCTTGGGATGTCCACTTCAGTAGGGACCCCTAAAAGGAGAAACTTCGGTTCCAGTTCTAGTTGGACTTCTAGTATATTATTCAGCTCTGCAACAATCTTTTCCCAGTACGTTTGGACTTTGGTACATTCCCTGAAAACGCATTGTTGACCCTTTACAAAACACACACAAAAATGAATTTGGTCTGTTGAAGCGCTCCCCTTGTACTTACTCGTGGGTATTTGTGCAGTTTAGCAGTGTGGCGCAATTTGCTGTCTCAATTGGACCTGGAGCATATTGTTTTGTACGTTTTATTATGTTGTTAATGTACACGTTGAAATAATGTAGTGGTTTAGGGAAACATTGATCCCACCCTTCCCACACATCACACAACACAGGTGAAGCTAACATCCAGCAGGGCTTTCTTTTGAGCTTGCCTTGCGGCGCTTAAATGGTGTATTGTGTAATTTATGTAAACTCTTAAAAAATATATCCTCCTACGCAACATCACCTCAACATCAAACAAGCATCATCACAACACCAGCTGAACCGAACTCAGCACCAACTAAGGAGCACCTAAACGCCACCGCAATACCACCACTTTACCATGCCTCACTACTGCCTTTCTCGTTCTTACAGTCTTACAGTCACTACCACCACACCATCACTAAGCACCACCACAGCATCACTCAACACCACCTCAACATCATTAATCACCACCTCAACTTTAGAATAGTCAGGAAGAAGTTGCCAGCATTGCAAGGACAAAAACGACAATACATTTCTTTATGTGTATTCTTTTTTTAATTGAGTCATTCAGTTGTACATATTATCTTCTTCGTTATATACAAGGTAAAAAAATACTTATAATACCTTTATGCAGCCACAATGCTCTACAACAGAGCTTAAAAAAGCATTGGCAAAGCTGATAGCTTTTGCTGAACACTTATAAGGTCCCAAAGGCGAGACCTATTGGCTATGCCAAGGCTTGTTTGGAATCCTAGGAACTAGGTCATTCTCTTTTATTGTGATATTTTACTTCCCATCATAAAAATTGATTTACTCCTGCCCTGAACTAGAACAAATCCTTGACCGCTTCCAGTGTGGGATGAGGTCAGCACCAGGTTTGTGAATACTCACAAATGTGTGCCCAATCATACAGGGTATTACCATTTTGCAGCATCCAATTCCTTTACCCTCCCATTGCTGTTCTTAGATTTGCTCACAAGAAAATCTTGTGTGAGTAAATCTGCTTGCTACTGTAAAACCAACATTTCTGAATTAGGAAAGTGGTTTTGCACTTTTACATTCGGCTTTTTATTCTGAAAAGTCTTATTTACATGTGCAAGTATCCTTAAAAATGGGTCCTACTGTGTTTTCAAAGTGAAGATAGCCAGTATACACAATGCTTCAGTTTTCGAAGGGCTTTTTTCGTTAACTGACATCAGTTGCAGTGCGGGGGGCCCTCAAACTGTTAGGGACCAATACAATTTTATAGGGTCCCAATTTAGTCCGAGACCAATTAGTATCTGTGAGATATGGGAGACTATGGGCCTATCTTCATATTCTGTAAGGCAGCTCCATCATTTTGTGTTACACAACTGATCCTCCGCAGTACTAAGCTGCAGTCTTTCCCAACCACAAAATCATACGGCTGCAATGCTGTTAAGGCAGCAGTTATATAACTATGTATTTGATGTGTTTCCCTAAATAATTACAGTGTCTGGATCCTAGTTGGTCTGGGCAGATGGTTCTACCAAACTTTCTTGCCAACCATTACAACAAACCTGGAAGTTCTCATCTTAAACATCTCGCAGCCACAATTCACATAATCACCTATTAGTTTAAAGGCAGACACACGTCCAAGCACAATCATTACTTTTGCAGCTCTACAATGACTTCCTCCTGATGTGATCCAGATCTTCATCTTGAAGTGCTACGCCTACACTATCGTCACTCAGGTCATCCTAAACCTGAAAATTCCAATGCATCTTGACAGCTAAAGACTAGGCCAATGTCTCTCAGTATTCAATCAATGAATAGTGAGTAATCAATTTAAACCTAATTCATCCAAAACAGAACTCCAGACATACAGAGATTGGAGGAACTAACAATCCTTAGCAATCCGACCCTAGGAATTTAGTGTACCACCAACGAAGTTGAGCGAAGTAAGACAGCTGAGAGTGTTTGCAGATACTAGTCTTTCTCTGGTTCCCCCAGTAAACTAAGTCACAAAAAGTGCCCTCCGCACTATGCAAACCCTGAGTTTATCCAGGTAGAGCTCATATTATATTCACTTAGCGTTCTTTTATAGACTGATACCACAGATGGCAACCCTTCCGCACAAGAAGAAACGCATTGGTGGATCCTCCTATATACTATTGACAAATGTTTTGGAACTACCTTCAGGCAGAGTTAAGAAAAATGTAAGACCACCACAAATTGAAGACTTGTCTCTTCTCAAGAGGGTGCACCTAGAACAACACCTAGCCCCGAGAATTCTATGATACTAATGCTGTTGTATAATGGCTGCTCCTCTGCTGCTCTTGGGTGTACCTTGGCAGGTGGCATAAGACCAAGTTGTTTTCCCTGTCTCTCTGGGCATATAACATTCCTATTTGTTTGAACACCAGTCTTATCGTTTGCCCCTATTGTTCTGGGTTTGTACTCAGAACAGACACAATGACCCTTTATTTTTCCAGCTAGATGCTCAGCACTGAGATTTGCCCTCATATGAGGAAAGCATTCAACTATGGGTATCTATAAGCATTCTCTATTATTCATATCTCCGCCACCAGGCTCTTGCAAATGTACCATTTTGCAATTCTCTGCTCCCTCATATATGCCCCAATACTTCAGAGTGTGGTTGGAATTGCGTTATACTCCACCACCCTTCAATAAAATACCAATATCATTCAAATTCCTATTCATTTATCCTTGTTGGTTTTGGGAGGAGTCCTTGGGCATGTCCTTTCGTCATATAATGGCTGCCCTCTGCCTCTCCATGAAGGATACATACAAATATGATTACAATTTAGTGTATTAAATCATCTTACTGAAAGACCTGATCGTTAATAGAGGTCTCTGCTAGACAGGCCGGATATGTGGTTGTTAGGACAGACAAGAGCATACATCTAACAAGCATTAGGGGCAGCAACAGTGCATGCATCAGTTTCAATGACGTAGTGAAGTACCCACTATTCCAGCTCCATTGAAGGTACCTCTGGACAGATTATGTTGCTCTTTTTAACCCCCTCAACTTTGATCACAGGTCACAACACAGAAATAGAAGTTAACAATGCAAGAAAGAAGATAGCATCACCCAGCCATGGGTGGGGTAATGGAGTGGCATAGAACCAACAAGCAAGGTTACAGAGAGAAAGGAACATTATAGAAATTACACAGAAACAAATAAGTGAGAAATAATTAAAATGTTAGCACATTCCTTTACAGTCCCTACCTGCAGTGCAGGCAGGGCACCACCTTTCAGGAGGTCCCTATTCAGCCTAAAAGAGGTATAGTATGGCAGCAGCAATAGAGGTCACTTACATAACGATCAGGTTTGATATAGACAGCGGTAGTAATCCTACCTCACACAGAAGCGAAATAGTCATTGCAGCAGAGCAAGCTAGTCTCTCAAATTAGAAGAACTGTATTGACATTGGCAGTACAGAGTTGCCTCTGTCACTGAACAGGCACCACACACTCAGGGGATTGGCAAGAGTTCAAGTGGCTCTAATGCAAGCAAGGAAAGTGCAAACAGTGTTCTTAAATAATAGCAAAAAATATCAGGGCTTCGGGTGTAGTGGGTGGTGTTTTCATGTACACACAAGGCTGCCACATCAATCTCAGTGAGGTCAGCGTTCCAGGCAAACACTGGCCCCTCGTTAGCCAGGAAGTGGGAGGAATGAAGAACCGAGGAGATGGCAACAAAAGGGGACACATATTTGTGAAAGACTAGCTCGTGCATGGGTAGGCCAAATGTATACAGCTTAGGGGCTAATAAATAAAGAAGAATACAAACCTCCTTTGAGCCGCCGAGTTGTCGGTGTGCTTGCTATCGGGGCCCTGAAGATCTCACAAGCCCCTCAGGGCGCTGGCTGAACCCCGATGCAGTATTGATAGCTTCCCCCTTACACACACATAGAAGTACAGTCTCTAGACAGTAGCGAGGCAAGCTACCCTCATTCAACACCCACACGTGCAGGTGAGGCACATGTGGAAGCAGTACAAGCCAGCTGCAGATTCCTTACCCAGTGAAGTTCCCCAGGCACACAACTTTTATAGCAATTCCCTTGCACGTTGACAGATGGCATTATGCAGATCCACGTCTGGTCTGTCCCACCCTGGACATGACGTTGGGGGCCACTATATCTGCACCACCTCCGCATGCTGGTGTCAGTTCCTTTCTTTCTGCACCTGCCGAATTGGTTCCATGTCTACTATAATCCAGTCTCTCCTGACAGAGAATTTTCCCTCAATTCTAAAGTATGCAGACAATGTCACACCCTAAAAGGGTTTTAATCATGCTGTGAAGGTCACCAACAGATGACGGTGAAGGACACCCATGACATCTGTTTAGGGGTCCTCCGCTCTAAACACAATTCGGCATTGTGTCTTTCCTGCTCAAAAATTAACAAGACCATCATTCTGCCAACACAAGAAGTCAAAGCTACTCATCTAACGGAGGTTTTAACCTGCATAATGCTTTTAGGAGCCTCTGCTCCCCTTTAACGAGATTTTAACTCATGTTCTGGTGAACATCTGTTCAAAACCAGGATAGTGCCCTCCTGTCAATAGGCAGGTGGCACAGACCTGCTCTCATAAATCCGGACTTCCCCTTACAATATTCTACCCCAGAGTGTCTTTTTGTCAGGGCATCAACAAGCTGCTTGAACCCCAATACATTCCTTACTACTCTACCTGAAAGTAAATCAAAAAGGAAGGAGACATTGGGCAAACAAATGTTCTCCTCGGCCAGCCTTAGTCTCAGGTCGGTAGATACCACATGCTTCCTGGGCAGATATTTGCTTACGTTATGGGACAAAGTGGCGGATATATTGCCAATGGTCTCAGATGACTTCCATCCAATCTTGCAAAAGCTAATCTTGGATGGACAAGATGCTCTGAAATGTTCTTTTAAATTTGGTCTAGATACTACTGACTGGGTAGTACAGTTGCCACTGGCATTGATGCTTCGCCACCACACCTGGATTTGCTCCACTGGGTTATCAGCTGACATCCAAAGTCTTTTTTGGACATACACTTTTGACAACTCTAGTTTGCTCAGAGCAAAGGTAGGCTCTGCCCTTGAGAGTTTTAAAGACAACATGCTCTCTTTTGGTCCGACCATAGCACCTTGGGTATTCACAGAGGTGATGGTGGTGGTCACAGCCCATATTTAGAGCTTGAGAATACATGTCTTCCTGTATCTAAGCGACTGGCTGCTGAAGGCAGAGGTGCCTCAGATAGTCACCTCCAGAAGACAGCCAACCTTTTGACATCAGTGAGTTTTTCCTTCAGTGTACCAAAGTCAAATCTGAGTCCTTCACAGCAGCTCCCCATTATTGCAGCTATCCGGGACACATTGCTCTTCCAAACCAGCCCTACATCTCATTGAGTCCAGGAAATGTGGGCAATGATCCAAATGTTTCAACTCTTGGCCTGAGGCTCTTTGACCTTTTGGCCACCTCTATCCTGCTCGTGGACCTCTTCAAGTGGCACATGCTGGCTCTGCAGTGGGATCTGAAGTCTCAGTAGGTTCAGCACCAAGAGGACCTATCGGAGTCCATTCAGGTACTGAAAGAGACTGCAGAAGATCTGCACTGGCGGCTGCTTGACCGCGAGTGGACCAGCGACAAACCCCCATCCCTACCCCTTCCAGAACTAACAGCTGTGACTGATACCTTGTTGCTGGGTTGGGGAGGACATCTGGGAGAAGTGGAGATCAGAGGACTCTAGTCTCTGGCAGAGGCTTGCCTCCACAACAACTTGTTGGAATTGCAAGCAATCTGCTTGGCAGTGAAAGCATTCCTCCCAACCATCAAGGGGCAACTGGTGCAAGTTCTAATCGACCACACGACCGCCATGTGGTGTTGCAACAAACAGGGCAAAGTGGGATCGTAAAGCCTGTACCAGAAGGTCCCGCATCTCTGGAAGTGGCTCAACACTCAGGATTTCTTTCTAATTGCTCAGCACCTGGCAGTTTCTTTAATGGTCAGGGCGGACAAATTCAGCCGGCAGTGCCTAGAGGATCACAAATTGGAGTTACACTTGGAGATGGCACAGTGCATCTTCCAGGAATTGGGAGAACCCTGGCTCCATCTATTCACAACTGCAAAGAATCTGCAGTGTCTAACGTTTTGAGCGTTGGAGGTCCCAAGGCAGTCCTCCCTGGAAGACACTTTCTGACAGAATTGGGGTCAGACCTCTTGTATGCTTTTCTGCCCCTCCCTCTCCTTTCCCAGAGTGCTGAAAATATTACAGTAGTCAAGTTCAAATGTGTGGCCCTATACGTCCCAACATGTGAGATAGCCACTCTCAGAAAAGTACACATGTAAGTTAGAGTGTTGTACAAATTGATAGAAGTAAACGTCCACCCGTAATAGCGAGTGGCTGACAATCGGCATTCTCTAGGTAGCTATCAGGGACCGAGGTATACATAGCCGCCATCTTGGAATGGGGATTTGTAAGATTATCCATGTGACCGTTATGGTAATCAAAGTAAAATCGGTGGTCCCTTGTATACTACCATGTGAGATAGGCGTCCAATTGTTCATGTCTCATTGATCTCTATAGGTGAGTATCAAAAAAGGGCCAAGTATGCAAGCAATTTTGTCAAATTAGAAGCAGATAAGAAGTGGGGTGCTATCTGAACATACCAAATAAAGTTCTTTCCGCAGTGGCGGTACATGCCTGTATTATTGGTCTATCTGCATAAAGAGTAAAAGGAAACTAGGACGTAAAGGTAGTAAAGTAGGTATCCACCTCCAGAAAGCCTCATAGATATAACCGAGCATGCTATAGTCCAAATTCAAAGTATTTGGTCTATGAGAAAGTTTGTGTATTTCCACATTTGTGAACTGGTTATTATACTACCATTGGTGGTAGGGTTATCATAGTTGGTGTAAAGACCATAAGAAGTAGTCAGTGATTACTCGTGTGTATGGTGACAAGAGTATACAGAAAAAAAGAGGGGTAGTGGAGGGAGACTGAGGGGGTAAGGGCAAGGATTAGTTGTTAGTAGATAGATATCTCTACACATTTAGAAAATATTGATTAAATAAAGGACCCCACATTCAGTTTGTTTAGCCAGGGTCCGTGATAAAGGGTAACTCGGACTGACCAGGTTCCTGATTGTTTTGCCCCTCCTGTATGTAATGCTAGGATGTTTGGGTATATGGTATTCTAATGCTCTATCTGCAGTTAGGATGTGCCAGTGACGTTTCAGTATACTATACAATTTATCTAAACAATTTATAAAATTTATGTGACCATGGGTGAAAATAAGTCCCCAATCTAACAGGTGTTTTCTTGTTCTTGTCACTTTTATGATCCTTTAAGGTATCAGACCATCGCAATTTGGATTACCTAATCTTAGCCTTGAGTACTATCTCATTAGGGTAACCTATAGCAAGGAAATGTTTCTGGATATCGTCCACATTATGTATAAAATCTATGTCCTTGCTACAGTTCCCCTGGGCCCTAAGCATTTCTCCAAATGAGATAGCATTTATTTGGCTCTTTGGATGTGAACTTCTCGCATTTAGGAGTGAATTACAGGCAGTAGTCTTTCTATACATTCTACTGTGGATGTTTCCTCCATCTTTGTACAGTTCTATGTCTAGAAATGTGATCTTATCCATGCCATGTGTCATGGTAAAAGCCATATTATAGGTGTATTATTGTTCATGTGTTCAAAGAAACCCTGTAAATCCTCATCACTGCCTGTCCATATTAACAGGCAGTCATCAATATATAGTCCATAATAGACAATAAATTCTTGCCATATTGCCCCCGAAGGGCCCCAGATATGCACCTCCTCAAACTGTCCCATAAAGAGACAGGCAAATGACGGCGTGAATCTGGAACCCATCGCGGTGCCACAGGTCGGTAGGTACCAGTTATTAAAGAGAAAATCATTGTGTTTCAAGATCATGAATGACATTTCAATTAGCATATCAGAATGCTCCAAGTGTTCCACAAGCCGTCTATATAGGAAATGCTTTAGGGCAGATAGTCCATATTCATGAGAGATATTTGTGTACAATGAGACCACATCATGGTCACAAATCTCATGCCAGGGTCCTAGGTGAGGTCATTAAGGATATTTAGTATGTGCTTGGTATCCCTAATGTATGACGGGAGGTTCACCAAGGTACCTACGAATTCTGAAAGGCTCTCTGTTGGACCCCCGATCCTGGAAATGATCAGTACGCCGGGCGGGGAGACCTAGCTTTGGTGTATCTTTGGGAGGGCATACAGGCATGGGTATCTTGGTTTGTCCACAAGCAAATATGAGTATTCATCCTGTGTCAATAAGCCTCTATCCCACCATTGTTTGAGACTGGAATTAAACGTTTTAGCTATTTCAAGCATGGGATTGTGACTAAGCTTTCTGTGCCACGCATCATTATCAAGCTGTGTCATGATTTCCATATCGTATTTCTCCTTATCCATCACAACCATGTTCCCTCCCTTATCAGCTTCCCTCACAATAATATCAACATCCTTGGCTAGAATATTCAAAGCTTCATGTTCCTTAGTTATTTCTAGTTATTTCTAAGCATTTGTTTGTCTCATTTATCTATTTCCATATTTATCATTCTGTGAAACAAATCAATATTATTGCCACAGGTTTATTCCTTATGTTCCCATCCGTGCCCTTAGATCTAGTGACCAATTGCTACTAAATGTTCCCAAGATCACGAAAACCAGGTTGGGTGGAAGAGCATTATCTGTTGTGGGTCCCAAATTGTGGAACTCACTTCCGTTGTCACTAAGGCAATGTAATGACCACTGTCAATTTAGAAAACATTTAAAAACGTTTTTGTTTGGTTCATTTTAAAGTGTTCCTTGTTTACAGCACTTTTAACTATGCGCTCCCTTTTTCAGTCTTGCACCGGTCAGTTACAGCGCGGAGATACTCCCTTGGGAGTTTATTCATAGCGCTATATAAGCCCATAAATAAAATAAATAAAATTAGTTGTGGTGTCCACCTTGATTTATTCCTTAGACCACTATCTTCACTGAGATCAGTATGTCGTTCCAAATCAAACATTACATTTTGTACTGTAACTGGGTCCTGAACATCGTCATCAAGGGAAAATAGTGTGGTTACATTCAGAGCATCCTGAATGGACATATCCCCAGTCACCTCTTCCCGTTCTCTCCCTAACTTTTCTTTCCCCGCCAACTCCTTTAAACTCTGTTCTCTTTACCCCTGGGAAACAATTTATAATCTCTGGGTTCTTTCCATTGAGGGATCTTCTTGGTACTTTATTCAACTAACAACAGAAATGTAACTAAATAGTTACGGTGTGTATTTATATTTTTGTTGTTGTTGTAGCCCTGAGGAAGTTGAAGGGTGATGACCCTATGACGAAACACGTGTTGGGTACGTCTATTGACTACGTCCATCATCGGGCTGTGACTGTAACAACCTACAGTACTAACAACAGACAATCAACTGTTCTGTTGGATTTGATTGACAGGATATATGCGATGAACACTTGAAAATAAAGAAAAGGATTTAGACTATTATGCTTTTCGAACTCTTGGACATTATTTTGGTTACTTGTTCAGGATAAAGACTGATTATTAATGTGTTGAATACATGATATACATACTGTAACTTGCATGTTAAGAACTCTACTCTCCATGTGATAGCTCAGGAAGTTAAGTGTGTGCTGCCATGTTTTTGTATAATCTGTAGGTCACAGGATCCTATGTCAATAAGATTAATGATAATGTATAATACATTGACACACACCCTTATTTTTGTCAACTATCTATCTACTCCTCTTCAACTTTCAGAAAAGCAAAATGCCTACCATGACCAGTGTTCTCACCTGCCCACAAAAACGTTCTCACTATTCAATTATAATGTTATATCTATTGATTTCACTGGGTTTCACCCTTCAAAGCCACATACTTTTACCCTCCTTAAAGACTCAAAAGATGGAGCGAGATTGATAGGATAGAACTTCAAAGGCAGAATGATTCAGGCGAGAGACTACCGGTTTCAAGGCTAGTCTTCTGCCTCCTGATACCTTCATGCAAAAACCTGATTCTTTGGCTGGCTTCTGCCGACTGGAACTGGTCTAGTGAGACTCGTAGTATTCATTGCCAGTAACCTGCTCCTGCAGGCCAGTGCACAGCATTTCTGTTACACGCTCTCAGTCTGCCATAGCACTTTCTCCGTTCTCCTGACAGGTAAGTTAAAAAAAAAGCATCTGCATTTCTGATATCCAGTCCTGCAGCAGCACACTTTCAAGTCCCATACAGGAGAACACACTCTATTCAGGCCTCGATATACTCAATGGGAGAAATACATTCTCCCCATTATTTTTCTAAAATCTCCAACTTTCCTCTTCTAAAATGTTGGTATGTATGCTAGTACTACGGCACTCGCACCACATTATCTACACTTAAAGCATGCATATGTCTCTTCATTACATCTGCTCCTCACCCTGAAAAGACTTTATGGAAGCACCACAGCTCAACCAGCCCATCACAAAATGTTTCTTTGGCATATATGAGGCAGAGAAATGAAGTACTGTATTGTAATTACATTTATATAGCACTTACTACCCCTGATGAGGCGTCAAAGCACTTTTTTGGCAAGTAGCACGCTACTCCTGAACCCATAAAAGATTAGTGGTGAATTAGTATAATGAAAATATGGAAGTAATTTGAGTAGTGGATATGTTAGTTAGTTAGTTATTTGGATTGAGAAGGCTAGTGGAGGGATAAAAGAGAGAAACGGTTTGCATTTATATAGCACTTGCTACCCTTGATGGGGTGTTGAAGCACTTTTTTACCGAGTAGCACGCTACTTTGGAACCAGTAAAGGATTAGTGGTGAATTATTATAGTGAAAATACTAAAGTAATTTGAGTGGTGGATATGTTAGTCAGTTATTTGGATTGAGAAGGCTAGTGGAGGGATAAAAGAGAGAAAAGGTTTGCATTTATATAGCGCTTGCTACCTCTGATGAGGGTTGAAGTGCTTTTTCAGCGAGTAGCACGCTACTCAGGAACCCATAAAGGATAGGTGGTGAATTAGTTTAGTGAAATATGAAATCAATTTGAGTGATGGACATGGTAGTCTGTCATTTGAATTGAAAAGGATCGTGGAGGAATAGAAGGGAAGGATTTAGAATTTGTTTTTGTTTTTGTTTTGGAGCTCATTGCAGTAGGAGGAGGCTTGGGATGAGTAAAAGAGAGGTGGAGGGGGGTGAGTAAAATGGAGATGGAGGGGTAAGAATCAGGGAGGGTTTAGATAGGTTGTTTTTGGGGATCAAAATAGTAGAAAGAGGTATGAGTCTTGAAAGGGTTATTTTGGGGATCATAGTAGTGGTATGGGGTTTGGGATGAATGAGAGAGTGGAGGTAATGGATATATTGATAGAGGTATAGGGTGAGAAATAGGCTGGTGCTTTGGAAAGAGTAGTAGAAAGAGGTTTGAGATGAGTCAGAGTTGAGCTAGAGGACATATTGAGAGAGGAATAGGGTGAAAAATAGGGTAGTGCAGTGGATATGCTGAATTAGAAGAAAAATAATAAAGAAGTAAAAGTAATAAATATATAGATCCAAAAGTAATAAAGATATAGATACATAAGTACATGGCAGGTATGAAGCTGCATAAAGGAAGGTAGTGTAGGTAGATTAAAGATGCATTAAATAAACTCTGGCTTTCAAGTGTTGTTGTACTTTAAATGTTTTATTTTTTTTATTTTAATGTCTTTATATATATTTTTGTAGATCAATAGTGAAGCAATAGTAGATAACTAATTATGATAAAAAGATTTACTTATTTATGCAGTCACTTATATACATGTTAAAACATAGAATAATGTAACTATCAGTCATATGTACATTTGTTAATCGGAACCGATGATTATATATAATAATTTGTTCGCGTTTATATAAAGTAATACACATATATATGTACATATCTATAGTACAAATAAATGCTTATATATAGAGAAATATGCTGTATATTTCTAACTGTTTGCATGTGGTGGTTATGTGGGGAATAGACCATTCTTGAGTAGTCTGATGATAAGGTGGTTATCCGTGGATATTATGTTGGGGGTAAAGAGCTCCATAGTTTGGGTGTTTGAACAGAGAATGATGTGCCACTCATTGTTTATTTCTTGTATCTTGGGATTTTGAGGTGAGGTACCACTCTAGAGCGAAGGTTCCTTCGTTGAATGTGTTTGGTGATTTTATTCTTGATGCAGAGCGGTCCGTTTCATGTATCGCTTTGTGGGTGATACAAAGCAGCTTGAACATGGATCTTCTGGCGTGGTCGCAATACCATATTTAGTATGCATTGGAAAAGATCATTCAGATTTGTTATCAACCTATGAAAGCCATTGTGTGTAATAATGTTATGAATGTCATACAATCATATCCCATGGTGTCAGAGATGAATCAACTATAATTAGATACGAGAAAGGCACTTCACAGTAGTAGAGAGTTATGAAAAGCCTCTTCACATTTTGTTTTGCTAAGTCCTTTATCTTATTGTCACTCCCAAAACTGGATTCCTTTAGACTCTCTCCTCTCACAGAAATTAAAGGGCATGCAGTTTACCATGTTTCTTCTTCTTTGCTGGCTACAGGACCTCTAACTGTCCTACCTCAAACTTGTCTCTGGACATGCACAAAAATACAGAGCTATGCCGTAAACCCAACCTTGAGCAGTAGGTTTCATTCAGTAGTAACCTCAGGTGTATCACTGGCATCCTGAGCATGAGCTGCTGATAGGATAGTTGCCAACAAAATGAAAATGCCAGTACTGATATACATGATAAAGCAACAACTAATGACTACCACAAATCTGAAAGGAAAATCAGAAGAGGGGATTGACTAATTAATAGTATTTTATTCAAAGAAGTATTTGCAACATTTAACTTCACTTTTTTTTGTTTTCGCGAAGAAATATACAAAAGGACATATACAATAACAACAAGGGTTTACTTTACAAGCATTCGCTCAATTGTCAAACATATCACATGCAACCACATCAATCATACGCCACTTCTTGGGAGGAAGAGTGGAGGGGGGGAGGGAAAGTGTAGGTGGGAAACAAGTGAGAGAAAATACCAAAATCTACAAATATTTACAACACCACTTTGATTTGAATATTTTGTATGTACATTCTTCTATTTACAAACCCGTTCTAGGTTTTCAAAAAGAATTTTTTAATAGTAATGTACATTAGTGTACTCCAGGCTCAATCAATCGAAAGCCCAAGAGTTTCTGTAGATTGGGGAAATGAGGCCTACGCGTTTCGAATCCCACTTGGATTATGGGGGATTCTCTTCAGGGCCGAGAGTTGTTCCTATAGATAGAAAAGGAAACAAGAAGGAGAAAGGAGAAATAATCACAACCTTGCACAGAGTCAGTCACATTTCAAATGGTGCAATTAAAAACAAATGGGGACCTACATAAGCGTCCCACCAAGCGATACAACAGCCAGAAATTTCAAACGTATTGGGGCCGTATTTCGAGGTGCTTGACTAATAAGTGTCTGCATCTAGCATTTACCTGTCTAAGTACTATAATGGCTGGACAAAGGAAAGCCATTATTAGTGTACTTTACCTGTTAATGCAAGTGGTCAGGATGTCCTATTGTAAATGATCCTTATGAGGTGGCACTATATTGTACCTAATCGCCCAAGAAGCCTGTAAAGCAGGATAAAAGCGTATGAGCTTTTTTATAGGTCAAAAGGCCCTGTGTAGACATGGAGGGTATAGCGGAATGAACTTACCCATTAATGTCACGTCCTTTTTCTTATTATTAGCGGGTCAGGGGAAGCTGACAGGAGCGATGCTCTAAAGGTTGGTCAGAGCACTGTGAGTGGAAAAGGAAGCATAGTGTATCAGGAAGGTCTTAACACTGTTATCAGCATTAGAAGTGGCCAATATAGCATATTCAATTAATCTTCTTACCAAAATAAGAGGATGCCTGGAGTTTATAACGCTGAAATCTTGACCGAGTAGTAAATATACCCAGGTAGGGTAAAAGAAGGAACTGTCTTCATTAAGGATTTCTGAGGAATAAAGTGTAGGAACATGGAATGAGAAAGGAATAAAGACCTACACGTCAAGTAGAAGCAGCAAGAGTCATGCATATTCACCTGGTTGTTTGAAAAGGGTTCTCCAGTCAATAGAATAATGATGTTAGTTAGTTCAAAGCGTTGTTGTATGCTGACATCAAGTGAAAACGCGTTACTAATAGGAAATCAAGAAAAAGAAAAAGAAATCAGGACCCAAACAGTATGTTGAGGGCGCAGGTAGTAACCCAAGTTAAGTAAAAACTCACATGAAACAAGGGTTTATACTGCATCCATATCAGAGATGGGGAAATGGGCGTCTGAAACATAACAAGAATGTCAGACAAGTGCTTGGCCAAAAGGGTTCACCAGCATAAATTTAAGAGCTAAGGAGAAAGGGTCTTGAAACTTACTTCGTCAAGCTGTAAATCCGACCGCAGCGGTGGCGTCTCAACCGGCACTAATCATTCGCGCATGCGCAGAACGCGCGTACAGCGAAAGTGTGCTTTTAAAGGAAGGCGCGGTGATTAGGAGGACGCCCAACAGTGGGCGGAGGGAGAAAAAGGAGGAGGGCGATTAGAGTGAGAATATAAACACGTTTTCAAAAGTGAAAAACGCGTAAAATTATAATTATGAAGTTTGGTAAATATGTGAGGGGCGCTAGATGATAAGCAGTCAAGCACAGTGATATCTTGGAAAACGGGGGATACTAAGAGGGCGCACCAAAGGTGCCCTAGTTTTAGTAGCCCGAATACGGCACATTATACTGATGGAAGGTCTCTAATAAATGAGAGTACATGAGCGGTGTGGCTACAGGATAGAAGGTAGCCAAGGATTCAGTATATTCACAATTTGAAGATCTCATTCAGTTCATTTAGACCAGACAATGCTGTATCAAATTTAATGATAAGTAATGCTTCTCTTCTAGACAGCATTAAGTTCCAGTCGCCACCCCGCGAGTTTTTTTCAACTTTAGATATGACTGTCCACCGTAGATCACTGATCTGATGTTGCATTTGAGTCCAGTGATTTACAAGGGGTGCATTTTCAACATTTCTTTTCAACCTTGATTTATGTTGGCTGATGCGCTGGCGTACTTCTTGATTAGTTTTTCCGATGTAAAGGCTGTTGCAGGGACACTTTATACCGTACACTACAAATTTAGATTTACAATTTGTGAACGTATTATGCTTCCAAGATATTCCATTATGTTGGAATAGTGACCCTTCTAGTGTGGAGTCACAGCATACGCACGTGCCACACTTATGATGTCCTAGGACGGGAGGGAGTCCCATAAGGTGGCGCAGTGTGGGTTGCGTTTTAGTCGGCATTGCAGCTCTTACAACATAGTTCGCAACACTGTTTTCCTTTTTGAAGGCAAAGAGGGGGGGTTGTTGTAAACTCGCATCCAAATCCTTAACCAAATGCCAATTCTGTGTAATTACACGTTTGAGTTGGTTTGCATTAGGGCAAAAGGTTGTGACGCACACTTGTCGTTGCATCGATGATTTTTCTTTTCGTTCTAAGAGAGTCTCTCTAGGAGTGTACTTAGCTCTCCTCATGCAGTTTTTTACCAATTTTTTAGGATATCCACGATCACACAATTTGGATATTAGGTTGTCTGCATGGTGTTGGTAATCTTCATTATATGTACAGTTTCTGCGGACCCGCAGAAACTGACCATAAGGGAGGTTCTCCTTAAGGCTCCTAGGGTGATTGCTGTCGAACAATAAGGCTTTATTGCGATCGGTAGATTTAATGAAGAGTGTAGTGGCCAGTCTACCTTCCTTGGGAAATACCTCAACGTCCAAGAAGGAGATACGGGTGGGCGAGTGTGTCAAACTAAACTGAATGTCCGGTGTTCTGGCATTTAGCCATTGGTGGAAAAGGGACAGGCTGTTACTGTCTCCAGTCCACACCATAAAAATGTCATCGATGAAACGAAGCCATATGCCTATATGGTGGCTATATGGGTTGTTATGGTGTATGTAGGTGTCTTCATACAACGACATAAAGAGTACAGCCAGCTCTGGTGCAAAGGGGCAGCCCATAGCTACCCCTTTGATTTGATAGTAAAATTCATTATTGAAGCAGAAGTAGTTTTTTCTCAATGCAAAAGATGCGAGGTCAACTAGGAACTTAGTGGGTACTCTCATGGGTCTAGGTCTGGAGTCAAGAAAAAAGGTTAATACTGCCACCGCTTCATCCTGAGGGATCTGCGTGTATAGGGACGTGACATCAAGGGTGACCAATGTGTCCGTCCCTTCATTGAAGTCGATATTTTCTAACTTATTGATCAAGTCAGTTGTATCCTGTAAGTAGGAAACCACCTTTCCCATGAATTCTTTAAGAAAGCAATCAACATATTTTGCTGTTGGTTCCAGCAAAGAACCACATCCTGCCACGATGGGTCTACCTGGCGGACGGTTCTGATCTTTGTGGAGCTTAGGTAAAGCATAAAACATGGGTGTTTTGGGATGTTTAATTTTAAGATATTCTGCTTCCTTAGGTCCGACAAAACCCTGCTCTACGCCTTCCTGAATTAAAGCAAAGAGTTCGTTTTGTAGGTCTTTAGTAGGATCTTTTCCTATCTTGCGATAACAGTTATGATCTTCTAATTGTCTCATTACCTCGGCGGTATAATCATTGACATCCCATACGACTATTGCGCCGCCTTTATCGGCCTGCTTTATTATGACCGAGTCATCATTTCTTAAGTTGGTAAGTGCAGACATTTGGTCTTTTGTGGTGTTATATTTGACAAATTTCTTGTCCTTTTCCATAGCAGAGATGGCGGACAACACTGTTTTTTCAAAGATTACAAGTTGTTTTGGGATCTTATTAGTGGGGGGACAAAAGGTGGATTTATTTCTTAAACCTGTAACCTCAACAGAACGCTGTATGGGGTTATCAGTAAAAAACATAGTCAATCTCAGTTTCCTGCAAAACTCGATGAACTCGGTTTTGAGTTTGACAAAATCAGTCTTTTTTGACGGGACAAAAGTCAATCCTTTGGCCAGTATACTTTCCTCTGCTTTAGTGAGCACTTTTTGTGAAAGATTAAAGATAGGTGAAATATCTAGTTTTTGTATTGTTGGCTGCGAGTTTTCATTTCCCAAGGGATGGTGTATCTTACCCTGCCCCTGGGTCGCGTCTGGCCCCTCGATAAAAAAGGATTCGAAGGTTGGTTTGACTGCTGTCGGTTCGAATTCCAATTTCGATTTCTATTTTGACGACTGTAGTTGCTGCCTGTGTCACTATCTGTGCCTGATGAGGAAGTTTCTGAAAACGAGATGAATTTTTTCCTTGATCTCCCCTGATTCTCAGAAAGATAACGTCTAGAGTCTGGTTTGGAATAAAAGTCAGACTGTAGGTATGGATATACGTTCTCCAATGAGAAGCCTTTCTTGTCTTTCTCAAATTGGGCTGTTTTCTGTGTAACCGTAAAATCCTTGAACTCTTGTATCTCTTTGTCTACTTTTTCTAACAGTGCTTTGGCATCAGCTATAGCTGGATTAGTGCTGATCTCTGCTTCTAGTTTGGCGATCTCACTAAGTTCTTCTTTGGAGATCCTAACTGCAGTTTCAACAGTTAAGACCATAAGATCTCTACTGCATTTGGTTTCTATCATAGAGAAACCTTTCTTAAAAATAGGATCTTCAGTGAATATCACTGGGATGTTTTTAATCTGTAACCCTCCCGGGATGGTACCTTCTCTAAGATGTTGTAACAGGAAGTGGCCGTGGAGGTCAGTTCTGATCTGTCTTTTTTTCAATCTAATCAATTTGTCAGACTCATTATTAGATGTAGCAGATATACTCAGGGAGACAGATGAAAAAACTGGCGGATCGCTTAGAAGGTTCTTAATGTGGTCCTCCGAATAAGTGAATGTGTCTTTCTCTGCCATCACCTAGGGTGTGGGAAAAAGTGAAAGAAAAGAAAAAAGAAAGAAATTACCAAAATATTAATTACAAAATAAAACAAGAAAACTGTGGAGTTGAAAACAATCAATAAATTCAACACCCAATGTGAAAGGGGCAATCAATCTCCCTAAACCCCAGACTAAATGGGGCAAAGCTACTAACCTCGCGGGCCTAGACCCGCTAATATCAGAAGGAACAACAGGGGGCTGGCTCTAATCAGTAAGGCTGAGCCTAATATTAACCAACAAAATGAAAATGCCAGTACTGATATACATGATAAAGCAACAACTAATGACTACCACAAATCTGAAAGGAAAATCAGAAGAGGGGATTGACTAATTAATAGTATTTTATTCAAAGAAGTATTTGCAACATTTAACTTCACTTTTTTTTGTTTTCGCGAAGAAATATACAAAAGGACATATACAATAACAACAAGGGTTTACTTTACAAGCATTCGCTCAATTGTCAAACATATCACATGCAACCACATCAATCATACGCCACTTCTTGGGAGGAAGAGTGGAGGGGGGGAGGGAAAGTGTAGGTGAATGCTTGTAAAGTAAACCCTTGTTGTTATTGTATATGTCCTTTTGTATATTTCTTCGCGAAAACAAAAAAAAAGTGAAGTTAAATGTTGCAAATACTTCTTTGAATAAAATACTATTAATTAGTCAATCCCCTCTTCTGATTTTCCTTTCAGATTTGTGGTAGTCATTAGTTGTTGCTTTATCATGTATATCAGTACTGGCATTTTCATTTTGTTGGTTAATATTAGGCTCAGCCTTACTGATTAGAGCCAGCCCCCTGTTGTTCCTTCTGATATTAGCGGGTCTAGGCCCGCGAGGTTAGTAGCTTTGCCCCATTTAGTCTGGGGTTTAGGGAGATTGATTGCCCCTTTCACATTGGGTGTTGAATTTATTGATTGTTTTCAACTCCACAGTTTTCTTGTTTTATTTTGTAATTAATATTTTGGTAATTTCTTTCTTTTTTCTTTTCTTTCACTTTTTCCCACACCCTAGGTGATGGCAGAGAAAGACACATTCACTTATTCGGAGGACCACATTAAGAACCTTCTAAGCGATCCGCCAGTTTTTTCATCTGTCTCCCTGAGTATATCTGCTACATCTAATAATGAGTCTGACAAATTGATTAGATTGAAAAAAAGACAGATCAGAACTGACCTCCACGGCCACTTCCTGTTACAACATCTTAGAGAAGGTACCATCCCGGGAGGGTTACAGATTAAAAACATCCCAGTGATATTCACTGAAGATCCTATTTTTAAGAAAGGTTTCTCTATGATAGAAACCAAATGCAGTAGAGATCTTATGGTCTTAACTGTTGAAACTGCAGTTAGGATCTCCAAAGAAGAACTTAGTGAGATCGCCAAACTAGAAGCAGAGATCAGCACTAATCCAGCTATAGCTGATGCCAAAGCACTGTTAGAAAAAGTAGACAAAGAGATACAAGAGTTCAAGGATTTTACGGTTACACAGAAAACAGCCCAATTTGAGAAAGACAAGAAAGGCTTCTCATTGGAGAACGTATATCCATACCTACAGTCTGACTTTTATTCCAAACCAGACTCTAGACGTTATCTTTCTGAGAATCAGGGGAGATCAAGGAAAAAATTCATCTCGTTTTCAGAAACTTCCTCATCAGGCACAGATAGTGACACAGGCAGCAACTACAGTCGTCAAAATAGAAATCGAAATTGGAATTCGAACCGACAGCAGTCAAACCAACCTTCGAATCCTTTTTTATCGAGGGGCCAGACGCGACCCAGGGGCAGGGTAAGATACACCATCCCTTGGGAAATGAAAACTCGCAGCCAACAATACAAAAACTAGATATTTCACCTATCTTTAATCTTTCACAAAAAGTGCTCACTAAAGCAGAGGAAAGTATACTGGCCAAAGGATTGACTTTTGTCCCGTCAAAAAAGACTGATTTTGTCAAACTCAAAACCGAGTTCATCGAGTTTTGCAGGAAACTGAGATTGACTATGTTTTTTACTGATAACCCCATACAGCGTTCTGTTGAGGTTACAGGTTTAAGAAATAAATCCACCTTTTGTCCCCCCACTAATAAGATCCCAAAACAACTTGTAATCTTTGAAAAAACAGTGTTGTCCGCCATCTCTGCTATGGAAAAGGACAAGAAATTTGTCAAATATAACACCACAAAAGACCAAATGTCTGCACTTACCAACTTAAGAAATGATGACTCGGTCATAATAAAGCAGGCCGATAAAGGCGGCGCAATAGTCGTATGGGATGTCAATGATTATACCGCCGAGGTAATGAGACAATTAGAAGATCATAACTGTTATCGCAAGATAGGAAAAGATCCTACTAAAGACCTACAAAACGAACTCTTTGCTTTAATTCAGGAAGGCGTAGAGCAGGGTTTTGTCGGACCTAAGGAAGCAGAATATCTTAAAATTAAACATCCCAAAACACCCATGTTTTATGCTTTACCTAAGCTCCACAAAGATCAGAACCGTCCGCCAGGTAGACCCATCGTGGCAGGATGTGGTTCTTTGCTGGAACCAACAGCAAAATATGTTGATTGCTTTCTTAAAGAATTCATGGGAAAGGTGGTTTCCTACTTACAGGATACAACTGACTTGATCAATAAGTTAGAAAATATCGACTTCAATGAAGGGACGGACACATTGGTCACCCTTGATGTCACGTCCCTATACACGCAGATCCCTCAGGATGAAGCGGTGGCAGTATTAACCTTTTTTCTTGACTCCAGACCTAGACCCATGAGAGTACCCACTAAGTTCCTAGTTGACCTCGCATCTTTTGCATTGAGAAAAAACTACTTCTGCTTCAATAATGAATTTTACTATCAAATCAAAGGGGTAGCTATGGGCTGCCCCTTTGCACCAGAGCTGGCTGTACTCTTTATGTCGTTGTATGAAGACACCTACATACACCATAACAACCCATATAGCCACCATATAGGCATATGGCTTCGTTTCATCGATGACATTTTTATGGTGTGGACTGGAGACAGTAACAGCCTGTCCCTTTTCCACCAATGGCTAAATGCCAGAACACCGGACATTCAGTTTAGTTTGACACACTCGCCCACCCGTATCTCCTTCTTGGACGTTGAGGTATTTCCCAAGGAAGGTAGACTGGCCACTACACTCTTCATTAAATCTACCGATCGCAATAAAGCCTTATTGTTCGACAGCAATCACCCTAGGAGCCTTAAGGAGAACCTCCCTTATGGTCAGTTTCTGCGGGTCCGCAGAAACTGTACATATAATGAAGATTACCAACACCATGCAGACAACCTAATATCCAAATTGTGTGATCGTGGATATCCTAAAAAATTGGTAAAAAACTGCATGAGGAGAGCTAAGTACACTCCTAGAGAGACTCTCTTAGAACGAAAAGAAAAATCATCGATGCAACGACAAGTGTGCGTCACAACCTTTTGCCCTAATGCAAACCAACTCAAACGTGTAATTACACAGAATTGGCATTTGGTTAAGGATTTGGATGCGAGTTTACAACAACCCCCCCTCTTTGCCTTCAAAAAGGAAAACAGTGTTGCGAACTATGTTGTAAGAGCTGCAATGCCGACTAAAACGCAACCCACACTGCGCCACCTTATGGGACTCCCTCCCGTCCTAGGACATCATAAGTGTGGCACGTGCGTATGCTGTGACTCCACACTAGAAGGGTCACTATTCCAACATAATGGAATATCTTGGAAGCATAATACGTTCACAAATTGTAAATCTAAATTTGTAGTGTACGGTATAAAGTGTCCCTGCAACAGCCTTTACATCGGAAAAACTAATCAAGAAGTACGCCAGCGCATCAGCCAACATAAATCAAGGTTGAAAAGAAATGTTGAAAATGCACCCCTTGTAAATCACTGGACTCAAATGCAACATCAGATCAGTGATCTACGGTGGACAGTCATATCTAAAGTTGAAAAAAACTCGCGGGGTGGCGACTGGAACTTAATGCTGTCTAGAAGAGAAGCATTACTTATCAATAAATTTGATACAGCATTGTCTGGTCTAAATGAACTGAATGAGATCTTCAAATTGTGAATATACTGAATCCTTGGCTACCTTCTATCCTGTAGCCACACCGCTCATGTACTCTCATTTATTAGAGACCTTCCATCAGTATAATGTGCCGTATTCGGGCTACTAAAACTAGGGCACCTTTGGTGCGCCCTCTTAGTATCCCCCGTTTTCCAAGATATCACTGTGCTTGACTGCTTATCATCTAGCGCCCCTCACATATTTACCAAACTTCATAATTATAATTTTACGCGTTTTTCACTTTTGAAAACGTGTTTATATTCTCACTCTAATCGCCCTCCTCCTTTTTTCTCCCTCCGCCCACTGTTGGGCGTCCTCCTAATCACCGCGCCTTCCTTTAAAAGCACACTTTCGCTGTACGCGCGTTCTGCGCATGCGCGAATGATTAGTGCCGGTTGAGACGCCACCGCTGCGGTCGGATTTACAGCTTGACGAAGTAAGTTTCAAGACCCTTTCTCCTTAGCTCTTAAATTTATGCTGGTGAACCCTTTTGGCCAAGCACTTGTCTGACATTCTTGTTATGTTTCAGACGCCCATTTCCCCATCTCTGATATGGATGCAGTATAAACCCTTGTTTCATGTGAGTTTTTACTTAACTTGGGTTACTACCTGCGCCCTCAACATACTGTTTGGGTCCTGATTTCTTTTTCTTTTTCTTGATTTCCTATTAGTAACGCGTTTTCACTTGATGTCAGCATACAACAACGCTTTGAACTAACTAACATCATTATTCTATTGACTGGAGAACCCTTTTCAAACAACCAGGTGAATATGCATGACTCTTGCTGCTTCTACTTGACGTGTAGGTCTTTATTCCTTTCTCATTCCATGTTCCTACACTTTATTCCTCAGAAATCCTTAATGAAGACAGTTCCTTCTTTTACCCTACCTGGGTATATTTACTACTCGGTCAAGATTTCAGCGTTATAAACTCCAGGCATCCTCTTATTTTGGTAAGAAGATTAATTGAATATGCTATATTGGCCACTTCTAATGCTGATAACAGTGTTAAGACCTTCCTGACACACTATGCTTCCTTTTCCACTCACAGTGCTCTGACCAACCTTTAGAGCATCGCTCCTGTCAGCTTCCCCTGACCCGCTAATAATAAGAAAAAGGACGTGACATTAATGGGTAAGTTCATTCCGCTATACCCTCCATGTCTACACAGGGCCTTTTGACCTATAAAAAAGCTCATACGCTTTTATCCTGCTTTACAGGCTTCTTGGGCGATTAGGTACAATATAGTGCCACCTCATAAGGATCATTTACAATAGGACATCCTGACCACTTGCATTAACAGGTAAAGTACACTAATAATGGCTTTCCTTTGTCCAGCCATTATAGTACTTAGACAGGTAAATGCTAGATGCAGACACTTATTAGTCAAGCACCTCGAAATACGGCCCCAATACGTTTGAAATTTCTGGCTGTTGTATCGCTTGGTGGGACGCTTATGTAGGTCCCCATTTGTTTTTAATTGCACCATTTGAAATGTGACTGACTCTGTGCAAGGTTGTGATTATTTCTCCTTTCTCCTTCTTGTTTCCTTTTCTATCTATAGGAACAACTCTCGGCCCTGAAGAGAATCCCCCATAATCCAAGTGGGATTCGAAACGCGTAGGCCTCATTTCCCCAATCTACAGAAACTCTTGGGCTTTCGATTGATTGAGCCTGGAGTACACTAATGTACATTACTATTAAAAAATTCTTTTTGAAAACCTAGAACGGGTTTGTAAATAGAAGAATGTACATACAAAATATTCAAATCAAAGTGGTGTTGTAAATATTTGTAGATTTTGGTATTTTCTCTCACTTGTTTCCCACCTACACTTTCCCTCCCCCCCTCCACTCTTCCTCCCAAGAAGTGGCGTATGATTGATGTGGTTGCATGTGATATGTTTGACAATTGAGCGAATGCTTGTAAAGTAAACCCTTGTTGTTATTGTATATGTCCTTTTGTATATTTCTTCGCGAAAACAAAAAAAAGTGAAGTTAAATGTTGCAAATACTTCTTTGAATAAAATACTATTAATTAGTCAATCCCCTCTTCTGATTTTCCTTTCAGATTTGTGGTAGTCATTAGTTGTTGCTTTATCATGTATATCAGTACTGGCATTTTCATTTTGTTGGTTAATATTAGGCTCAGCCTTACTGATTAGAGCCAGCCCCCTGTTGTTCCTTCTGATAGGATAGTTGCGGCGCTACTGCTTGTCCCATGTAAAACCCATCAGGCATTGTCAGACCCAACAGGTGCTCCCAGTACCTGACTCAAGACGAAAATTTATGTATTTATTTATTATAATTTATGAGGTCGGACATCCCACAACTCACTATGAAGATACGCCCTTATCTCTACCTTTCTCCATCTGTCTCTGCTTCTTTACATTTGTATTTATATATATATGCCAGTCTCTCTGTCTTCAGTTTTCCCTATCCTTCTTTTTCTACATCTGACTCTTTCCTTCTCGCTCATTTTCTTTTTCTCTCTCTGACCAAAGCTCATATGTCTGTCTCCCTTTCCCTGTGCCTCTCTTTCGTTCCCCCTCTCTCCATCTTCCATCCCTCTCTGCCTAACTCCTCTTTTTCTGCCTCTCACTTGGTATTCTATCTATCTATCAATGTATCCCTCCCTTTTCTGTCTCCCCTTCACTCCCTTCCTCCACACTGTCCTAGTCAATCAAAGAATTGGGTGTCATTGATGAGATGCATTAGCCTTTATAACTGCCTCCAGTAAAAGGTTTCACATTTTGAAAAAATAATACATTTCCTGTAGGTTGGTGATGACCGTAAAACTCACATTTCAGACACACCCACATATCACTTTCGTGAGAACTAGCAATCTAAGGAAGTTTGTGTTCTAACTCTTTTACTGCTTTATTCCACTGAAATCTACCCATTTGTAGCTGGCAACTATCCAATGAGGCTTCTTGTATTATATGGAACTCTCAGTGCACATCCTTTAGATAAAAACAAGAATGGAAATGTTGAACTCAATGGTAGCATATTAGATTTTACTGGCTGCAAAACCACTCAAGTGGTTTATGCATAATTCATCCAGGTAACAGGATCTACTTTGGAGGTGCAGTACAGACACGTAAATGGCACAATTGACGCAGTGTTACGAAAAAGGACTCTAAGGGCCAGATGTACGACGCTTTTTAGCGAGCACAAACGGGTCTAAGACTTGTTTGCGCACGCTAAAAAGCATGGGCCCATGTACAAACAGTATTTTGCGACTCGCAAAATAATGCTTTGCGACTCGCAAAATAATGTTTTGCGACTCGGTTTTTGGAAGGGGCGTTCCCTTCCAAACAGCGACTCCATAGCCATGTACGACTGCAATTGTGGTTACAAATTACCAGCTACTTCAAGTAGGTGGTAATGCATTTGCAAATGCGAAGGAGTCTCCTTGGGACTCCTTCCCCTCTGCAAATGCATGCAAAATTAATTTTTAAGGGCAGGCAGTGGTCCCAGGGACCACAGCCTGCCCGTAAAAAATTAAACAAAAACGTTTCATTATAATTTTTTTTAATGCATCACATTTTCCTTTTAGGAAAACGGGATGCATGTCCCAGACATAGTGGTCTGCTGAGCCGAGCAGGCCACCTTCCCTGGGAGGGCCAGCCAATCCAAATGGGGTCGCAAAATGCGAGTGGCTCATAATTATTCATGAGCCTCGCATTTTGCGACCCCATTGGGAATCGCACACAGTGTCCAAGACACTGTTATACCTGCCAATTGCGAGTCGCAAAAGCGACGCAGTTTGCGACTCTCCATTTGGCAGGTTATACATCTGGCCCCTAATATCTTGTGGCACTGTTTGAATTGAACTTTAAAGGAAATTGTCTATATGTTCACATCATTGTTGAGTTGTAACACAGTACTAAAACTTGGATACCTAGAATGCAACTGGCTATTGCACGTAGACTCAGTGGACCTAAGACATCCCATATTCCAATCCTTGTTTCCCTAATTCCCTGCTCTATAATAGCACTTTAAAATCAGTCCTTATTCTAAGTGATCTTATGTACATTCTTGTACATTTTTATTAAATGTTGTCCTCTTTATATTGTATGCATTATGTGGTTCCCTGTCCCCACCATATTATCTCTTCTCTGTACAGCTCCTTGACATCCACTTTAACCCACTTTACACAAATACAAATCTTTTAAATAAATAAAACATTACACCAAAATGTATCAATTGAATATATTATTTTGCTGTATATCAGAAGGTATCATCTCGGTTCTAACGCTCATGAGTTGCTACACTTTCTTTTACCATGTAGTCATGCTTGCCCTATTTGACACACTCAAAGAGTGGCTGACATCTTAAAAGGGTGCTGTTTCATTGTAGTCTTTACCTATGCCTTTTACCTGTGTCTTCTGTAATTTCCCTTTCATGGAATGACACACTTCCACTTATTGCCTAGTAAATAAACCCATCAAAAATTCTCCATCTGCTATTTGTGCTTACACATTTATAACTTGTGTAATCCAGCATCCCCTTTAAAATGCGGATATCGAGAGTATGTGAGCCACTGATGAAATCGCCATTAGGCAGAGCAGCAAAATAAACAACTAACCGCTTGCAATGTGAGACCGGTCTACACATATACGATTGAGACAGGTCTGCACATATAAGATTGCTGCTTTCCGGGGCCTTTACTTTACAGACTCTATTCTCAAAAGAGTCTGTAAAGTAAAGGCCCCAGACTCTATTCTCGCTTCCCACCCCCCCCCCCCCCCACCCCCCCCGCTGATGGCCAGCTGCTGTTGGTGATGCTGCTGCCGGCGTTTTGGATGGCGTGCAGGCTGGCTGGCGTTCGAGTTCCGATTTGAGGCACTTTGGTGGTTTTTGGAGGTGGTTTTGCCGCGATATGCGGCGTGAATACAGCGGCGGCAGCGGCGGCAGGGAGGCCGTTTCCAGGTGAAGAGTCTCTGCTCTGTGAGGCGGCAGTTCTACATACCCGCGCTCGACCCAGAGTTTTTCCTTGCATCCCTGGTTCTCCTAGCAGCTGGAAGAGTCGTGGCAGGTGAGAGTGGAGGGAGACAAGGGAGCGAAGAGGGTGCAGCTGCTGATTTAATCGCCGGTTTGAAGTTGGTTTGTGACTCTGAACTGCAGTAAACTTTTTTGGAGCCTTTAAAAAAAAAAAAATACCCCGACAGATACATTTCTGCACAGTTTACTTTATCTTTTGATATATTTATTTGGAATGCGCAGACCCTCACTGAAGGACGTCAGGTATTCGTGCAGAAGGGGAAGGGAGTAAGAAAGCTCATTGTCTGACAAACTTTGATTATATCGTGGAATTGTGCAACTGCCAAGAAATACTGTGCTATATTGCTATTTGAAATCCATATCGGGCGGAGGAGGGGACTAGGCGGACACACTTTCCCTCACTTTCCCTCACCTGCTGCTAGGGCTCCGACGCTGCTTGTTCCCCCTGCCGCCGTTGTTTCAGCTACCTGGCCGCAGTTGGGGGGGGAACTACAGCTCCCAGCAAGCCCTGGGGCAACATCCTCTACCGCCCACACATCCCGAGGACTAGCGCGCCCGGAGGCGCTTAAATTGAGGAAGCTCCCTCCGCGTCGCGGACGCCAGGCGAAGCCCGGGCAAAGGGCGGGCCCTCTACGGCCTGAGGAGGCCCGAGGAGGACGGGACGGGGCTATACTCCTTGGCTCTTGGCTCTCTGAAAAGAGGAGGTAAAGAAAAGACACTTGCTTCCGTTTGTTTTTCCACCTATTGACTTTGCCTTTCTCTTTCTCCAAGGACAATTTCTGTACCAGACTTGATTTGTTGATAACTATATTGTTACACCCAAACCACACTATGACTCACAATGGGGATAATACAAATAGTGCAACACGGTCCATTGCTAGAGAAGTCGATAAAGGCGTATCTCCCCAGCCCACACATAGTAGATGGACCAAGCAGTTGCCCTCACAAACAGTAGTCAGAGAACAAGCCCTCCCATGGTTAGATGAGCTAAACGCCCTGTGTAAAACTACACATGTCTTAGTGGAATCACCGCTTCCTGCCGAAAGCTCCTGTGTAATACATGATACTGATAGTCCCCTGCAACCGCTCCCATCATCCAGTAAAACCAACATTGAAAACACCATAAGAATTGCATCTCCCCAGTTCTCATCAGCTAAAAGGAAACGTAGTGGGGTTAATAACATTGGGAACCATTCAAAACTCCAAAAATTGTCCTTAAGCCCCAGAGCTCCAGTCAGTAACTCTTCCACGACTCCCGAGGCTGCCGAGAAAATAGTCGTTCTAGCATCTCCTACACAGCCAGATCTATTATCCCTTATTGAACAACTGGTCAGCTCTATTATATCTCCATTAATAGAAAAAATAAACGCACTAGGGGACAGGCTGACTGGAATTGAGGAAACTATCAAGTCTAACTTGCTAGCCAACAAATGTTTTTTAACTCCTAATTGTTCCCATCCACCTTCTACTCCCAAAGACCCCAAGCCAAATACACAAGACAAAATGGTTCCAACCCAATCAACAGTTCCTAACGCTCCAGCCCCAATAGCTCGCAAAACTCCCTTTAAACCCGTTTTGCCGCGGCTTACTGCTCCTAGAGTACAGCATAATAAAGTTTCTCCTATCCAACTCCCACCGGAGGCAGCTCCCTTTGTATGTGTCCTCGCGGGAGTACCAGCACTTACACCTGGGAAAACCGAGAAACAACATGAACTGTTGAACAAGGTTACATTTTGGCTGACAAAAAACAGACCCCTGCCATCCAACCTTGAGGGTACAATAATGAGTGTTAGAAGGGTGGGCTGGCTGGGTTCCCTCCCAAAAGATATCGCTGGTGACCTAGTACTCGTTAGATTTAGGCAGAGACATATCGTCCCGTACCTACGTACCTGTGCACCCCAAGTGGAAAACGGCCCAATCTCCGTCTGGTATTTACATGATTTTTACCCTAGAATGCCGTGCATCCCCCCATCTACTCTAAAGGTAGGGTGCAACATGTTCATGGGCAGAGGACTCCATGTATTGAGCGGCCGTAGCTTTCCCACTTATACCCGACAGGAATCAATGTTTTATAGTCCTAAGTATTGGAACCTTTATTAATTGCTGTCTGATTTAATCTTAATCTGTGAAAAGTACGCTATAATTAAGATATTTATCCCCACAGGTTGGACAAAAGTTTTTAACTTGCAGATACCATGTGTTATTGTATGTATGTTTTTATATTTTAACGGTACGCTTTTATGATTTTTAAACCAAAATCGAATAAAGCTATACTGATGATGATGACTCTATTCTCCTAAAAGACCTCTTGAAACAAACTTCAAAATCCTACCCATCTTTCTTAAATAACCCACCCTCATGGACCCACGTTCCTTTTGATACTAACTAATTCTCCCTTCAGTGGGTGGGTCCTTATATTGCATGTGATATATCACATCACTAAAATATCACATTCACTACATTACTGCCACTACGTCATCTAGGGTAAATCGATGTGGAGTTAAGAACACTACACACTTACCTTGATGATGTTGTGGTAGGCAATGGCATGGATGCAATATTTTTAGAGGTTTATATTAACCTTGATCTGTCATAGTACAGCGTTTTTCTATGTAAAAACATAAACTATCAGTATTTAACCCATCCTGGAGGTGTGTCCTCTGTCCTGGACATACCTAATTTCCTGTATGTTCCATCCTTCTGGACCTAATTGTCCAACCTTCAATCCCCTTGATCTACTGGTCCTCCTCATTGCCACTTTCAGACCCATTGTTCCTAGAGCTTGCTGGGTCATGGTCTGTGGATAGAGCTGGCCGATCTGAAAGTGATAAGACAATTTAATTTTTTTACCAAATAAGGAAACATCACATTGTTTTTTTGGAGCAAATCCTCCATGTTCATATCTGGAGCCTGTGTCCCCAAAAAAGGTCTGAGATTACAGGTTTACAAGATGAAATCGGTGTGGTAATCCCTCTCCCTACTGGCGATTAATTGGTAATTCCCAGTAATAAAGGAACCCAAAATGTCTGCTTCAGTAGGTATCGGTAATGCTATGTGGGGTATTACCATCACACAAACAACAGGACACTCATAATGGAGGGGAGGGGTAGAAGGCGAAGGTGTACTCTCCTCAGCAAAATAGAAAATGTCCTAATTCTTCATATTCATACTTCCCAAAAAATACATTGATAATTCGTTTTTTTCCCCACTTCCCTTTTACACAGAATCAGAAAGATGGCCTTGGCTACCTGGGTCTCTTTTCGTGCGTTCCGTATTTATTTATTTCATGCGGTTTTATATAGCGCGAACATTAGCCGAAGGTGTCAGAGCGCTTTACAAAAGAACGAGTTGCGTTACATAAGGACTTTGGATTATGAGATATAAACAGGAAAAAATTGCAAATGTACAAGTGGAGCGAAAGGAGGGAAAAATTGCAAATGTACATGCTGTAAAGTCACTCGAGGAAGAGATACAAACAGATACACTCTAAAATCACATATAAATGGTGGTAAGTACAAAGGTCTACTACATATAATAGTGGTTAGAATTATATATAAATGTGGAATAAAAGGAGGGAAAAACTAGTGGTTAGAGATAAATATATATACAAATTGCAAAATCACTGAGGATTACATTTTAACAGCGTATAGGCTTGGACAATTATAAATTACATATTTAGTTGTGGATAGTTACATTAATTGCATTGGTTACAAGAGAACAATAAACACAACCAAGTCACAAGGAAAAAAGAGCTGGAAATCAGTTCAAGTCAGGCATATCGTCAATGTAGAAAGGTAAAACATCAAGAGTCCCTTTAAAGACAATGTCAACAAACCCTTAGTCTGGTCGGAATCATGGAAATTACAGCATCCGGGGCTGGTTTTGCTCTCCACGCTGGAGTACCATGTTTTGTGCATATTTTATATAGCGCTAACTCGACCCGAAGGTATTGGAGCACTTTACATGAGCACCGTATTACATTTACACATTCAGGCACAGGGAGATTGTGATTCGCGCAATAAGAACACTCCACGCATATCTCTTGGATAGCATAAAAGGTCACTTTTATTTTAAGACAGTCAAAAACAGAATTCCGCATTTTTCCTTTTTTATTATATAAATCAAACATTGACTATTTCCCCATACTGACTTAAAACCACAAATTCCCCAACAATTCATCATTTGCAAATCCCCAAATTGTAAAATTCTAAACCAGTATTTTTCTCTTCCAATCTTTCCCTTTTGCCATTTTCCACCTACCCTCCCCCCACCCCCAGAGGGAAAGGATAAGTCCGCTCTTGACTATCCTATCCCCCCCCAAAGAACGCCTAAAAATAACATAACAACAATAATGGAAAACTGTAAAGACTGTCCCAACATGACAAATAAGTATTATTATATATATTTTATTCATATATATATATATATATTTTCATATATATATATATATATATATATATATATATATATATATATATATATATATATATATATATATATATATATATATATATATATATATTTAGAACAAGAAAAACCCTGCACCCAAAACAAACTTGGGAAGGGTGGATGGGCCAAACGAAGCTGCGCCACACTGCTCCTCGTCACCGCTGTGACGTCAGTCCCTCCCGCCCTACGCTACCCCTTCTAAACCCTCCCTTCCCTAACCTGCCCTCTCGCAACGCGTGGACCGTTCCACCGCGTGAATTCTCCCAGGGGGACACCGGCTCGTGCCACATCCCCCTGGGACCCATTGCCCCAGAATCACAGCACAGAATACCAGCGGAGGGGTCTGAATGGATGTCTCGCCCAGAACAACCTTGTCGAAAAGGAATAGGCGTCCCGAAAGAGTGGGGGTGCGGGGTGATCGTGGAGAGGCGAAATCCGACTGGCAAGCCATGACGAAGACCAACTGCATGCAGCGAATTTTGGTATCCGATTCACGTCGCTAAGATGGAGGACTCCGGTGTCAGTCTCATACACCTTTAGTATAACATGGAGGAATTGCGGATCATTTGAACCCCAATCGCAAATCGGGACGGAAGCCAGCCTCTGGGCGCCGTACCTACAAGCATTTAAAAAATTGAAATCGGTTTTGGGATGAACGTTGAAAAGGGTGTTGGCTAAGCATGTACACTAACATACACATTAAATCTGTCCCTTGCATATGTTCTTTTCTCTCTGAGGCTGCTACAAACTTTAGTGTATTCAAACCTATTTATATTCATGCCTTGGCATTTCAGAAATGACCACCTGTAAGTCAGACCCATCAATATGCGGAAATGTGCACTATCATGCCATGCATGCCCACAGTATATCATGAAATTACCACCATAATGTAGACATGGGTGCCATGGATTCCCATAAAATGTCAAGCGTTACTTACAATGTGCAAGGGATGCTCATAATATGTCGAGGATTATCACCTTAGCGCTAGAGCCATTATTGCTCTTTGAATGCCAGTAATATGGCAGGGATTAATACCCTATGCCAATTTTAACATTTCGCCAGGACTGGGCACCATCGTGCAACGTATACTGATAATTTGCCAACCATTACTGTCATACAGCCAAGACCTGCACAATGCATACCACTATCTCATCCGGCCAATCTTCATACCTGAGGACACCACCATACCACGGATGCCCGCAATAAGCTGAGGATTAATACCATTATGCCAGGGCCCAGCATTTTATCAAGGGGCACATTGTCATGGACACCCTATGAAGAATCTTGGTGTGAAATTAGATAGAGCATTATCCTTTTTCAATCAGGTATCATCCGAAGTTTGCGCCTGTTTTTTCCATCTTAAAATACTGAAGAAATTATTTTTCTGACAGAGACCAAAATAAATGCAGCTGTGGCTCAGTCATGGACTATGCCAGCTCAACCTATCTGGGTCTTTCCACCACACTTCTGAACTGGCTTCAAGTAGTTCAAAGTGTGGTGGTTCGGCCATTTTGAAACGCGTCTATATTTGCATCAGCCCTTCCTCTTTTAAGCCCCCGCACTGGCTTCCAATTGGACAGAGGACTGAATTTAAGTCTCTTTGTATTACTTTCAAAACCTTTCAAAAATCGGCTCCTACCAGGGGTGAACAATGGGCCTCTTCCCAGGGTTCCCCACAGGTTGAGAACAACTGCCACCATTTTGCATGGTCAACAATTACCAGGGTGGGGGCATTGTGCATCAACCCCTTGATTTTCATGAGGTACCAATAATTAGCACCATTAAGTGAGGGCCATCATTTTGCCAGGAGTGAGCTGTGAGTTTTATCCCATGGATGCCCAGAAGTTGCCACGAATCATTGCCATTGTGTCAGGGCCCACATTTTACTAGGGTGTGCAGTGGGCATCATCCCATGAATGCCCAAATATTGTCAATGATTGCCACCATTTTGTGAGGTTCCGCATTTTACCAAGGGTCAGCAGTGGTCATAAAGGAGCAAATGGGAATGCCTGGGAGGCCTTGGACATAGAAAGAAAGTAGGAGTGGATGGAGGTAATTGGTACATCAGTTGTGCTTGGTCATCAGGCAGTTGAAGGAAGATGATCTCTAATACTTACTACTAATGGGATTTGCTTCTGTAGACATTTCCTCTCCAGTAGGGCGATTCTTTTGGGTTTTCCCCTTAACAGAAAGGCTATCAGAAGCTCCTTTTTCACATTTTTGTATGGAGTTAGGAGTTTTTTTGTACCCACATAGCATCCAGGGAGTGTTTTTCCCTTGACGACATGCAAGTCATTTTGGGAAAACAACCATAATTGATTTCCCTGAAATTCTGCTGGTAGCGTTACTGGGGTAAAACCCAATAAAATTATGTGACTAAATGTAGGCTGCCTTATGTTGGGCGCTATATTGTAATGCATGTTTCATAGTTGAAACATTGTTCCAGTGTGCTTCAGCATTTGAAAAACAAGTAAGACATGTTATTAGTGTGTAGGGAGCCGGGTTCTTGTTGCAGTAGCCCCCACATTTTGCCTGATATTTGATGGAACCTTGACTGAAGTGTACTGAGTTCCTGCTTACCAGTCACCAGTACCAGTGCTCTTTTCCTGAAAATGTTGAATTGTTCTCCCCAATTGGAAAAACCTTTAGCACCCTCTGTCAGTCTCTAGTAAATGGTACCCCTGGTACTTAGGGCATGAGGTACTAAAGAGAGTCCCTAAGTGCAGCAGCACGAATTGTGCCACCCTAAGGGACCCCTCACCAAGCACATACAAGACTGCCATTGCAGGCTGTATGTCTTAGTGCAGACTAAGTGAAAACACATGTCACACCTGTGTGCCATGTCCCAAAATACCACATGCAGTCCTGCCAAGTACCATGCATCAGGTGTTAGACTAATGCATTTTAGTGTGGTGGTCAGCAGCGGCGCATTGAAATGGAAAGTAATGCCTAATAGACATAGCGCCTAATTGGCTGTCAAGTTGTGTATTAGCTCGACTAATCATGCAGCACTGAAATGCTAAATTGAAGCTGTAGTAGTAGCAGCGTGCCATGGCGCTGCTCCCCGCAGGATTGGGGACTTCTGCTACAACAATATAACAACCTTTCTATTCCCCCGTGCAACGGCACGTGACATGACTTCCTGCTGCTGCCCGATGCAGCGAGCAGGTGGCTGCAGTTCCTGACAACAAAGTTGTCGAAGGCTGCGGTGGCAATGAGCGTTGATTGCACTGCAGGAATTATTTTTAAAAATTGGATCCATGTGACCGGACCCACGTGACCCAACCTCACGGTTCGCAGCGGCCTCTGGAGCCCAGAGCACACCGTTGTTCAACTTTGCTGTTGAACCTGAATCATGCCCGGGCGGCGTGTTTTGCCCCGGGAGCCAGAGGGGCCAAGAGGAGGCTGTAGTGTTGCTGGCAGTGGGGCGTACCACTGCAGCACACGCCCCCTCCCACTGTTGCTCTCAGTTTATCCCCTCCAATGTAGAGGGGCCTTGGTCTAGCCCAGCGTGCGCGTTGGGCACGTAATGATAATAAAAAGCCCGGGACGCTGGGCGTGGTTAAGTTAGGTGCTGACCACCAGCAGCACACGTGTGTCCTCCAGCCTCTTATTCCTAGGCCTTAACCAGGACACTACACTGGCGACGAGGTGGTAAAGTGTCTACCCCACTGCGTGCCCTGCCTGCCACACCGCCACCGCCCGCAGTCATCCCGGCTGCCCAACGCCGTGCAAGCCTGCACGAGGCGCACTGCCCGGCCCCCCGAGCCGCCGACAGCCAGCTGTAGCCCGCCTTGAAGGTGCCTCAAGCCCGCCTGACCCCTACTGCTGCCGTTTGCGCCGCTCACCGGTGCTCCGGAGTGCCTTCAGCTGCCTGAGTGCCTTCAACCTGGCTCCCGGGCCGTCCAGAGACCTCCTCTGCTGCGTGGACTGGAGCGCTCGGAGTGCTGCCGACAGGTACCCCAGGGAGACCTCCCGCTACTCCCCGCGGCCTCCGGCCCCAAACTGCTTCTCTTTCCCCGGCCCCGGGCGGCTCCACGGCTGTCCCGTGCGGCTCCATGGCTGTCCCGCGCATGCGCTGTGAGCGCCCGGCTCCACGTTTCTGGCGCGCTACGCGGCCTCCCTGCTGTTCCTCACGCATCTCGCTTGTAGGCGGACCCTGCCAAACCTCACGCTTCTCGCGGAGCGAGGCCTACGAGCCCTCCAAAGTGCCTGGATCCATATCTGGTGACTGCGGAAGCCTGCTCAACCGTCTAGGACCCATCTGTCACCCCCCTCTGCTGTGCTTCAACCATCATGGCCAATGTGCCGCCTCTGGAGCCCTTCGCTATCACAGGGACACCCCCTTCGCAAGCTGCCCGGTGGAGGAAGTGGGTGGAGCGTCTCGAAAACTACTTCATCGCGGCGGACGTTGCCGTGGCGCGACGTCGCGCAATGCTTTTACACCTGGGGGGAGAAGCAATCCACGACATCTCCAAGGACATCACGGAGGGAGGCCCGCCCCATACGTATAACACCCTACGGGATGCCATCACAAGGTACTTTGAACCATTCGCCAGTGCGGATTACGAACGCTTTCTACTCCGCCAAGCCCGCCAACTCCCGGAGGAGTCCGTAGACGTATTCTACGCTCGGCTCAAGAAGTTAGCCAGCACGTGCACCCTCCCGGATGCGGACGACGAAATCCGCGCCCAATTCATACAGGGGCGCGCCTCCCTGAAGTTGTGAGAGAGGGTGCTAGAAACGGACGCCATGTCTATGCGCGACATCCTAGCCCTGGGGCGGTCCAAAGAACTTTCCAAGGCCCGTGCTGCCCACATGGAGCCAAAGCCGGCTATCACGGTCAAGACGGAACCCGTGTGCGCCATCAAGTCGCAGACTCCAGATAACCGGACAAAGCCTCCCCGAAGAGGGCGGCCGAAGCAGGCCCAATCCGCCCATGATCAAGCATGCATGTGGTGCGGAGGCGCCACTCCCCACAAAGGTGCTTGCCCAGCCCAAGGCAAAATCTGCAGCGCTTGCGGCAAAGCCAACCACTTCGCGAGCATTTGCCTGTCATTGCAAAGAAAGAAGCAGAGTGGCCCACCCAGGAGAGTGCGGCAGATGGCACCGCTACCGAACACATCCAACAGCAGCGACATGGATGACGATGAAGAGGACGCCGCATCCGTCCACGTGTTGCGCATGCTCAACACTTTAGCAGCCACATCCTCGACCGAACCAATGTGCACCGTCCAAGTGCATGGCCAAACAGTCACAGCCCTCATCGACACAGGCGCAACAATCAACCTCATGGCCGCCAGGGTGTACCAAGACCTAGAGAATGCTCCTACACTTCACCCCACCAGAGTGCAGGTCTTCGCCTATGGAACTCGGCGCCCGCTGCGCCTGTGCGGTGTATTTCGGACTACTCTGTTCCACGACTCGACGCAGCTGCAGACAAAAATCTACGTGTCCCAAGAAGGATCGGGATTCCTTCTTGGTTGTAGAACAGCGCGGGAACTCGGGCTGATACACTTTGCCCTAACAGTACAAGCCCAAGGTTTAGATCACCTGATATCGGAACACTCCTCACTGTTCGAAGGCATCGGATGTCTAAGAGGGCCCCCTGTCCGACTCCACATTGACCTGTCAGTGGCCCCAGTAGCCCTCCGGCACAGACTGATCGCTTTTCACCTCCGGCCCAAAGTCGAAGCCGAGCTGAGAATGCTCGAACAAGCTGGCATCCTTGAACGAGTGTCCGGGCCCACACAATGGGTATCCCCCATTGTAGTCGCCAAAAAGCCAAAGCAACCCGAGGCAGTAAGGATCTGCGCCTCCCCAACTTAGCAATCAAAAGAGAACGTCACCTGACGCCGACCATTGACGATATCATCGGGGAGCTCGCAGGATCCAAATGGTTCTCCAAGATGGACCTGAGGTCAGGATACCATCAGATTCCTCTTCACCCAGACTCACGCTCAATCACGACCTTCTCCACCCATGCTGGCCTCTGGAGATACACCAGGCTCAACTTCGGCATTTCAAGTGCAGCCGAAGTATTTCAAAACATCATCCACAATGTCCTGCAAGGCCTCGATGGAGTGCTCAACGTGAGCGATGATATTCTGGTCCACGCCCCGACTTTGGAGGAACACATCAGACGCCTCCAAGCGGTATTCAACCGGCTGCAAGAGAGAGGACTGACCCTCCACAAGGACAAATGTGAATTCCTACGCAAAGATATCAGTTTCTTTGGATACAAGTTCTCCGATCAAGGAGTAGGCCCAGACCCAGAGAAGGTCAAGGACATCCACAACGCGCCAGCCCCCACATCAGTGACAGCCGTCCGCAGTTTCCTGGGCATGGTGACATACTGCGGGCGTTTCATCAAGGATCTGTCGGACTTGACAAGGCTCCTCCGTGACCTCACTAAGTCAACTACTGCCTGGACGTGGGGCCCGGAACAACAGGACTCATTTGCAAAGACCAAAGCAGCCCTGTCAGCAGACACAACCCTGGCCTATTTCGACCGACGACACGAATCACAACTGATAGTCGATGCCAGCCCGACAGGCCTCGGGGCTGTTCTGTCTCAACAGCAAGCGTGTGGAGAGTGGGCCCCAGTAGCATACGCCAGCCGCACCCTGACGCCTACCGAACAACGCTATTCGCAAATTGAAAGAGAGGCCATCGCCATTCTATGGGGATGCCGCCATTTCCACATCTACCTTTATGGACACCCTTTCTCAGTGATCACCGATCATAAACCCCTCATCCCGCTCTTACAAGGCTCGTCTTCTCGCCCACCCCCGAGGATCGAAAAATGGGTGCTGCAGCTGCAGGAGTTTCAGTTTACGGTGGAATACCGACTCGGCACCCGAAACCCTGCAGACTACCTATCGAGGCACCCCGTCCAGTCACCGATGCAGAAGCAGCCGAGGCAGCAGCCACAGAAGAGTACGTCCGGCTGATCGTCGAACGATCAAGACCACGGCCGATGTCCCTGGATGAAGTGGCGAGAGCCACCAAGGATGACGACTGCCTCCAAATTGCAATCCGAGCCATAGAATCTGGTGACTGGAAGGCGCTCCAAAGCCCAGCGTCATTTCGCACCCCAGATGCCCAGGCCATCCTGAGAGCCCTATACCAAGTCAGACTTGAGCTATCCATCTCAGCAGAAGGATGTCTCCTGAGAGGCCCCCGCCTTGTGTTGCTCAACAGCCTTGCCCAACAAGCCTCCTTGCTGGCGCACGGATCACACCAGGGGATTGTCAAGTCCAAAAACAGACTACGAAGCAAATTGTGGTTCCCCGGGCTCGACAAAGCCGTCGAGGAAGTGGTCCAGAGGTGCCCAGTGTGCCTAGCGACAAGTCTAACCAACCCCCCAGCACCCATACTCACCGAAGAAGGGCCAACTTCCCCGTGGGTGCGAGCGAGCGCAGATTTCGGCAGCCTCCCTGGAGGCAAGTACATGCTCGTCGTGATAGATGATTTCTCTCGCTATCCTGAAGTGGAAATCGTGGCATCTACGGCGGCGTCCGAAGTGATCCCAAAATTCAGAAAAATCATTGCCACTCATGGGCTCATGGACGAAGTACGCACGGATAATGGACCCCCGTTCAACGGCAGCGAGTTCACCGAGTACCTGCAGAGCCAGGGCACCAAACACAAACGAATAACACCAAGATGGCCCCAGGCCAACGGAGAGGTCGAAAGACTAATGAGAACTCTAAACAAAACAATCCAAATTGCGATAGCCGACGGCCACAATCTGGAGCTAGCCCTCTATAAATTTCTTCGTGAATACCGCCTGACTCCACACTGCACCACTGGAGTCTCTCCAAGTCGACTCTCCTTCAACCGAGCAATCGCAGACACCATCCCGCACCATCCCACGTGGGAGCTAGCCCCAGCCCCCAGGAATCGGTCCATGGAACAACGTGCCAAGAACAACCAAGAAGCGTCCCGGAGACGGAAGGCGGCGGACAGCCCCATTCAAGTCGGAGACACGGTTCTAGTAAAAGACCGCAACCCTGGCGGGAAGTTCCGTCTACCGTTTGAACTTGACCCCTGGAGGGTGACGGAGGTAAACGGGACAATGGTCACCGCTGTCAGAAACGGCGAAGCAGTAACAAGGAATGTGTCTTTCTTCAAAAAAGTACCCGGAGGAGGTGATGATCCAGAACTGGACGACTTGCGCCCAGCCCCCCAGCGCAGACCGTCAGAACCAACTGGAACAGAGACCCTGACAAGCCAGTCCGGCAACGCCACCCCGAGCGATGGGGAGCCCGAGGGACCAGCAGAAGATCCCAGCGTCAGCAAAACCAGAGACTCGGAAGAACCATTCCAGACCACAGTGGATGGGCGAAGCCAAGCAAAGTACAGTCTACGTCCGAGCCCCAAACCTTCCCAGAGGTATCGGGACTTTGTGGCCCAGTGCTGGCGCTGAGCTGATCGAGATGGTGACCCCGCCGAGAATAAAGTAAGACTGTTCTGTTTTGTATTCTGCATGTTTTGGATCACACTGTGGTTCCAGAGACTCTACCAGCGACACGCTTAGTGGAGACTGTTAAAGACAATACGTTATGTTTGTTACAGCACACCCACTGACTATGCAAGCGATTTGTGTGCTCTTGTATTCCAGATTTGTTTTATTCCCAGGTAAAGGAGGAATGTAGTGTTGCTGGCAGTGGGGCGTACAACTGCAGCACACGCCCCCTCCCACTGTTGCTCTCAGTTTGTCCCCTCCAGCGTAGAGGGGCCTTGGTCTAGCCCAGCGTGCGCTTTGGGCACGTAATGATGTTAATAAAAAGCCCGGGACGCTGGGCGTGGTTAAGTTAGGTGCTGACCACCAGCAGCACACGTGTGTCCTCCAGCCTCTTATTCCTAGGCCTTAGCCAGGACACTACAGAGGCCAGGTCGTACCGAATTGCCGCCCGCCACGAGTCAGGACCTAGAGTTGTCTCTCACACTGCTAGTTTTTAATAAAATTATAAATGTGCCTTTAAATTATACAGTACTTTCTAGCACGTGGTGCTGGGCCAGTCGGGGTCACTGATCCACACTGTGACAACAAAGTTGTGAGAAGCTGTAGTGGCAATGAGCGCTGCTTGCACCACGGGAATTATTTAAAACAACCGGACCCACCCGACCCGACCCAGTCCCACGGACCGCGGAGGCCATGGAACCCAGAGCACACCGTTGTGCAGCTAAGCTGCTTTGCTGCTTAGCTGTGTGTGAATTATGCCCCGGCGGCGGCGTGATTTGCCCCGGGAGTCACTGAGACTTCACTGTACCGAATTGCCGCTCGCCTCGAGTCAGTGCCTGGAGTGAGGTAATGGCATCTTTCACTCTGCTAGTTTCTCATAAAATTAAACATGTGTGTAGCGTCCTGCTACAATAAACACGGACACCTCTTACTATTAACGTGGAGCTTTATTGTGTACATCTTACCCCTATCCTGTCCCTACTCTAACTGTCCCTGGTTCCTGTTCCCCGGCTCCTCCTGTTCCTGCCCCTCCCTCTGACTCCACCCCCCAACCACTAGACTACATCCCACAATATTACATCTCTCCCTTTCTTAACAAAATGAGCTTAATGTCCTCAGTGTTCGCAGTTCTTCAATCCACCACACGGGTTGGCGGACAGCCTGTTTTTCAAGCCTCAGTAGTGTCGAATCAACGGGGGGCTTGACTTTGGTTAATCTTTCTGTTGTCTTACTCGGGGCATTCTCGATCACGTTGCGTGTGAACTGTCTGCTCTCACATTCCGCAGCCAGCATGTCTCCTTCCAGTGGTGTAACTACTGTTGGTTCAGATGCTTGATCTCTTTCATGAGTGAATAATGTTCTGGTCCTCTTCCGAGCACCCGCATCTACTTTTACTTCTGTTTGTCTTGTCCGGTAGAGGGCAACACTGTCCTCCAATTCAGAGTCATGTATATCAGACAGTATGGTGCTATCGGATGAGACTGTCTTGGCTTGGTTCAGTAACTCATTCACCGCATTTACTTTTACTTCCTTTTGGCAGGTCCGATTGAGGGCAACACCGCCCTCCAATTCAGGGTCATGTACACCAGACAATGCGGTGCTATCTGACGAGACTATCTTGGTTTGATTCGATAACTCATTCACAGCCTCGGGTTGTCTGGCGGACTCGTGAGCTATCTGTGCATAGGCATGTTCCTTCACAGCCTCGGGTTGTCTGGCGGACTCGTGAGCTATCTGTGCATAGGCATGTTCCTCTCTTATCGGATGATCTCTCTCTACTGACACGTCCAGTTTTCCTTGCGGAGTGAATGGCTGGTCCCTTCCCGTCTGGTGATTGAGGTCCAGTGTCTCTGTTTTCTTTTTGTAGATCCTTTGAGTCAGCCTAGCGGACCCCTTCAGGGGTGACGGTGTCTGACCTGTGTCCAGATATACTTGTAACTGACGTGACAGGTTGTCTTGTGGCATGACTGAGTATTCAGAGTCCTGAGTGTGTGACGTGTTGCTCTTGACGTGAAGGGTGTCCTTTGTTTCCATGGTGCGTTTGGGTGGTTGACGCCATGACTGTTGTCGGGACCATGACTCGGTCGACTCACGGGATTGAACAGATGAGCACTCTGGGTCAGAGAAGTCTCTCGTCGATTTCCAGGATCGGACAGACGTGCTCTCTGAACCAGAGGAGTTCCTGGTCATAGACGTGCTTTCTGGGTCAGAGAAGTCTTTTGTCGACCTCCAGGATCGAACGGACGCGCTCTCTGAATCAGAGGAGTTCCTGGCCATACTCCTTTTGAAGCGTCCCTTGGAGGGTGTATCGGGTAGTGGATGTCTGAAATGAGTGGGCCGTGACACGTTGTTCGGTGACTCAGGGTTGTCTTTAAAGCGATTCTCCGGGCGCCTTCGTCGACTTGTCTTTGGCACTGTTTCATTTGAGAAGTTGATCGACAACCACGTGCTTGTTCTTTGTGATTGCTCTTGAGATTTTCCATCTTTGCCTTGCTCACATGTCAACGACGTCTTCTCAGTTTCTTCGTTGTCTCCGGTGTCATTGATATGTTGGTCTTTTCCTGTTTGTTGTTGGGGAGGGTCAGTTCGTCTCATGCGACCTATTTCTTCTTCCCACTTACTTGGTGCTCGGACACCCATGATGTGGGTGTGATGTGTTCTCCTGCTGGATGATGTTCCTTCAGACTCATCTTCCCAACTTGATGAAAAGTGTTCCTGCGCCGACTTCCAGTTTTGACTATTTTGGGCTCTCCTTCTATAGTTCATCTTCTTTGCTCTCTTGTTGTGTAAGGTGCTATCTTGTCCAGGGGTGTGATCTGTCCCACTGGAAGCTCCCTCCTCGTCAGACTTTGAATGACATCTTGAGGGTGACGAACTCCTTGAGGTTGTCCTTTGACTGATTGACTCGGAGTATTCCTTGTCACTGTGTCTCTCCCGTTGGTCAGACTTTGAATGACGCCTTGAGGGTGAAGAACTCCTTGAGGTTGACTTTTGACTGATTGACTCAGAGTACTCCTTGTCACTGTGTCTCTCACGTTGTCTTGTCATTGATCTGCCATCCCTCTCTCTATTTTTTGTTTTGTCTGATTTTCGAGTTTTATCCGTCCAGGCGTCTTGGTGATTTGCCGTCAGATTCGGGTCCTTTGATTTGTCTCTTACTTTGACGTGCATTCTAATTTCGGCCTTCCTGATGATTTCTTCCAGTGACCACTTTCCTCGCAAGATCTTGAGCTTCGTGTCGGGGTTTGCGCAGCCTTCAATTATCCGGAGTCGAACTGCGTCCTCGTTCGTAAAGGTGTTGAAGTGGCAGCCTTGTACCAGGTTTTTTAACCGAGTGATGAAAGTTGGCAGTGGTTCACCTGGTTCCTGCCGAGCTGTGTTGAAGGCGATGCGCTCTCGATCCATTTGCCGCTTGTGCGGAGAGACGGGCACATAGCCTCTCTTGGAGTCTTTTATAGATTTCTGTGTCTTCTTCGGAAAATGTTTCGATTGGGCATCGGCCCTTTGGACCCACCAAATGGAGGAGCAGCATTAGACATTTCCTCTCTCTTTGTTCACCATTGGCGTCCAGGAAATCACTCAATGTGGCCAGCCATTGGTTCCGTTTGAGACACAGACTCCAGGTGTCCGTTCGCATCCCTGGGGGTGGTACTTCAAAGCAGGGATTGAACCGATGTGCGACTTCTTCCCCCGCCATAAGAGGAGGATTTTGATGGATCATATTCTCAGGGCACGGGCTGTTCATTCGTCTTCCCGTCTTCGTAATTGATCTTCTTTAGTCGAAACCTGCGGTCTGGTCATGTGCTGGGACGTTGGCAATGCTTGTTTGGCCTTCGCCAGCGCTCGCTTGGTTTTCGCTAATGCTTGACTCTATTATGTTCGCCAGTGCTTGTTTGGTCTTCAGCAATACTTGTTTTCTTTCTTTGCCGCGATTTATCTAATACTTGTTGATCTGCATGTACCAATGCTTGTGTCTCTTTGTATGGATCAAGGCTTGTTTCTTTGCACGTACCAGTGCTTGTTGATTTGCATGCGTCAATGTTTGTCTAATTGCATGTATCACTGCTTGTTTATTTGCATGTACCAATGCTTGTTTACCTTTGCCAATGCTTGTTCACTTTTGCCAATGCTTGTTCACTTTTGCCAAAGCTTGTTCACTTTTGCCAATGCTTGTTCACTTTTGCCAATGCTTGTTCACTTTTGTTGCTGTTGCCTGACTCCAAGATGGCCGCCTATGAATCACACAGGGTATGTCCTTGAAACCCGCCTGACTCAAAGATGGCCGCCGCACTTTCACACAGGGTTTGTCTTCAGGGCCGCCTGACTCCAAGATGGCCGCCACCATTCATCCACGAGGCTTGCTCTCTCCAGTCACAACTCTTCACCGGGCACATTCTGGGGACAGCACTCACCAGGATTCGTCTTCCCTTGCTTGCCACGGCCACCAGGTGAGGTTGGGGTGGGCTCCCGCCTTATTCTGCGCTCTTCGCGCTCCTCAGCACCGACACCCTGCCGAGTTACACGCATCGGGCGTGAGGATTTCTTCCGATCACGGGCATTCAGGCTCTTGTTCTCCAGCGTTCAGTCGCGCTCCGCAGCCGGTCCTTCAGGGACCGATTCTCCCACCGCCGGGCGCCTATTCCAGGTCTCTGGGGGTCTAGCAGGGTCGGAGTGGGCTCCCGACTCATGTCGTTGTGGGGGCTACTCACTGCACACGCTGCCGGCGTGACTCGCGTTTTGGGCGCGAAGGGCTCTTCTCTGGCACCGAGCGTTTCAGCGCTCTTTTCACTCACTCCTCTCAGCTCCCTCCTCGTCTGCAGAGGGGCCGGGTCGCCTGCTGATGGCCTCTTCAGTCGAGGCAGCCGTTCGGTCACGCCCTACAGCTCGATGTAGGCTGCTGCTCGGGACAGGGTGTTTTCACGAGGTGTTGGGGTCTGTGGGTTTTGCTCATCCCACCCTCGTCGCCAGTTGTAGCGTCCTGCTACAATAAACACGGACACCTCTTACTATTAACGTGGAGCTTTATTGTGTACATCTTACCCCTATCCTGTCCCTACTCTAACTGTCCCTGGTTCCTGTTCCCCGGCTCCTCCTGTTCCTGCCCCTCCCTCTGACTCCACCCCCCAACCACTAGACTACATCCCACAATATTACAATGTGCTTTTAAGTTATAACAGAACCCTCTAGCACCTAGCACGCAGTCAAGATCTTCAGCTGCCTGCTCAGTTACAGCTGTAGTTTTGCAGCCACTCACAGCCTTTGTCTGGTGAGTCACTGTAGTTTTCACCAAGCCACATCACATACAGCCGCACTAAAATCCTGTTGGGCCGGTCGGGGTCAGTGAGCCACATTGTGTCACTAAAGTCAACAGAGTCTAGTGTAGCTCCGAAAGCATGCGGGGGTCATAGTGTGATCGGTGCAGCTTGCTGCAGAGCTGGCCAGATGGAGGCGCGGCAACCGGAGTGGACCTCTCGGGTTAATGATTTTTATTAGGGTTTGAATCAAATTTATTTTTTATATAATAGTTTTGTACTCCTTTCTGTTGTCTTTTTTTTTTATTCAGCCCCAGCATGCTTCCCTCGTCTTCATTGCTTAATGCTGCTCTCGTGAACCTGTCACTCATTGTTGTTGAAATGTCACTCATAATTTCACTGAAATTATGAAATTTCACACGTAGCAGTCTGAAACCTTGGCAGCTATGCACATGTAATATTTGTAAGTCACCCCTACAGCAGGCCTGAAAGCCCTAAGGCAGGGTGCTGAATACTACATTTGAGGGCATACCTGCATGAGCAGATATACCCCTGGGCTGGTCAGTCATATTACTGCCAGTACAAGTGTCCAGGAGAGCATTTTAAAACATGCGCTGGACACTGGTGAAGACATGTTCACCAGCTTCACTGAAGATATGTATATTTGGTATCAAACAGCTCATATTAATAAACACACACTGATTCCAGTGATGGATTTACCAATACATGCACCCAGAGAGCACCTTAGAGGTTCCCCCTAATATCCCACCTGACTCTGGTGTGCTTCCGGACTGGTTTTTGCCAGCCTGCCACCCAGGACACTGTTCTGACCTCGTATGGTGAATGCCTTTTCTCTCAGGAGACCCAGAACAAAAGTCTGTCCGGGAAGAGGGTGTAACACCCCCTCCCATAGGATGACCTGCTGAATAGCCTTCCTAGGCCAGCAAGCTTCACAGAGCTGCCGCCTTTGAAAGGCGAATCAGGCTCCCCCTCATAGGAAAGAAAGCCGTCCCCCTTGTTCAGAGTCCCCTTTGGCATCTGGATGGGTGGGAAAATTAGCTAGCCAAGTAGGCGTTCCATCCCCAGGCTAGTACCACCCCTAAGGTGGGATAAACTGAGGTGGACACGATTTATCAGAAGTAACCATCTTTGTGATGGCATACTTAGGAATTCTGGGACAGGGTTAACCCCCACTTCCCACCGGAAGTGAACATATAGGGGATGTAGTGACCCCAAGGTTCAGAGGCTCAGTGGCTGCAACCCTACACTCTCCTAACCCCTAAATTCGGTATTTAAGGGAGCGCCTGGCACCAGAGAAGCAGATTCTGACAACCTGAAGAAGACGCATGAGAAGAGTTGCACAGCTAGAACAGAAGACCCAGCAGCGACTTGGTGCCAACCCTGCCCGCCTGTCTACTGACTTCGCCTATTACACCAAAAGGCGAGTTATACTGCAGCTGCTGAGTCCTCAAAACCCAGGAGACCTTTAGCAGGTCAGTTTAGCAGGTTTCCAGTATGTTCGAGGCATGTGGGCTGCTGAATTCATATCTGTGCATAGATCGCCGCCTAGTGTTGGGTCCGGATGATTGCACATTGTTGTCCTGGAAGAGTCTTCGAAGTATCACGAGATAGGTGGCTCCTCCCCTGGACTACAGTGCGCATGGGCATCGCCTCCATCCCCAGATTGTTTTTTTCCGCCATTGGGTTCGGATGTGTGTCGGTTCCCTCTGTCGGAACCGATAGTTGTTAACTCTTAACTCGAGACCAAAAGGTCTTTAGGCTTGGCGCCGGTATCGTTTTCGTTCGGGTTTACTGTTTCTTCAGCTCCGAACTCTCGCTGCCCTTCCGCGTGCTGTCGGCGCGGACGGGCCTACACGACGCTCCAGACATGGAACGGACTCCGTTTAAACGGTGCCCGGTGTGCAACGCGAAATACTCGCACCTCGACGTGCACCCAGTGTGCAACACTTGTCTGTCGCCGGACCACGACGAGGCCAGGTGTATGGCCTGCTCGAAGTTCCGGTGCAAGAAGACCCTCAAGATTCGTCGGGCTGCGAGACTCCAGGCCAAACTGTCTGCGCCCCCGCCGGACGACATCTTCGAAGAAGACGTTGGAAGCGACAATGTCCAACAGGTTTCGGACTCTAGCCCTGCGTCCGAGGGGGAGGCCTACGACGCAGGAGACGAGGAGTTTGACGAAGCCGGCGACGAGGTAGGGGACGACGATACGGCCATTGCCACCGTGGGGGATAGCTCGGAGGAGGAGCATCCCCGGACTGACTCAGGGGTCGACCCCCTTCCTGCGGCCCAGGTCGAGGGATCGCCTTCGGGCCTTACCCAAGACCATGTTATTAGTCCAGCAGCCCCGCCTACGGGCCCGGCCACGGACATTTTGGAGGTGCCACTCACATTTCCAAAAACGAAAGTGAAGCCTTAGGGTTCAACACCTCCGGTTTCGAAACCGAAAGTGAAAGCGGTACGGAAGGCTCTGGAGGCGTCAAAATCTAAGAAATTCAAAATGGCCGACATGGACAGTCCCGCCAAGATGGCCGACCCAAAGGCCTCAGGGTCGGTGCCGAAGGCGAAGTCGTCCGACGCGGCTGCGTCGGCGCCGAAGATGGTCGCGGTCGATGACCCGAAGAAGGCTTCGAAGAAGCGTCCAGGCGATCCCAAAGCTCTGGCTTCCCCGGCTCCGGCCGTCGGAGCCAAGGACGGTAACGCATCGACTCCGAAGACGGTGCCTCTCGCCGACACCACTCCCAAGTCAGGGAAATCACAAGAGGCGGTCACTCCCTCTCCAGCCCTTTCAAAGAAAGTCGAAGAGTCCCTACAGCGGATTCGGAAGGTTGCGGAGCTTCCCGACCCTGAAGATGGGGTGTCGAAGCCCGCGCTGAAGCCGTCTAAGGCACAAGCGCCTATCCGCTTCACCCTGCCGCCGAAGTCGACGCCGAAGGCCTTCGCTTCGAAGCAGGTGGCTGGGGTGCCCTCGAAGGAGGTGTCGACGCCCAAAGCGTCTCCGGTGGTGTCTAAGCCTCGGCTCCAGCCACTCGCGGAGGAAGAACGTCGTGAAGTCATCATCGACGCCAATACCGGGAAACTGTCCCTCCTCAAAAGGAAAATCACCACGGAGCCAGTGTTGGAACACTTTCGCATTCCTCTCAAAAACAAGAAGGACTCTGCGGGTACTTCAGCACCTTTTGGCGCCGGCGTCTCCAAGTGACCTGCCGCATTCCCCAACTCACTCCAACGCGGGGGATGGCGACGAGGAGGAGGTAGAGTACAACTATCCGGCGTACTCGGATCCGGAGGAGGAACATGAACTTTGGTCTGCCGGAGGCGACCCTGAGGACCCGCAGTCGGGTAAGGAACCGCAACTCTTTGCGGCGAAGACTTCGCCAACGGAGGACTCTGCTGCCTTCAACGCGTTGATCGAGAGAGCTGCGGCTAACCACGATGTCGAGCTGCACTCCGATCCTGTGGATGTGGACTTTTTATTTGACACTTTCTCTGTGGCCGAAAAGTCAATCAAAACTTTGCCAATGCTCAAGGGAGTACTCAAGCACGCGCAGGAGGTCTTCAAGGAGCCCACTCGGGCACGTGTCATCAATCCACGCATTGATAAAAAATATAAGGCAGCGCCTTCGGATCCAACATATATCAAGGGACACTTGCCACTGGACTCTTTGGTTGTGTCCAACGCTCGCAAGAGGGCGAACTCACAGACTACTGGTGACGCTCCTCCCCCAGACAAAGAGTCAAAAATATTTGAGGCCTCAGGGAAACGGATTGCTGCACAGGCAGCTAACATTTGGCGCATCTCGAACACGCAGGCCCTACTTGCACGCTACGATAGGGCTCATTATGACACCCTAGAAGCACTGCTGCAGCACTTGCCTGACCAGTACAAGGAGGCAGGGGAAATGTTAATTCAAGAGGGAAAGCTCATCACAAACGCTTCCATCAAATGTGCGCTAGATGTGGCTGATACAGCCTCCAGGGCAATCAACACTAGCGTGTTGCTCAGAAGACATGCATGACTTAGGATTTCAGGGTTTAAACCTGATATACAAACGACCATCCTGAACCAGACGGTTAATCCTGACAATTTGTTTGGCCCTGAGGTTGATGCGACGCTTGAGAAAATGAAAAAAGATACAGACACTGCTAAGTCTATGGGGGCCCTTCAGTCTCAGCAGTTTCGGGGTGGTTCCTTTCGCCGCTCCAATACCAGAGGCACCTCAAGGGGTCAGGCATCGCAATCCACCCAGTACTACAAGGGCAATACCCAAACCTCATACACCAACAAGGGTAGAGGTGGCTACAGAGGCAACAACATCAAAGGCAGGGGACGTGGAAACAACAGCTCCAGGTCCACCGCCGCCAACAAGCAGTGACGCCTTGTCACTGCCCCCCGACCACACAACACTGGTCGGGGGGAGACTCCAGCAGTTCCTGCCCGCGTGGAAATCCATCACCACGGACAGGTGGGTCAAGTCTCTTATCCAGTACGGTTACTGTCTGGAACTTACCTCCACTCCACCGAACATACCTCCAAGAAGCCGTCCTATGTCCGGCGAGCACTTGCTCTTGTTGCAGCAGGGAGTTCAGGTCATGCTGCAAAAAGGGGCAATAGAGCTCGTCCCACTGCAGGAAAGGGGTACAGGGGTTTACTCTCTGTACTTTCTAATCCCCAAAAAGGACGGTTCCCTGCGGCCCATCCTGGACCTCAGGCCCCTCAACTGGTACATTCTCTCGGAGCATTTCCATATGCTCACGTTGCAGCAGGTACTCCCTCTGCTTTAACAGGGGGACTTCCTGGCTACGTTGGATCTAAAGGACGCATACTTTCATATCCCCCTGCATCCTTCCCACAGAAAGTATCTCAGATTCACGATCCAAGACCAGCACTACCAGTTCAGGGTTCTGCCGTTCGGGGTCACCACAGCGCCAAGGGTCTTTACGAAGTGCCTGGCGACTGTGGCGGCGCATCTGCGACGCCAGAACGTCCACGTCTACCCTTACCTGGACGACTGGCTCATTCAAGCAAAAACAGAACAACAGTGCGCCGACCACGTGTCCCGTACCATTCATCTCCTGCACGATCTGGGATTCTCTCTGAACTACCCGAAATCCCATCTCCAGCCCGCCCATGTACGACAGTATCTGGGCGCGACAATAAACACTCTGGCAGCCACTGCGCAGCCAAATTCAGTGAGAATCGCCAGTATCCAAACGCTGATCCAACGATTCAGACCTCAACACTCGCTTCCAGCGAAGGTGTTCATGCAGTTGATAGGCATGATGGCCTCCTGCATCTCCATTGTCCCGCACGCGAGACCGCTTCAGGAGTGCCTGGCACGTCAGTGGACTCAGGCTCATGGGCAACTGACAGACCTAGTGTTGGTGAGCGGTCGGGCATACAACTCTCTGCATTGGTGGAATCCACAAAACCTTTGCAAGGGCCGACCATTCCAAGAGCCTGTGCCACAGATTATCCTGACGACGGACGCTTCTCTCCAGGGATGGGGAGCGCATGTACTCCACTACACAGTGCAGGAACTATGGACACTACAGCAAAGGAAGATGCACATCAATGTGTTGGAACTGATGGCAATCTTCATGGCCTTAAAGGCGTTCAAAGTACATCTGTGCAACAAGGTCGTGTTGATCCGGACGGACAACATGACAGCCATGTACTACATTCAGAAGCAGGGAGGCACACACTCTCCGCAGCTGTCTCATCTGGCTCAGAGCATGTGGAAGTGGGCCATTCAGAGGAACATCTTCCTCATGGCGGAGCATCTCCCGGGCAAGGACAACCAGATGGCGGACCTGCTCAGCAGGCACAGCCATCAAATGCACGAGTGGGAGATACATCCATCAGTACTCCAACCGTACTTCCAAAGGTGGGGTCATCCAGAGATAGACCTGTTCGCCACAAAGGAGAACGCAAAATGCCAAAGCTTCGCCGCCAGGTTCCCACACCCGCAATCACAGAGCAATGCGATGTGGATGAACTGGTCAGGCAGATTTGCGTACGCTTTTCCCCCAGCACCTCTGATACCGCTGGTGGCACGCAAGCTCAGGCAGCACTCGATGACTCTCATCCTAGTTGCTCCAACGTGGGCTCGCCAGCCGTGGTACACCACGTTTCTGGAACTCTCCGTGGTACCGCATCAAAGGCTTCATCTCACTCCCAGCCTTCTGACGCAGAGCCATGGCGACATTCAGCACCCAGATCCGCAACAGCTCAACCTGGCGATCTGGCTCCTGAAGTCCTAGAGTTTGGCTACCTCAATCTTCCTCCCGATTGCATGAACATCATTCGGGAGGCAAGGAAGCCCACCACTAGAGCTTGTTATGCGGCTAAATGGAAGAGGTTTGTCATTTACTGTGTTAACCACAATATTGACCCGCTAGATGCTTCAATTCAAAACATCATTTGTTACCTGTTCCACCTGTATCAATGCAATTTGGCGTACTCTTCCATCCGCATTCACCTGTCTGCTATGGCAGCATACCTCCAGAACAGGCAACACCTGTCACTTTTTAAGGTCCCTGCTATCAAGGCTTTTCTGGAAGGACTCAAGAGAGTCATTCCGCCAAGGACCCCACCAGCTCCAGAATGGAACCTCAATGTGGTTCTTACAAGACTGATGGGTCCTCCCTTCGAGCCACTGCACTCTTGTGAGCTTCAATTTCTGACTTGGAAGGTTGCTTTCTTAGTAGCAATTACATCGCTACGGAGGGTTAGCGAGTTGCAGGCGCTCACCATCCAGGAACCTTTCTTCCAAGTACATGCTAACAGGGTTGCGCTCCGCACTAACCCTAAATTCTTACCCAAGGTTGTGTCTCAATTCCATATGAACCAGACAATTGAGTTGCCGGTGTTTTTCCAAAACCCAGAGACGCTGGCGGAGCGGATGCTCCACACCCTTGACGTTAAAAGAGCCTTGATGTACTATGTGGACAGGACAAAAGATTTTCGCAAAACCAAGCAGCTTTTCGTTGCTTTTGCCTCACACCACAAGGGAAACGCTATCTCCAAAGCTGGGATCGCTAGATGGATTGTGAAATGCATTCAAATCTGTTACGCTAAAGCTAAACGCACTCTCACTATCCCACCAAGAGCCCACTCCACCAGGAAGTTGGGGGCCTCTATGGCTTTCCTAGGTAACATTCCCTTAGAAGATATTTGTAGAGCAGCCACATGGTCTACCACACATACTTTCACTAAACATTACTGTGTAGACGTGCACTCCAAACAGCAGGCAGCTGTTGGTCAGGCTGTTCTCAAGACACTTTTTCAGACTGCTGCAGCTGGCACGGGCGACCGCCGCTAATGGAGGGACTGCTATGTATTCTATGCACAGATATGAATTCAGCAGCCCACATGCCTCGAACTGCAAATGCTACTTACCAGTATGCATCTGTTCTTGGCATGTAGGGCTGCTGACATTCATATCGCCCACCCTCCTCCCCGGCGCCTGTAGCAGCTGCAGTCTTCATATATATATATATGCTCATAGCATGGTCATCACTCACATACTTCACTCCATCTCTGCCAATGGCTAAAAACAATCTGGGGATGGAGGCGATGCCCATGCGCACTGTAGTCCAGGGGAGGAGCCACCTATCTCGTGATACTTCGAAGACTCTTCCAGGACAACAATGTGCAATCATCCGGACCCAACACTAGGCGGCGATCTATGCACAGATATGAATGTCAGCAGCCCTACATGCCAAGAACAGATGCATACTGGTAAGTAGCATTTGCAATTAATGTCAATTTAGCAAGCTCATAAATTGCATCCTTTTTGCAAACTTTGTATGAACCAGAAAATGTGGAAAGTGACCCCAGGTGAAAATCCACAACCAAGCAAAAAGTGAAAACAAGTGGTAAGAAAAGTTGTAGATATGTCGGTATGCAATCAACCACACAGAAAGGTCTTCTTAGTCCGGGCCCTTAGTGACCTAACCACGAAGTTATGGTATAACACCATGTTTGTTTGCTAACAGTATCAACAACGCATTCGTCTCTACAAGGGTCTCATCAGGACTGGGAGATGGCCTGATGAACCTATATAATAAATGAAATAAGGAATATGTATAAGAGGCAGGAAACCCACTATAAAATGTCCTAAAATTAGTTGTAAGGAAAGGATTCCTACTGAACCTCGAAGTGAGTATAAACACCAGCAGTAAAGACTCGCTGCGCATAAGCAGTGAAATTACACCCAGTGAAATACAACTTTGATATACTCATGGGTGCAGTAGCTACAGTAACCAAAAGGAACACAATAATAATAAATGACTATTACAGTGCTCTGGTACGTATATGGCCGCAAGTTTTGCTCCAAACGTGGCTAACCTGTTTGCAGACCGTTTTGGAAACACCTTTGTATTTTGTGACCAAAATCTTTTTAGACAACATACACGCTTTTGGAAGAGATACATTGATGAATAGTAGTGACCATAGTGTAGAGTTGGTTTGCCATTACATGATGACCAATACATTGGTTTTAAATGTGTTGGCCATTCTGGAACTTTAAAACAATTTTGCATTATGCACAACATCTTTGCAAATTGCCACCAACTAGTATGTTTAACTTTATTTGTTATTGCATGCCTATGCCTAGCGTGTTTGTCAAGTTTTCTTTTTAATTTGTCTTGCACATGTAATTAAGTTTCTGTGTGTGTTGTATTGTGGTTTAATACCCCTTTTGACAATCCCCGTGGATAGAAGATTTGCACTATAATAATTTTGTGTAAGTGGGAGAATGCGAGAATCAGACCATGACTGCAAGAATGCATGGCATGTGTGGAAGGATGAGTGACGGGGCATGTATAATGACTTATTGGAGTGACTGAATCCCTCAATAACCGAAAAGGCACTGTCATTTACGAGCCATTAGTGGTATTTGCCATTATTTGTTCTTATGCGCCATACATCGCTATCGCTCAGCAACATCTGTAGACCGTCGCCTATAATCCGCCAGGTGGCGCTCTTGCGCTACATACTACTGTACACTGAAGGGCAACCATTATAAACTTGTGTTATTTAGAACACATGCCCAATTTGTTCTATAGGAGATGGGTTGTGACTGTGCAGTTATTATTCAGATAAGAAGTCCAAAGAAAATCGTTGCTTTTTTATTTCTAAAATACATGACCCTATTTAACAAACTGTACAGTATTTTCCCTAAAATATATACATGGGCATACATTAATCCTAGGTTGTGTCATGCTGATAGGACACGAACGGAAAAGGTATTGAGAGAGGAGGGAGGTATTCTCAAAACTTGCACCTTCATTCAGATAAACCATTCGATTTTTTGCTTTTCATTTAATCAGAAACCCTGATAGAATAACATCAAACGTGGGCCATGTTAAAACTTTGCTTGGTTTGGTGGAATTCCAATCATTGTTTTTATGAAGAAATTAAAATTGATAAATCATAGATGCATTGTTGGGTTCAATTCACAAAGTAAAAGAGATCTAGTAGGCTGTGAGGATCTGGTCATTGTACCTCGGCGTTCACGTTTTAGTTCACTAACCCTCTTGAACCTATAGGAGCAATCTATGTGAACCCTTCAACATCAAAATATCCAAATGTAATGATGGAAACATATGTTAAGTTGGCCACAGGCCATGTCCAGAGGATACTGGAATCTAGCAAAAGCATAGGCCATGCCACTAATCCACTAATGCTAGGGTACTAGGTTGAGGGTGGCTGATTGTCATGCCCTGTGACCAGAACCTATTAGTCCTGGGTGCGGACGATTGCAGCAAATACTGAGGCAGTAATACTGGGCAAGCTTCGGGCCATAACTAGAAAATATTTTTGCCAGTATGAAGGGCCCACTGGACTTAGCTGCAGGATTTTTCCAGTGGGCCTTGGAAACAGGGCTATTAGGCTCAGGATGTGGCCAACGACGGCACCTCTCCCTGTTAGCATCACCTGAGTATGTGCCTCGCAGGAATACGGGGAAGAGATTTTGAGGGTAGGGCATGGCCTAATGACACACCCTGTGCTCAATACCTGTAGCTCATGACTTTGGGATGTGCTTAGTGGGTAATTGGGGGTCAGGTAATGGGCATAGGTAGTGGCCTTTGGCCACAACCTGTGCTGCATTTCCAATGTACATGGTCCTAGAAATTGCTCAGTGGCTACTTGGAACAGAATAACTAGGCCTGGGGCATTGCAGGAGGGTATGCCCAATGATAATGTTTGCCCTGTTTATATATATATGACAAATTATATATTTTGTGAAATTGGATTTACGGAAGAGTGTCCCACTTGAATTGGGAGCTGGTTAGATTTTAGTGGTTTTCTTTTATTGGCTTACAATTGAGTGGCCTGTTTTTGCTTAAATGGAATTGTACTTTGTCTGGAGGATAATTGAAGTTTGTTGAAATATGTGATCCTTCACACTTTAAAATAAAATACAATGGGGTGCAAATAATCTAGTGTAAAAATGTACATGTTTTTAGGACGTTTGGAGATCTTTTTAAACAGTATGTTGCAGGGGCTTGGCCGGGCAAGATGGCCGAACGGTCGTAATCCGTATCTGCTCCCGGTCCATGCGCTGCCTTGGGGGAAGATATCGGCTGTTGTGGCGACTTTCTCCTGCCAAACAAGGAAGCTATCGGCGGGGAAACATGTGAGACACCAGCGGAGAGTAGCGTTATGTGTGGAGCGCCCTCGTAACCGCCGTATTTGACTTTGCTGTTGAACCAGGGACGGCACGCTACAACAAAATGGCGGTGCGTCCTTTGCGGAGACTCCCGTTCTTGCCTCTCCGGTGATGGCACAGGACACTCCATCCACATGACGGGTTGAGAGGCAAGTGAGGAGGGAATCCTGAGCAACTTTGCTGGCTCTCTACGATCGGCTTTTCCCAGCGGAATTTTGTCTCCCCTCTGAGTGCCTGACTCTAAGATGGCAGCCAGGCCGACTTCTAAGTCGGTGAAAATTCGCATCCACTGCCTGCGGTCCGAATCTTCCGGCCAACTATATCGTCGGGGGCCTTTTGCACGTTGCAACAAGTGCTTCACCTCTCTGGCACCAGGTTACTACGCTGGCTCTCATCTGAGCAACCGGTGAGTGTGACGCGCTATTACCTGGCACCACTGGGCCCCTGCACCTCCTCCACTCTTAGACCCCACGGGAAGGCCACCGTAGACGGGCCTTCAACCTAGGCCTTCCTCTTATGCGCACTGTCTCCCCTTCAACATCATTGCAGCGCCTGTACACTTGAGCTATCCATGAACTCCCACGAAGGGGCTGGCTCCACAGTTGATCTTCCAGTGTCCACGAGGAGGGGAATGGCACCTCAGAGTCCTGGGGGCTAAAAGGTCTAAACTACAGGGAAGGCCCCTCAGCGAACTCACAATACAAGTCTGGACGGAAAGGTAAGTGACTAGCTGGGCACCGCTACAGGTTGCGGTCCACTCAGACGCAGGATCCCAGAGTTTCCCGACGGTCAAGACTCCCATCAAAGTCTCAGACTTCTTCGCATCCACTAAAAAAAGAGCAACACTAAGGGGAGACGCAGGAGCTGCAATGATGACTTTCACGAAAGCAGAGCTCTTGACTATGTTTAAAGACTTTAAAACTGATCGACACAAGGACATTGGCCAAGATATCAAAACCTCCATTTACCTACTACGATCCGACCTGACGGAGCATCTCACTTCCTTACAACAAGATGTGGACTCCGTAGGTACTAGAGTCCTTGACCTCGAAGCGCATCATCAGGAGCATGAACTACTCTCCACTGAACTCCGGGAGGATATGACCTCGCTTAAAGAACAATTACTCCAGGCGCAACTCAAGGCAGAAGACCTCGAGAACAGGGCCCGGAGGGAGAACCTACGCATCGGAGACCTGAAGGAGGGCGGAGAGGGACCGGATCTGGAGGCGTTTGTGATAGGTCTCTTCTCGGAGATTGTGTCCCGGCAGTTTCTCAAGATAAAACTGGACAGAGTCCACCAAGTGGGGGCATTGCAACAAGGAGAGAAGAAGCGGCCTTGAGATGTCCTGGCTAAATTTCATTCCTATAAGGTCAAGGAGGAAGTTCTTCAGGTGGCCAGGTCCAGGGATGTCGCCTCCTCTTAAATATACTTCATAGGTCTGTCTTTCGCGGACCTCTTACCTTTGGGCACAGCTTGTGACCCCTGGTATTGGTATCTGTTGTATTCATTACTGGGTCTGACACCCTGAGGCTCCTTTAGGGGCGTAGTAATGGGCTGGCCTCAGGCTCCTTTTCTACCTGCTTTTGCCTTGAACGCCGCAAACTAAGCTACTGATCCAACTTCCTACCAGGGCGGGCGTGGACTGGGTCCTCGGACCCGAGGTCCCCCCTGGTCTCAAAGGGGCCACTTCGACCCCGCGAGGAGACCGTAAGATTTGTTCGATTCCTTTACTTGTTTTTCTTTGTTTATGTTTTCCTAGGGGTTCCTGGGTGGGTGGGGGGGGGAGGTGGTGGCGGCTTTTTAACAGTTGTTTGTATGGCTCTTGCGAAGAGGGGAGGAGATACTGTCTTCAGATTAGGGCCCTGTGTTACTATGGAGGGGCAGTTTAGAGAGGGGTTGTGGTGGGTCCCATTAGACATGAGGAGGGAATGGACCTTTTTCCAAGTGACATGAGCCCGATCTCCTTTGGAATCTGGACCGTCAAGGGCCTTAACTGTCCACAGAAGTGTCATAACGTGTGGAAATACATTGTAGATCATCACTTAGACATCGTGGCTCTGCAAGAGACACACCTAGCTAGAGCCGATGACTTGCGCCTTAAGCACAAACAATTCCCACTAATTTATAGATCATCAGCCCACACGAAACACCGGGGGGTGGCCATATTGTTTTGCGCTGCTGTCCAATTCCAACCTTTGGGGGTCCATATTGATAAGGACGGCCGCTGGATCTTGGTCAAGTGCCGTTTAAGGGGGAAATTGTTCACTTTTGCAGCGCTATATGCCCCCAAAGTTGGCCAGACGACTTTCCTGCACACATTGATGGGGAAATTAACAGACTTTGCAGAAGGCCCACTAATTCTTATGGGAGACTTCAATTTAATATGGCAAAAGGACCTAGACAGTACACACGTACAACCATCAGACACAGGCTCATTCTCCGGGGAAACGCAGCAAGGACTACATGACTTGGACCTCCTTGACTCCTGGTGCACGCTTTATCCCCAGGCACGTGACTACACGTTTTATTCCCATGTTCATCATACATACTCCTGGTTGGATTAGATCTTCATCAGTCAGGGTGAACTGCAGGATGCTAAGATCTTCCCACTATCGGTCTACGACCATAGCTTGTACTCTGTTTGTCTTAACTGGCGGGGGAATGCTCCGACCACTCCCAAATGGTACTTCCCATCGTCCCTTACTCGCGATAAGAAATCTTGTACTAAACTGAGAATCGCTATTACTGAGTCCTTTAAGGTTAACCGTCCAGAAGACACCTCGGAGTTCACTACCTGGGATACTCTGAAGGTAGTACTTCGGGGGGAATGCATCGCCCTCAATGCCGCACTGAATAAACAACGCGCTTGTGAGTGAGAACTGTTGGCGACCGAACTATCTACTCTTGAACATGCCCATAAGGCTAAACCCACGAGGCAAACATTACGCCAACCCACAGCTCTCAGAGGTAAGCTTAGGGCAATTTATAATAATAGAGCAGAATTCACTCTCCTTAAATTGAGACACTTATACGCAGGGCAACAAAGTTGGTAAGCATCTAGCCAGACGGGTAAAAGACAAACAGGAGAACGAGTATATAGGTGGCATCTTGGGCCCCACAGGGGCCCTCTACTGCTCCTATCACCATAGACGATGTCACCTTGACCATCAAAAACTTGAAACCTCATAAAGCCCCTGGGCCTGACGGTTATACGGCTCTGTTTTACAAGATGTTTGCCCCCGACCTTTCCCCCCATCTTGTATCCCTTTGTAATAAAATGGCGGAGGAAGGTTCAACTTCCGGTACTATGTCGGAAGCTGTGATCTCCGTGACTCCCAAAACGGGGAAGCATCCCCCATGCTGCTGTTAACTCATGGTACATGTCTCATGTTGGAACAAGTTTAGTTATGTTTTGTCCATTTCGCCTACAGCACTCCAGCTGAACACTATGGAGAGAGTAGCGCCACAGGAGTATGTTGCGCACACTACCGACCTGCCTAACCGTTTAGCAATATTGCATGGTTCTAGTATCCTTTCTATGTTAAATAAAGAGAAAGCTCTGGGACGTTTAGCTGCTGTATCTCCCATCTGGCCTACTCAATGTGAAGGAGAGCTGACTTATTATGACTAATGTAATTGGTTTAACTGCTACAATATTGCTGAGGCTTTCTGATCCCCTGCGTGGGATTAAGGTGACGATGTAATCTCCACTTTTGGAATGTATGAAACCAAAATTTCTAATAAATATATCTTTGACAAAAAACAGTATGTTGCATTGTAATCTTCTAATTTGTATGTATATGAATTGTTTGTATTACCTTATTGGCATGACATCAAACTGTTAATGAAATTAATCAATCAATCAATCAATAATGAAATAAACAAAAGTAGCACCTTGCACCCAGCTCCTCAGAACACTTTCTGGATCTGTAGCAGAGTAAAGGAGGACTGGATCTGCTCTCTGTAATTTGGGAAGATACTTGAAGGGCTGGACCTGCTCCCACTTGTACCCAGCACTACAATGTGGACTCCAAGGTAAGGGCCAATTGTCTGACCTTTGGTGTAGCTACACAGACATAACAAACTGCAACAGGTCTTTTTCCTATAGTGACCAGAGGACCAGCTACAACTGGAACTAAACTGGACTTTGCTGGTGGCCTCTGCTGAAATGTGTTCTGGCACAAAGTGCTGATTCAGAAGTCCGAGGAACCTAGGAGCCAACTTGCTGGTAGTAAGCTCCCCACCACACAGCTCCGCCTGTGTGTCCTGCCCCTGCCCCTGCCCCAGCTGCCGCTGCTGTAGAAGTTGAGGCCCTCCTCCACCCGCAGGCTACCACCTGCGCCTCCTCCCTGGTGGCCAGTGATAGGCCTTAGGTTTGTATCACAGTCGCTGTCTGTCTGTCTTCCCTGTACTACCCATACTGTCTTCTGGTGTCTGTGACCGCTGTTGCCTGTCTCCCCCCTGTGCCTGCATTCTTATCTGTGCCTGTTCTCTTGTCTTCTGCTCCCCTGATTGCACTCATTTTCTTGCCTTCTGCTCCACTAATTGCACTCGTTTTTCGTGCCTTCTGCTCCCCCGATTGCACTCGGTTTTCTTGCCTTCTTCTCCTCTGATTGTGCTCGTTTTTCTTGCCTTCTGCTCCCCTAATTGCACTCGTTTTTCTTGCCTTCCGCTCCCCTGATTGCACCGGTTTTTCTTGCCTTCCGCTCCCCTGATTGCACTCGTTTTTCTTGCCTCTGCTCCCCTGATTGCACTCGTTTTTCTTGCCTCTGCTCCCCTGATTGCACTCGTTTTTCTTGCCTCTGTTCCCCTGATTGTACCCATTTTTCTTGCCTTCTGCTCTCCTGATTGCACTTGTTTTTCTTGCGCTCTGCTGCCCTGATTGTACTCGTTTTTCTTGCCTCTACTCCCCTTTGTGCCCTCTGTATCACTTGTTTCCCCCCCTTTTTTTGTGACCTTTCAACCCTTTCTTGGGACCTTTGTGCCTCTGTGCCGCTCGTTTCCCCCCGTTTTTTGTGACCTTTCTGCCCTTTCTTGTGACCTTTCTGCCTCTGTGCCACTCGTTTCCCCCCGTTTTCTGTGACCTTTTCTGCCCTTTCTTATGACCTTTCTGCCTCTGTGCTACTCGTTTCCCCCTGTTTTTTGTGACCTTTCTGCGCTTTTTGTGACCTTTGATCCTGCTTGCAGACAGGTCGCCCCCACGCCGCTGTTTGTCACCTGACTGCCTGGTTCCTGCCTCCTTGCTGCCTCCTTTTTTCCTGAGTTTTTCCCTCCTCTCTGCCCTGTGCACCAGTTCCCCCCCGCCGCTCCCGATCTGACCCTTTCCTGCTGCTGCATCCCTCCGGCCCGCCCCCCCCCCTTGCACACCCATTCGCCTCCCCGCTCCCGCCTCCCAGCTGCTCCTCCCTCCCAACCCACTTCATATGCAGGCCAAGAAGCAGCCGCGCAGCGGGCGCCCATCCTCGCCGTGCCCATCCGCCCCTGGACCGCGCCAGAACCCCTGGGCCCCGCGAACGCCACGACACCAGAATCCACTACGACGCCAGCACCCTCCACGCACTAAACGCCAGTTGAAACCACACCTGCTTCCAGGCCGCCCCGAAATGGACCCACGGACCCATCTCCTGCCACACCTGCAGCTTCACCTGCGACAGAACCACCAAACCTCCAAGGACTGGACCCAACCACCTCCCCTGCATACTCCTCAACACCTGCTCTGCACGCAAATGCGCCGTCGAGCTCTGGGATCTGCTCGACACCTCCGCCCCAGATGTTGCCTTCCTGACCGAGACCTAGTGGAACGACTCCTTGGCGCCCGAAGTCGCCATAGCCATCCCGGACAGCTACAAGATCACCTGCAGGGATCGCGCCAACGGAATCGGAGGAGGAATAGCCATCATCCACAAGTCCACCCTCAAGGTCGCCACCCACGCAGACGACACCCTCAACACCGCTGAACACCTGCACTTCCGGATCCACACCGACCCCAGCACCACCCTCAGAGGAACACTCATCTACAGAACCCCCAGTTCAGAGACTCCAGCGCTGACCTCACCAGCACCCACTCACTCGCCTCCACGGACTACAACCTCCTCGGGGACCTGAACTTCCACCTCGAGAACAACAACGACGCCAACTCCACCACCCTGATCGACAACCTCGCCAACTTGGGCCTCAGACAACTCGTCAACGCACCCACCCACGCCGCCGGCCACACGCTGGATCCCATCTTCTCCACAGGCTCCCACGTCTCCTTCGACCACACAACCGAACTTCACTGGACCGACCACCGCTGCATCTTTTTCACCTTCAGGAAACCAACCATGCACCACCGCACCCAACAGCTGCCTCTCCGCTGCTGGAGCAAAGTCACCGAAGACCAGCTGATCACCTCCCTCGCCACGAACCCATCCACCGACCCCACCAACCCAGACGCCGCATCCCGAAACCTCAGAGAGTGGATCGATGGCTGCGCCAACACCCTCGTCCCGCTCAAGAAACGCTCCAACAGCCACGCCAACAAGAAAGCCACCTTGTTCACCGACGAGCTCCAGACCTCTAAACGCGCATGCCGGAAACTGGAGAAGACATGGCTCCACAAACGCACACCGGACAACCATGCAGCCCACAAGGACGCCACCCGCAAACACCACCACTTCTTCAGATTAGCCAAGACATCCTCCTTCAAAGACCGCTTGGATAACAACGCACACAACAGCTGTGGTAAATAAAAATTACCTGGACAGAATTTCTATGCGGTAAAGTTCAATAAAATAACTCAATCGAAAATGAGAGGCAGAGTCCGTGGCATCTGAGTTTATAAGGGTTTTATTCCATAAAATGGAATTGGTTCGAACCAGGTATCATGTTCCATCACCACGAAGGTTCAGGAAGGGATAGACAATACTTTATTAACAGAATACATTATATATAGTAGACGCACATAATGGTGATGGATACAGAAGGCGTAACAGCTGAGAGAAGAGAGATAAGAACACATGTACGTAACAGAAGGCGTGCACGAGGGCGTACACGGAGGTGTGTGCTAGACAACGTCACATGAAAGTGTCACAAGTGGGTGGATCCTTAGAGGAATCCTGCAGTGTCAGCAGAAATATGTGGCAGGGATGCGCGCGCAGCAGCATGACGTGTGATTGACGTGGAACTGGAGGGTGAAGGGGACTTGACATTTGCACTATACAGGGAGACAGAAGTCTGGCATGTCAGAACAACCTAAACCCAAATCATATCTAGTATCTTGTGTTTGAGGAACTGTATTATCTAGAAGGAAAAGGTCTCTCGGTCAGAGGCTATTCTATACTGACTGCTAGTGCGTGCATATGCGACTACGTGTCTACGTGTAATGCGAGGGGGCCATGGGCCCACCATGGTAACAGGAGCAATGAATTACTTGCATGGAGACAGGAAGGCCGGGCCCTTTGCTCTGCAGCTGGGAAGATGTTTTCCTAAATCACTAGACAGGAATGTATTTTCGAGGAGCGGAGCAGATAACTTGAAGGCAAAATACAGTCTTGGCAGGCAAGCAGGCCGAGCCAGGCACCGCTCGCCGCACAGGGAGTAAGGCAAGGGTCACGGAAGCGGCAGGCTGCAGCTTTCGGAGACAGAAGGCAGAAAGGACTTGATGGCAGGAATCAGGGCCTAGCTCGCCAGGGCCAGGAAAACGTGAAAGTGCACCATGTAAAGACGGTGGCAAGGCATACTTAGGAACTGAATATTCGACCCATTCATGGTGGGTTTGAAAGAGGACATGTTAACGTTGGACGCAAATGTATTTGCGTCTTCATAGCTGGTTGCGGAGGGAACATACATGTACTTGAAGCACGTACATGGAGCCGTTGGGGTCTACGTTAGGGGACACAATTGACCATAAAAATTCATATTACCTCATTCCCTCCTTGTCCCCTACGGACCCTTCATGATATATCAATCTTCATTAGTCTATCAATTTGTTCATATAGCATCATTTGCTCTTCTTTCTTCTGACGGGATTTTGAACGTGGACTTGAATGGGGAATACATGATGTGGCGCACAAGCCGCAAATCGCTGGCCCACATTGTAAACATAGGCAACAACTGAATACTATGAGAAGGGCTATACCGAGGAAGGATAGGACCTTCCATCCCAGGGCTGATAGCACGCTCCAGAACCAACCGGACCACGTCCAGGTGCCTGGATTCTGGTGTATCTGACTTGCAATCTTGTGGAGACGGGTTATGGCTCTATATACTGATGGTGCGTTTTCTGGAATGAAAACACAGCAACTCGATCCGATGACTCTACAGGCTCCGCCCCTATCGGCCAGGATGACGTCAAGAACAAGACGATTTTGAAGAACAACAATCCGCATAGCAGACTGCTCCTCCGTCAAGTTGCCTAGGGCGGAAGTAGTTTCATTCACTACTGCTTCGAGTGTTCTTGTTAATTTACGTATCAGTTTACTATTAAAGACAGCACCTAAATAGGGAAAGAAACCTTTATTGAAGTCTGTATACTGTTCCCATGCCGTTTCAGTGTAGTCGACAATCGGGAGATCTCTCTGTGGTCTAATGTGTACTAGATGGGAGTCCCTATGTTAATCAGGAGGGGCTAGGAAAACGGGTGGCAGAAGGAATGCAATGTAACAAGTACCATCCCAATCTAGAGGTAAACGTATATATGATGTATGACCACAAATGAAATAGGAATGACGGGAAGCTTTAAATGTAGACTTGCCTTTATCACTGAATTCAAGTCAAGTCAAGTCAAAACATTTATATAGCGCACTACATACCCAGAGGGTTTCAAGGCGCTTAGGAAGGGGAGGAGGATTATTTGTCAAATATCCACGTTTTAAGCTGCTTTCTGAACGCTAGGTGATTCTGGGTGAGGCGAAGGTAAGCGGGGAGTGAGTTCCATGTTTTGGCAGCCAGGTATGAGAAGGATCTGCCTCCCATGGTGGTCTTGTTGATGCGAGGTACAGTGGCGTAGGCTTGGCTGGAAGAGCGAAGTTGGCGGGAGGGGGTGTAGAAGGACAGTCGAGAGTTGAGGCATTCTGGTCCGATGTCGTAGAGTGATTTGTGAGCGTGGGTTAGCAGTCGGAAAGTGATTCTCTTATTGACGGGTAGCCAGTGGAGGTCTTTAAGGTGACCAGAGATGTGTTCGTTGCGTGGGATGTCTAATATGAGCCTGGCTGAGGCGTTTTGGATTCGTTGTAGTTTCTTCTGGAGTTTAGCGGTGGTACCTGCGTAGAGGGTGTTTCCGTAGTCCAGTCGGCTCGTGACTAGAGCGTGGGTGACTGTTTTCCTTGTTTCGGCGGGGATCCAGCGAAATGTTTTTCTGAGCATGCGAAGAATGTTAAAACAGGAGGAGGATACAGCGCTGACTTGTCTGTTCATTGAGAGTGAAGAATCCAGGATGACGCCAAGGTTCCGTGCGTGGTCTGTCGGAATGGGTGCATTTCCGAGGGCTTCCGGCCACCAGGAGTCGTCCCATGCAGAGGGGGATTTCCCTAAGATGAGGACTTCTGTCTTGTCTGAGTTCAGTTTCAGACGGCTTTGTTTCATCCATTCGGCGACTTCTTTCATTCCTTCGTGTAGGTTAGTTTTGGCGGTGCTGGGGTCCTTGGTGAGAGATAGGATCAGTTGAGTGTCATCCGCGTAAGAGATGATGTTGAGGTTGTGTTGGCGGGCGATGGCCGCGAGGGGGCTCATGTATACGTTGAAGAGGGTGGGACTGAGTGAGGATCCTTGTGGTACACCGCAGATGATTTCAGAGGCCTCGGATTTGAATGGTGGGAGGCGGACCCTCTGTGTTCTTCCGGTGAGGAACGACGTGATCCATTCCAGTGCCTTTTCTTGGATTCCGATGTTTCTGAGGCGTTGTAAAAGGGTTTTGTGGCAGACAGTGTCGAAGGCTGCAGAGAGGTCGAGGAGGATGAGGGCGACTGTGTCTCCATTGTCCAGTAGAGTTCGAATGTCGTCTGTTGCTGCGATGAGGGCGGTCTCAGTGCTGTGTTTGGCTCGGAAGCCAGATTGTGAGGGGTCGAGTGATTTGTTGGCTTCGAGGAAGGCGGCGAGCTGGTTGTTGACAGCTTTCTCGATGACTTTGGCCGGGAATGGAAGAAGCGAGATGGGGCGGTAGTTTTTGAGTTCGGTGGGGTCTGCTGTTGGTTTTTTCAAAAGGGCGGTGAGTTCAGCGTGTTTCCAGTCTTCTGGGAAGGTAGCGGAGTTGAAGGAGCAGTTGATGACGTCTCGGAGGTGCGGAGCTATGACGGAGTCTGCTTTGTTGAAGATGTGGTGAGGGCATGGGTCTGTGGGGGATCCAGAGTGGATGGAATTCATCAGGCGGATGGTGTCCTCAGTGGAGATTAGGTTCCAGGCGTTAAGGGTGTTAACGGGGGGAAGATGGTCAGCTGATGGTAGGGTGGGTTGGCTTCCGGCTCGGTTGTCAAAGCTGTTGTGGATGTCTGCAATCTTGTTGTGGAAGAATGAGGCTAGGGAGTCGCAGAGGGCTTGAGAGGGGGTGATGTCGTTGGAGTTGGCCGAGGGATTGGAAAATTCCTTGACGATGTTGAAAAGTTCCTTGCTGTTGTGGGCGTTGTTGTCAAGTCGATCCTTGAATGCTGTTTTCTTGGCTTTTCGGATCAGTTGGTGGTGAGTGCGGGTGGCGTTTTTGAAGGCGTCCTTGTTGCTGGAGGATGGGTCTTTTTTCCAGGCCTTTTCAAGGGAGCGGCACAGTTTCTTGGATTTCTTGAGGTCGTTGTTGAACCATGAGGCCTTCTTGTTGCCAGGTTTGTTTTGACGTTTTTTCAGTGGTGCTAAGGTGTCGGCGGTTTTGGATAACCAAAGGGTGAGGTTGGAGGCGGCTTCGTTGGTGTTAGAAGAGAGGGCTGGGGAGGTTTGAAGGAGCGAAGTGGAGATCTGCTCCGTGGTGATTTTGTTCCAGTTTCTTTGTAGAGTTGGTTGGAGGTGGGTGATGGGTTTCGGCTTGTTGTAGGTGAAGTGAACGCAGCTGTGGTCAGTCCAGAGGGGATCCGTAGTGTGGCTGAAGGAGACATGGTTGCTGGAGGTGAAGATAGGGTCGAGAGTGTGACCTGCGATGTGGGTAGGGGAGGTGACCAGTTGTTTAAGTCCGAGGTTGGCGAGGTTGTCCAAGAGGGTGGCGGTGTTGCGGTCGTTGATCTTTTCAAGGTGGAAGTTGAGGTCTCCCAGAAGGATGTATTCTTTGGAGAGGAGCGCGTGTGGAGTGATGAAGTCCGTGATGTCTTCACTGAATTTTGCGCGGGGTCCTGGTGGTCTGTAGAGGAGGGTGCCTCTGAGTGTGGTCTTGGGGTCGATGTGGATCTGGAAGTGAAGGTGTTCAGAGTTAGCGAGGTTGGCGTCAGAGCTGGTTGAGATGCGGATTGATTTCTTATGGACGATAGCGATTCCACCTCCTGTATGGTCGGTGCGGTCCTTGCGTGTGATCTTATAGTCATCAGGGATAGCGATGGCGATGTCAGGGGCGGAGGAAGCGTTCATCCATGTTTCCGTTAGGAAGGCGACGTCTGGAGAGGTGGTGTCTAGTAGGTTCCAAAGGTCAATGGCGTGCCTGTGGACCGAGCGGGTGTTGAGAAGGATGCATTTTAGGTGGTTGGGGTCGGGGATCTGTGTTGTGGTCGAAGTGGTGATGTTGTCGGTGCCGCTGAATCTGCAGGAGAAGCAGGAGAACGGTCCATGGGTGCGTCCAGGAGCGGCTTGGACGCAGGTGGGGGCGCGGCCGGGGTTAAGGGCTAGGAGGGTGGCGGCATCGTAGGAAATGCGGGATGGCTGGGCAGCGCGAGGGGTAGGGGGTGTGGCGCTGGGCGCGGTCCAGGCGCAGACGGGCGTAGACGGGCTTACCTTTGGCGCACCTTCGGCGTGTACGTAGCGCGTGGACGCTGCGCGTGGGGGCATTGGCCATAAATGGATGGTGGAGGGGGCGGAGCGTGGGAGGGTCAGCAGCTGGGAGGCGGTAGCAGGGAGGAGGGGCGGGCCAGGGGGTCACACAACAAGATGGAGGGTCACAGGGCACCGGGGGCTAAAGGCAGAATTCAATAAGCAAACACAGCGCGAGGCTGAAATAATTACACAGACACAGCGCGAGGCTGAATTAATTACACAGACACAGCGCGAGGCTGAAATAAATAAATGCAGCGCAAGGCAGATTTAAATAAATATACACAACGCGAGGCAAAATTACATAAATAAGTAGTTACAGCTCTGTAGTCTCGAAGCGGTACCACCAGCCGGCCAGATCGTCAACAGGAGCTGGGATCAGGGAGCATGGGGGGAGCGACCGTGCTGGATCACAGTAGTACATTTACTATGACCCAGGTGTACTGAACCATTCTTTCTGACACATAATTCACCTTTGACTGGTAATACGGACATAGCGGGCAAGACTGGTTCGGTTTCGGACTCAACATTCAGAATCATGAGGTTAAGTGTAAAGTTACCTAATCCATATACTTCGTTTTCTAGATCAGTCCCTGTCCTTTGGGGAAGACCCTCCTTGTCAGGGAAACATACTTTATGCAAAACTGTGTTCAGGTCTCCCCATACCCAATTGCCCTGGTAAACTACGGAATTAGAATCTAAAGAGTTCATTAAACTAAACCATGCACCACAGGAACCATTGTGTGTGAACGGGTACGGGAAGAGGGGTAGAACTCCCTTGTATTTCTGATAGGGAGGAGTCGGCCACATATCCAACAATTGGTAGCATTGCTGGTCTGATGGGAATGATGTAACATACTAATGAATGTATTGTTGCGCAGCGCAAGTCGGTAAGATAACTCATGCGGGGGCAGTTCACTGAAAGTATGTTCGGCAGTGACGTTTGAAGAAGCATGTGCACGTTTGAAAATAGGAAAATATAAGTGTAACAGTATACCTGCAGCAATAATCAAAAGACTCAGAAAAAACATAATCAATAATGTCACTATACAGTGACTACGGAGAGATTTACAATATTCATGTTTCTTGATCTGTTTCTGTCTATCTCTCTCTCTATTGGGGTCTAGGGGGTACATGTCAGAAACGTGTCTAACCGATTCACCTAGGGGAGGACTTAAACAATTAAACTGTCTGACTTGCTAGACCTCAACTTCAGGCGATATTCCTGGGAAGGAGTTTTCTCTACCAGGGGGAGTTTTGTGTCAGTCTCTGGAAGGGGGCAGGGCTGGGAGTCTAGTTTCGGAGGCAGTCCATGATGTCGTTTAACATGACTCGAGTGAAGCCAGCCCTTGCGGCCCTCCACCTTGACCGCGGTCCTTGTTGTTAATAACACGAGCTTCGGCGCTTGCCAACGGGGCTCCAGCGGACTCCTCCTGTCGAAGTTCCTCACGAGCACCAGGTCCCCCGGAACAATCTCGTGTGGCTTCACCTCGGTGTTGTCGGGAAAGGCTGCAGCTACCTGTGAACGACATGATTGTAGTGCAGACATCAAGGAGGCAAGGTAATCTGTCAGCATATTACAGTCAACATTAGTGATTTTACGAGGCAGAGGCGTCCCCCACATATTCGGCGGCCTACCAAAGACCACCTCATACGGGGATAGCCCTGTTCTTGAATGCGCAATCATTCTCATGTAAAAGAGTGCAACTGGTAAAGCTACTATCCAGTCAACGCCTTTCTCTCTACAGATCTTGGCAAGGCGAATGTTCAGGGTCTGATTATGACGTTCCACGAGACCTGCTGCCTCGGGATGTCGGACACAGTGGAATTTCCATTGATAGCCTAGCAGGAGTGATACCTGCTTCATAAGCTCGGACGAGAATGGCTGGCCGTTATCTGAGTATACGATACGGGGCAAACCATACCTGGGGAAGAATTCACGAACCAACTGATTGGCAGTGGTCGGAGCAGTGTAATCTGGGACTGGATATGCTTCTGTCCAACGGGAGAGTGCACATACAACTACGAGGACATATTTGAATCCTCAACAACGTTCCATCTGGATATAATCCATCTGGAGGACTTCAAAAGGATGATCGGGAGGATGAAATCCACCTTGCTCTACGGGAATGCTCTTACCTGGGTTGAACTGACAACAAATCATGCAAGTACGCACTTTCTGTTTGGCTGCTGCTCGTAAATGTTTATTGAACCAAAGGTTTTGAATACTGTCTAACATGGCTTTTTCTCCTAAATGTGCAGGACTGTGTACTGTATTAATGATAACCTGAACCATAGAATCGGGGAGAAACCATGTGGCTTTCCCCTTCGTCATCCATCCCTGTTCTGTCTGAATCCCTCCTAGTTCAATCCATTTCTTGATTTCGTCTGGTGTAGCATGTGTCTGTATGTCAATTACATCTAGGGCGGGATCTCTAACTGTCATGCAATATGTCGGTGTCTGGACTATTGTCTTTGTCAGGTCAGTTGCGTATGTCTGAGTCTGAGCTGTATGTCTGGCTGTTCGGTCTGCCAGGTCGTTACCCTGGGAAATGGTATCTGTAACTTTCGTATGTGCCTTGCATTTCATGATGGATATCGCTGTAGGCAAATGTATTGCGTCTAACAGAGCTTGAATGAGGGGACCGTGCTGGATCTTGGCTCCGTGAGAGGTCAAGAAACCTCTCTCTCGCCAGAGTACACCGAAGTCGTGTACGACTCCGAATGCATAACGGGAATCTGTGTAGATGTTAACTCTCTTGTTCTTTGCTCGAATACAGGCTTGAGTCAGAGCGATGAGCTCTGCTGCTTGGGCTGACAGAATATCAATACAATTTGTTTCTATGACTTCAGTTTCTGTCGTGACTGCGTAGGCGGCCACTAACTCTCCTGCACTTGTTCTCATACATGAACCATCCACATAAAGTGTCAGGTCTGGATCGGGTAATGCAGTGTCTGTCAAGTCTTGTCTGGGTTTCGTCGTAATGGTAATGACTTCAATACAATCGTGTGCCAAAGGGTCTGTCTCATTTAATGGCAGAAGTGTAGCAGGGTTCAATGTATTGCAACGTCTGATTTCTATGTGTGGCTGAAACAATGTCAATTCATAACCTGTCAGTCGTGCTATAGTCAAGTGCTGAGTCTGTGTTCGATTTAAAAGGACTTCCACGGAATGTGGAACTTATACTGTCAATTGGTGTCCTAACACTATGGAATCACTTTGTCTGATTGCTAGAGCTGTTGCTGCAACTGATTTCAAGCACGCAGGCAGAGCCTGGGCTACTGGATCTAATGTACTAGAAAAATAAGCACACGGTTTGTATGAACCTGCTTGATCCTGGGTGAGTACTGACAATGCAGTACCTTCGCGTTCTGTGACAAAGAGTGTAAAAGGCTTACTATAACATGGTGTCGCTAAAACAGGTGCTTGACATAAGGCTTTCTTTAATTCGTCAAAAGCTTGTGTATGTTCCTGAGTCCAAGGGAGGACCGTCGAAGACGCTGCCTCCTGGGTTGTCAACTGTATGAGTGGCTTGGCTAGAAATGCATATTGAGGAATCCATTGTCTACAGTAAGAAGTGAGGCCTATAAAGGCTCGTACCTCCTTTTGTGTCTTGGGCTGTGACATGTTTACAATTAACTGGATACGGTCAGGCGTTAGCTGTCTCCCCCCTTTGGACAGCAAGTGCCCAAGGTAAACCACTTGCTGAACACAGAATTGGAGCTTCGAAGGGGACACCTTGTGTCCCTTGTCAGCCAAGAAATGTAAAACCGTCAGGGATGCTTGTTCACATTCTGGTTCACTTCGGGCGGTGATCAGCAGATCATCGACATACTGAAGTAGGGCAGTGTTGTCAGGCATGTGAATACTGTCAAGTTGTCTCTTCAGTGCTTGGCTATAGATGCTGGGGCTTTCTGTGAATCCTTGAGGTGCGCGTGCAAATTTGAAGCTTCGGCCATTTAAACAGAATCCGAAGAGATATTGGCTTTCCGGATCAATTGGGACACTAAAGAAGGCGTTCTTCAGATCAATTACAGTAAAGAACGTTGCCTCTGAATCAATAGCTGTCAATAATGCAGAGATGTCTGGAACTACAGGGTACTGTGGCACAATACATTTATTCAGTTCTCGTAAATCGATCACTAATCGATAAACTGGGGGTGCATTTGGGTCAGTACGTTTAAGAATTGGAATGATGGGGGAGTTACATAGATTTGAGTCGGTTTCTACAACCACTCCTTGTGCAATGAGCTCGCCAATGATTTTCAGTAAAGCCACTACAGCATCTGGAGGTAACTTGTATTGTCGGATTCGTGGTAGTACTACTCCTGGCTTGAGTGTGACACGATATGGAGTAATGTGCATACAACCTACATCAGTGGGGCCTTGTGCCCATAAATGTGCAGGAACATTCTGTAACCTGGGATCAATATCTCTCAATACATAGTGACCTTTAAAGTCGCGCAAAAACAATCTTACTCCTTCCGGAGAACAGCAAATAACAGCTCCTAGAGCCTTCAGTGTCTTGATACCTAACAAGTTTTCTGGACATGATTTCGTGAGCAATAGATCTGTAGTGCGAGACAATGGACCAACTAAAAGGGGTACTGGTTTCGATACTTCATTTACAATAGGCTTGCCTGAAAATCCAAGGGAAACATTTTGTGAGCCTGAGAGGGGTGCCCCTGGAACCTCGTCGTGACTTATTGTCGTCCTGCTTGCCCCTGTGTCAATCAAAAACTTTCTATCTTTCCCTAATACTTGACTATGTACGTAAGGACCCTCTTGATCTACAGGAACCTCAATAAGAGGCAAGCCAACCTCCCTCTCTAGGCTGTTTCATGTGTATCGCTGATAATCGGGATAATCAGTTTGTGCATACTGGTACATCTGTTGAGTTGCATGTTGTGTTGCAGCAATCGGTTGTGGCTGTGGTACCGCTACGGTCTGTACTGTCTGTTGTGGAGCATGCATAGGCTGTACATTCTGTGGTACGTGTTGTTGGACCTGATCTTGTCTAGGTTGACGCAGTCTTTCTTTAGTTTTACCTGTGGATATATTGTGTTTCAAAACTACACAATCGTTTACATAGTGACCGGGCTGTTTACAATAGTTGCATGTCCCTTTAACAGGAGCTGCCGAATTATTGGACTGTGGCATACCCTTTTTCTGACCGTCAGCTGGAACTGACTGAGCAACTAGCATTTTCATTTTTGTGTCTTTCATACGTCTTTGTTCGTGATCATGTTCTTCTCTAATTCTGTTCTGGTGATACTGTAACATCTGTAACATTTGTGAAGGCGTGTTTGCTTGCCATGTGCTCTCGACTTTCAGTACACGATTCTTAACTTGGGGCAGAGAATTCTCGACTAATTTGGATACAAAGAGGTGCGGATATGACTCGCTACTTGCTTTCAGGCCACTATTAATAATAAAACATTTTTCAAATCGGGAATAAAAATCACTAGTGTCTTCATCGGGCTTCTGTTTGAAGGCTGAGATTGCATCCCAATCCTCCTTTTTAGTTGCTAATAACCTTGGCAATACTTGTACTAATAATCCTGGTAATGCTTTAGTTTTGTCCCCGAGACCCAACCCTGGGGTTCGGGTCCTTCTTCAGTTTCTAATGCAGCCCAATCAACCTTTGCGTCTCCCACCTCCCATTCTTTTTCTTTGAGTTTCTCGTAAATACCGGCAGGCAATAGTACTTTCAATATCTTCATAATGTCGGGATAGGTATAATCACCCATGAGTAACATGTCTTTTATTTCACGGTGGAAACCTGCAGGGTCTTTATCATGACTGGGCACTATTTTCTTCATTTCTAACAGTTCCATTTTAGTTATGGGCGTGTATACATAAACACGTGTAAGGGTGTTATCATCATTCCTGACTGGATGCACTTCTCGTAAGGGACTTTGTCTGTCTATGTAAAACATCTTTCTTTCTGGGGGTGGAGCTGAAACAAACTGTGGATTCAGGAAAGCACTATATTTGTGTCGATGTTCTAGAATTACTTTAATTAAATCGGTACCCAGGCCTCTCTATTTATTCATGAGTAACTCTATTAATACATCAGATAGGGGACCTGGATCAGAATGTTGGCTTTTATACAGAATAAGGAGATGCTGTATCATGTACATACCAGCTAGTCGCTGTTCGTCTGGGGAAAGATTCAAAAATGTTTGCGCTACTGCGTCATCTTTATATTTATCAGAATTGTCAGCCCATTGTACTGCTGACCTGGCTAATTCTTGTTCATCCATGGAATTGAGTACATGGTACCCCATTCGCTCTTGAAGTACTTTATCGGTAGCCTGAAATAGATGTTCAGGAGTCTTCGGATTTGTCATAACAGAGTGGTATGCTTCAGGTATTGGACAGAGGTGATGTTTCTTATTTTCACACGTTTCTTGTTTACGAATGGGTCTGTCGAAAGGCCTATCAAAAGGATGCGGTTTAGGGAATTTCCCTCGGCCTACATATCCTATCATTTGTTTGCCTGACTGATGTGAAGTTTCTGCTATATTCTCTGTATCATCCTCCTCCTGCGAGGAAGTCGGGCCGTCTGATTCAAGATGTTCTTCAGGGGCTCGTCGGGCATGTATGTCTATTATTTCTTTACGGATCTTTCTAACCATAATATGTACACTGTTCTCCTTCTCATGTTTACCATCCGCGATATTCTGGCTCCATCTATGCAGTCTATCCATTTCAGTTTGCGGAAACCCTACCTGATCTTGTTCTCTTATTAAACAATTAACCATAAATCGCATTAGTAAACCTTTGTTCTCTACTTTCTGACGCGACATAGCTTCGGCAACACACTCCATTCCTTCTCCAGTTCTAATAAAATGATACAACTTGTCTAGATGTTCTGGCATACCTGGTAGCAATATCAGATAATCTGTAACACGTCGCAAACGTAGGGACGCTAGCAACAAGGGTCCTGTTGTACCGGGCACTGGGTCATATCTACAATCTGTAAGTTCTCTTCTAAGCAGTTCTGCCGGTGCATGCACCCTTAGGTGTCCGAGCCTTTGCTAAATCTCTCATTGTCACTCTGTGTAACGGTGGGGGTGTTTGATAACCTCCGGTGGCACCTCCTGAAGCGGAGGCTTGACCATAACCTGGCTGTAGAGTCGGTACCTGCTGTAACTGAGTTGGGGCCTGAACCGCGCCAGGCCCAAAAGGATTATGCGGATTAGTAGGGGGTGCAGGTAAGGGTGGAGGAAGCAGACCGGGAGGGGTTTGCTGTTGCGGAAGATCAGGGGGCTGAGGAACAGGGGGCGGGTTACCGTCAGCAGGTGGCACACGGGCAGGCATACTAGCATATGCGGGAGCTACATCATCCAAATAGGATGAAATAAACATGTCTGCTGCGGTCTTGTGACGTAATTTAGTCGGAACCAATGGAGGAGGCAGATTTTTCGGTGTTTCCGGGGTCGCCTTGGGCAGGCCCTCGGCCAGGACTGGATACAATCCTGTCATAAGTGCGTTACTTTTTCTGTCGTGTTGTTCCATTCTAACTCGTTCCCCTTCTTCTAGTAGTTCTTTTTCTTTGGCCTTTTCAGAATCCTCTCTACTTTTCTCTGCCTTTCTGAGTGCTTTCTCTATCCGTCTGTGAGATTCTTTACGCCATAGTTCAATGGCATCTTTCTGTGACTGTCTGGCTTTCTTTTTCCATAATGCTTCTTCTACTCTCATGATGCACTCGGCATCCCATGTCCCTGTAACGGGCCATCTCTGGTTCTCTGCTAAATCCTTGGTGTAATCCACCCACAAGTCAAGATATAATACAGCGTCTAAGCCGTGCTTGTGGTACATAAAATATCCTGGAGTGTCCCTGGGTGGGATGGGAACAGCTTCCTCGAGTATCCCTTTTCTAGTTCCTATCTGTTTCAGTTTAGAGAACAACGGCATTTTGAGCTGTGATCCTTGACACTGGATACTTACTCGGACTTGGACACAACTAATACAATAAACACAGTAATGAAAATCAGACAATCACTCATACCACGACATTAAAACACATTAAAACATTTCGGAAAACGAGTAATAACTTGATAGCTGAATACTGGATATACTGCTAAACAGTACAGATACACTGCTAAACAGTGCAGACCGGGTCTGTGTACCCAAACCCGTCTTGACCGGACACAAATTAATGCGCCCGTCTAGATGCGTCCCCAGCAACGGTACTCACCGGGAAGCACGGAACGGAAGGCCTCGGAAAACTCGACACTGGACTGGACCCTGGACTGGACCGGACTGGACTCGACTCGACTGGTGACGTAGGTACTTCGGAACTTCGGAACTGGTGGGCCTCTGAACACCTCGGACCTTGCTCTCTCGGCTGGGCTCTGGTCGGGATCCTCCGCACTCCTCACCGCCTCGTCTGGGTGTCGATCGCAGCCTCAGTCACCTCCATTGGCCTGAGGGAGATACAGAAAATCCAGCGGGTACGCGTAGTTGTCCGTCATGGCTGTGACAGGGGACCAGGCCTGCAACGCACCGCCGGCGCGTAAGGTGGGGGAGGGGTCCCTATTCGGGCGCCAATTATGTGGTAAATAAAAATTACCTGGACAGAATTTCTATGCGGTAAAGTTCAATAAAATAACTCAATCGAAAATGAGAGGCAGAGTCCGTGGCATCTGAGTTTATAAGGGTTTTATTCCATAAAATGGAATTGGTTCGAACCAGGTATCATGTTCCATCACCACGAAGGTTCAGGAAGGGATAGACAATACTTTATTAACAGAATACATTATATATAGTAGACGCACATAATGGTGATGGATACAGAAGGCGTAACAGCTGAGAGAAGAGAGATAAGAACACATGTACGTAACAGAAGGCGTGCACGAGGGCGTACACGGAGGTGTGTGCTAGACAACGTCACATGAAAGTGTCACAAGTGGGTGGATCCTTAGAGGAATCCTGCAGTGTCAGCAGAAATATGTGGCAGGGATGCGCGCGCAGCAGCATGACGTGTGATTGACGTGGAACTGGAGGGTGAAGGGGACTTGACATTTGCACTATACGGGGAGACAGAAGTCTGGCGTGTCAGAACAACCTAAACCCAAATCATATCTAGTATCTTGTGTTTGAGGAACTGTATTATATAGAAGGAAAAGGTCTCTCGGTCAGAGGCTATTCTATACTGACTGCTAGTGCGTGCATATGCGACTACGTGTCTACGTGTAATGCGAGGGGGCCATGGGCCCACCATGGTAACAGGAGCAATGAATTACTTGCATGGAGACAGGAAGGCCGGGCCCTTTGCTCTGCAGCTGGGAAGATGTTTTCCTAAATCACTAGACAGGAATGTATTTTCGAGGAGTGGAGCAGATAACTTGAAGGCAAAATACAGTCTTGGCAGGCAAGCAGGCCGAGCCAGGCACCGCTCGCCGCACAGGGAGTAAGGCAAGGGTCACGGAAGCGGCAGGCTGCAGCTTTCGGAGACAGAAGGCAGAAAGGACTTGATGGCAGGAATCAGGGCCTAGCTCGCCAGGGCCAGGAAAACGTGAAAGTGCACCATGTAAAGACGGTGGCAAGGCATACTTAGGAACTGAATATTCGACCCATTCATGGTGGGTTTGAAAGAGGACATGTTAACGTTGGACGCAAACGTATTTGCGTCTTCATAGCTGGTTGCGGAGGGAACATACATGTACTTGAAGCACGTACATGGAGCCGTTGGGGTCTACGTTAGGGGACACAATTGACCATAAAAATTCATATTACCTCACAGCAAAGAGCTCTTCAGCATCGTAAAGGAACTCTCCAATTCCAACGCCAACGACATGCTGCCCTCACAAGAACTGTGCGACTCACTAGCCATCTTCTTCCACCGCAAGATCGCTGAAATCCATGACAACTTCAACACCATGACCGCCCGACTACGCCAGACTCCACCTCCCCTGTGAACACCACCAGCGCCAACCGCCTGACCTCCTGGTCCAACGTCAATGACGACGAGACACGCAAGGTCATGAACCCCATCCACTCAGGATCTCCGTCTGACCCGTGCCCACACCACGTATTCAACAAAGCAGACGCAGCCATTGCACCCCAACTACGGAAGGTCATCGACATCTCCTTCGAAACAGCGACATTCTCGGAAAGCTGGAAGCACGCCCCGAAATCAAAGCCCTCCTCAAGAAGCCCAAAGCAGACCCCAAGGACCTCAAGAACTTCCGGCCCATCTCCCTGCTCCCGTTCCCGGGCCCATCTCCCTGCTCCCGTTCCCGGCAAAGGTCATAGAGAAAATCGTCAACATGCAACTGGCCCGCCACCTGGAAGACAGCAACTTCTTGGACCTGTCCCAGTCCAGATTCAGACGAAACCACAGCACCGAGGAAGCCCTCATCGCTGCCACAGATGACATCAGGCGCCAACTAGACAACGGCGAAACATCAGCCCTCATCCACCTGGACCTGTCAGCCGCCTTCAACACGGTCTGCCATCGCACTCTAAAGACTGGTCTCCTAGAAGCCGGAATCCAAGAGAAGGCTCTTGACCGGACCACGTCCTTCCTTTTGGGCAGAACCCAGAGCGTCCGCCTCTCACCATTCCGATCCTAAGCCACCGACATCATCTGCGGCGTCCCCCAGGGCTCATCCCTCAGCCCAACGCTTTTCAACGTCTACATGGCCCCCCTCGTACAAGTGACCCGCCTTCACGACCTCAACATCATCTCCTATGCTGACGACACCCAGCTCATCCTCTACCTCACCAAGGACCCACACACAGCCAAAACCAACCTCCACGAGGGAATGAAGGCCGTCGCCGATTGGATGAGGAGCAGCTGTCTGAAGCTGAACTTGGACAAGACTGAGGTCCTCATCCACGGACCCACCCCCTCAGCCTGGGACGACTCCTGGTGGCCGACCACACTGGGAACAGCACCAACACCCACCGATCATGCACGAAATCTAGGATTCATCCTCGACTCCTCCCTCTCCATGTCTAAGCAGGTGAATGCTGCCTCCTCCTCCTGCTACAACTCCCTCCGCAGGATCTACAAGTGGATCCTGACGGAAACAAGAAGAACGGTGACACAAGGCCTCATCAGCAGCAGACTGGACTACGGCAATGCATTCTACGCAGGAATCCCAGCCAAACACCTACGACGACCACAACGCATCCAAAACTTCTCTGCCCGACTGATCGTCAACGTTCCCTGCCACAGCCACATCACCCCCCACCTGAGGGACCTACACTGGCTCCCCGTCGACAAGAGGATCACCATCAAGCTACTCACTCTCGCACACAAAGCACTCCACAACGCGGGACGAGCCTACCTGAACAGCAAACTCGGCTTCCACACCCCCACCCACCAGCTCCGCTCCGCCGGCCTCGCCGCTGTCCCCCGCATCCAACGAACGACCTCCGGCGGCAGATCCTTCTCCTACCTCGCCGCCAAGACCTGGAACACCCTCCCTACCCACATACGGCAGACCCAAGACCTACTAGCCTTCAGAAGACTCCTCAAGACCTGGCTCTTCGAGCAGTAGCAGCAGCCCCCCCTCCCCTCAGCTCCTTGGGACCCTCACGGGTAATTAGCACGCTTTACAAGTACTCTGATTGATTGATTGATTGATTGAAGGTAGTCTGAAAATTGGGACTTAAAAATTTTGGACTGTCAAGATCGCCGGAGCTTAAGCAGGACCTTGTGGCAAAGGTGTCAGATTTTGCTGCAGCTTCCTCAGATACAGTTTAACCCCTTGCCTGCTCATGACCGAACCACGCCGTCATGAGCCACGGGCGGTGTGTGCTCATGACAGCGTGGTTCTGTCATGCGGCTGCTGCTCCGCCCACGCGCATTAATTCCCCGCCTGTGCGGGCGAATTAATGAGCGGGCACGGTCGTGACGGAACCACGCTTTAATGAGCACACGCCGCTCATGACGGCGTGGTTCCGTCACGAGCGTGGCAGCGCCACGCTCACCCCCTTAGCCGCGGCAAAATTCGTGCCGCGGCTAAGAGGTTAAGGCTTGCCCCACTGGAAGATTGTAATCTTCATAAAAAGACTAAGGGTCTGATTGCGATCTTGGCAGATGAGATACTCCGTCACGAATGTAACGGATATCCAGTCTGCTGTATTGCAAGTTCCATAGGATATAATGGAATTGTAATACAGCGGTGGGATATCCGTCACATTTGTGATGGAGTAACCCTATCTGCCAAGATCGTAATCAGGCTCTAAGTCCAAAGGTAGAAATCTTGACTGGGAAAAGGAGCAAAAAGTATGTGCCCGTCAACAGCAGTTCAGAGGCTGTGAAATTTGGATTTGTCCTGCGAAGAACTTTTTCCACCAAAACCATTAGCTTCAGCAGGATCTCGTCCAGCCGCTATCTGGTTTTGAGAGGACTTTGGTGTTGAAAAGTGTTGAAATTGCGAACTCGCAATTACCGAAATCGCAAATTGCGATCTCGCTAATTGCGAGATCGCAAAAACAGGAAGTCTCATTTCGAGCCCAATGATGACATCACAACCAGGAAGTAGGCTGTTCCCTCCCTCATTCTGATCACTGAGCCTGAAAGTGGAAGCAGTACTGGCCAGAGCTCCACTACAGACTACCTGCAGCACCACACCAGGACACTAACAACTGTCAAAATGTCCCAGGGAGCAGTACCTCAGGAGGAAAGAGGAAGATAAAAATTCTCTGAGCAGGTACTGGAGTTCCTCATTGAGGGAGTCTCTAAGGACCATGCTCGCCTTTTAGGAAAGGACTCTCGGAGGGTGCCTGAGGCGGACAAGAGCCACATCTGGCTGCGCATCCGCGCAAAGGTCAATTCAGTCGGGGTGACCCAGCGCTCCATCGACAAATTAAAAAAGAGGTGGCACGACCTCAGAGGGCGTGCCAAAGAGCGTATCGCTGAGAGGCTGGGGGAGCGACTTGCCACCGGTGGAGGAGAGCCCACTGTTGCACCCAACACTCCACTGGAAGACCTTGTGGAGGACACCCTAAATCCTGAAGCCTGCGTGGGGGTCACCCAGCTGGACTCCTCCCGACTCACTCAACTATCCCAAGGTAAGTGCCATGCGACTGCGACCCCGTCCCCTAACAATGCCCATGACTCCAGGACTAGCTATTTGATAACTCCAGTAATGCAGGCCATGCACACCTGAAATGCCCTATTGCATTGTGGGACTTGTAGTGTGACCAAAATTCCCGGATAGCCCCACACAGCCAGACCTGTCAATTGAAAGTAAATACTAAAGCCAGTCAGGGAATGCAAGCCTGCATGCATGTAGCAACATCTCATGTGCAAGATACATATCATTAATCATGCACCCATTTACATCACAGGTGCGTCCGAACAACCCAGGCCTTACACATAGAGGAGAACCTTGAGGGCACCGAGGGTGAGGGCCATCCTGCACCACGACCCGGACCATCTCAGCCACCAGCAGCAGTACCACCACCTCCCCATGTGGACAGGGCCACCCCTGCAGCCACAGGTGCCCAGCAACCACCCCAAGTGACACCCATGGCAGTGGTAGAGGCCACACCACCAGCAGCCAGGAGGCAGACAAGGCGCACAGCCACAGTGCGATCTCAGTCCAGCGAACTGACGCGCCAGCAGCGTGAGGCCTCAACATGTGCTGGTAAATGTAAGGGATCCTGGCCTGGCCATAGAACGCCGCATGCTCGCAGTACACCAGAAGCAGGCGCGTCACTTGGCAGCCATCCACCTGCAGCTGAATAAGACGGCGCAAAATGTGGGCCAGCTCACAGAATGCATGCAGGGCATGACCGCAGCTGTTGATGAGAACAGCCAGATCCTTGTATCCCAGCAGGATATCACCCGCCGCCGCCACTGCCAGCTGCTGACCCGCCTGTCAGCCTACACCAGGTCCAATCATATCATTGGAAATGCCACCACACAGCTTTCGCGCCGCTCCCTTGCGATGCAGGTGCAGATGGTCCAATGTTGCCAGGACGTCGCCAGGGCCCTTGAACAGGTGACAACAGCTGTGCAGAGTCTGCAAGCGTCTGGCCATGGTCAAGCAGGTGGGAGGCATGATGCCAGCGAGGGCACTTCCAGTCACAGCAGCATGTCCTTGCCGCTGGTAACGGAACACTGCCGCAGCAGCAGGCCCACTGCAGCATCACGGGCCAACAGTGTTGTGGAGGACACGGAGAGGCGACTGGGTGCGTCCGGCCGGAGGCCCCAGTGACACATTGAACTCTGCCTGCAGGGCCATGCTGATTCCACAAGCAAGCCCTCTACCCCTTCATGGGGCTGTATGACGGAATACAGTTTGCATGTCATATCAAGGAAAATAAAGTACACATTATTGTGAATAAACAATAAGAATTTATGGTCTCATGTAAATCCGACTCATGTCATTATTACATTTGTCATGCATGAGTGCAGTGTTGTGTGAGGGGAATGGGTGCACTAGAAACAGTTCATTGTGATTTGGTTGCGGCGCCTGTGTCCTTCAGCAGGATTCTCCCCACGTGCATGATGCACATGTGCAGGTTGGCGGTTGTCCCCTTCCCACTCACTACCAGAGATATCCACAGGTATCCTCCGCTTGGTAGCAATGTTGTGGAGTATTGCACACACGGCCACGATGCGGCAGCAGACCTCAGGCTGGTATTTGATGCCCCCCCCCCCGTCTTGTGTAGAATGCGGAACCGGCTCTTTAAAAGCCCAAATGTCCGCTCAATGCAATTTCGAGTGCGAATGTGTGCAGCATTGTAACGCCGTTGCTGTGGGGTGGCAGGATTGAGGTATGGGGTGAGGAGGTACTCACGGAGGCCATAGGCGCGGTCCCCTGAATGAAAGTAGCAGAGGGTGAGTGCCTGTCATGCGCAGCTACATGGTCTCGATGTACTGTTTGTTGGCACTTGTACTTACCTAGAAGATGTCCTTCGCCATAGTCTCCCCTGGCCAGTCGTGTGTGCATGCCGCTGTGCCGGAATACGAAGGAGTCATGCGTGCTCCCTGGGTATTGTGCCACTATGTAAGTGATGATTGTCTTAGCGTTGAACACCATCTGGAAGTTCAGGAGTGGTAGGACTTGCGGTTCCGGTACATGTATTCTGTCTCTGCGGGTGGGCAGATGTGGATGTGGGTACAGTCAATGCATCCAATTACATGGGGGAATTGCGCTAAGTTGCAAAATTCTACCTTGGTTTGATTCAAGTCCTGTTGGGTGGTTGGGAATTTAATGTAATGGTGTAGCCGGGTCAACATGGCATCCAGTAAACTCCTTAGGCAGTGGGATATGGTGCTCCGGGAGATCCCCCCTGCAATGGAAACTATCCCCTGGAAGCTCCCGGAAGCCAGGAGGTGCAGGCTGCACAAGACCTGGACATGGGTGCGCACTGCATTGGTCCTCCTCGTTGGGTGCTGCATCAGGAGGTCTAGGTCCCAGATGAGCTTTGTAATCATTGCCCCATTCAGCCGGTACTTTGAGTAGATTTCCTCATCAGTTTGGCCCAGTAGTGTGACCCGCTGGCGGAATATTCGCTCCTGGATCCTGCGTCTGTTCCTTGCTGCAGCCTAGAGCCTTCGCCGCCTAACCACCACGTAGAGTCCTGGCATTGTGATTGTCCTCATGCTCCTCCTTAAGTGTGTTTGGTCAGCCCCGCACCTGTGGCTCGTTTGAAAAAGTTTTTTCAATTTTTTTTTTTACTTCATGGTTACCACCTGCTTTGGGTTCTCCTTAATTTGTGCCTCACAAATAGTGATTTTGAGGATTTTCGCTATTTGCGATATGTCATGCATTTGGTTTGCGATTTCGCAATGAGAATCGCAGAATCATTGGGAACTCGCAAATTCCGATTCGCAAAGGGGGTTCCACCTTGATTCTGCGAAATCTTTGCGAAGTCGCAAATTATGTTTTGCGAATTCGCATTTGGGTCAGGTTTTGTTTCATGAATTGCGATTCTTGGTATTGCGATTGCAATAGCTATTTCGCAGCTATTGCGATCACAATTTGTGTTGATGAAACTGGCTGTAAATCCTAAGGGAAGAACTTTGACTAGGAAGATCCACTTGGTGTATCCGGCCTGTGCTCCATTGTAGTTGACCTGAAGTGCTGGTCAACCATGAACAACTTTTTCTTGTTCGCGATTTACTTATTTTTGCCGTAAATGTTAAAAATGTATATCTCTGGTACCCGTTATTGGATTCTTGGTGTTTTGGTGTCATTATTAATATTACATTTTTTAGAAGCTATCTGTGGGAAGTTATTGTGTTGTGGTTTGACGTTTTGCATGTTTTAGTGTTGATAAACACTTTGCTCAAGTTAAGCGGGACTGCTCTGTGGCATAGGTAAAAGGGGTTGAGTCCAGGTTTAAACTGTTGAAATTGTGTATTTGAACTTACAGAAGTTTGGGACTTATTACTTGAATATGACTCACATCCTTTCCAACTCATAGCTCTTTTCTTACATGTAGGAACAAATTCTCTCTTAGACCAAAGATTACAAGGCTGATTCCTAGAACACTGTTTGTAGTATGATGTGCTCTCAGAAATCAGATAGATTCAGAGGCAATCACTGACAAATGCAAGAGTTTAATGGGTAATTAGTAATTGTGATCTTTCATTAGTCCTCTCTTCAGGTCAGTTCCAAAAAGTCCACACTCCAGTATACCCCCTATTGTTAAACTTCCCCTCACCATTGAGTTGTGTGTACATTTTATAAAACAGGAGTACGACGCCCACGTACTGCTGTAGGCCATATTTCAGGAAGGACAGGATAAAAAAGAACATCTAGACAACTAAGTCAATGTTCTAGACACTCCCAACTTGGAGTCAAAGACAAAGCTAAACTTGGAAAGAATGGGTCTAAAGTACAGTAAAAAGATGGCAAAACAGCTCCTTGGGGTAAAATGTGCCCCACTGAAAAACCTACTTTGAACTCCAGCTTTCTGCAGTTGGCATATTGAAAATCATTACATGGGTTATTGTTACAACTTTTCTTTACAGTGCATAGAAACTACAAAAATATGGATTCATGTGCAATATACTACTGCTACTACTAATCATAATAATAATCCTTGATCAAAAAGGCACCCTCTCGGGAGAACATGTGAAATCACAAGAGATTGGTTTACACCATTGCTTTTAGTCTGAATTATTATACTATAAGGCACCCACAACAAGGAACCAAACTCTGCTTGCATGTGCTAAATTTGTATTGCCCCTTGATAGTCATCGCGCGTAACATTCTGTAACTTCAAACCTCAGGTGACATTTGCTTATGTGAACTTTACCAAAGTGTGTGTGTGGGTGTAGACGTGGATCTTGCTGGGTAGCCGGCAATGAGTAGCTTGAAATTACATCAAGATTCTCCTCTTTCTTGGTATCCGCCCATGTAATGTGTTCATGATAACCGAAATTGCATGAGAAGTATGATTTGCCATCATGTTGTCATTCCCAGTGACTGCACTAGCGTAGGCTTCTTGATTTCAATATGGCATCATTTTAGCAAGATGGTATAAGTTTAGCAAAACCACGTAAACAACCTAATGCCAATCAGAGGAGAAATTACATTGTCCTCCCTTCCGGTTCAAATCCTTGATTTTGCTGCACACCCCAGTATTATTGCTGCACATCATCTCAAAATTAGAGCCTCTCTTGTCAACCTTATGGCCCTGCCCAGAACCACACAAGGCAGTCAAGTTACCTGCTCAATGTTTTCTTAACACTGAAGGAATCAGGGGAACTTGTTGACAGGGGTTCCAACGAAAATCCTCCAATCCTCCTCTCTAAGGAGACTAACGAGCTGGACTTTTTTAGAATTCTTTGCCCCAGCAGATATAGGGACCGAATTAGAATTTGATTGAGAGTAGGGTACTCCATGCATACTTTCATTCAATCAGTCCAATTTTGAATCGGGTGGACCGAAGCATCTTTGTCTTGGGGTTGCTGAACATGGAGATCATGGCCTGAGGGTCAGTGACCCCAAAGATTAAAGTATTCACAGGCCCACAAGACAGACTCCCCTTTTCTACTTGTCAGTAAGCTTGTTCAGGATGTGCGAGGTTTAATCTTGCTTATGCCACATTACAACATAGATCAATCAGATCAATGTCTGAGCCAGTTTGTCCCCCAAGGCTTGCATATACTACAATTTTTAGTTAGAGGTTAGGGGTCCAAAGTATGACAAATTCTCAGCACTCTGAGGCATGTGAATCATTTCAAATGCATGTTGACATTATTTAGAACATTGGAAAGGGGTCTACTTTGTCAAGTTTTTCAGAAGGGTGCTGCGTTATCTGTGGAAATCTGGATTACATCGTACACAGAAGGTGGACAATCACGGGAAGTACTGTAGAGGAGGTGCCAGAACCGATGTTAGTGCTTTGATCTTGTCTGGATGAGGCTGCGTACATACCTTTTTCATGTGATGATATGACCGTAGAACTTTAGAGATATCGTGCCAAAGTAGCACTTGTCTTCAATCATGGTCATTTTAGTGCACTTTATAATGTTACAGAGTCTTGTTGTGCTCCCTCCTGGATGCTTCAAAAACGAATATGTTGTTACTGTAATTTAGGCCGTTGTGCATGCCTTGTCATTTTTGAGAATCTCTCTTAGGAATACTTTTGCTATGCGGAAGTGGCCAGAACTAAGGCGCATGCGTCTGTATGGTTCTCGGTGTGTGTGAAAAATTCGATGATGTACCTGGAGCTCTCCTCAAGCTCCATTTCGTGGTCTCCGTTATTCAGGTCCAGGTTAGAAAATAACTTTGCAGAGTTAAACTGGTGTATCATGTTTTGAATGCGAGGTGCAAGATACCTCTTTCCATGAACTACAAGGTTTGGGCGGCTCATGTCCACACAAATTCGAGTCTTTCCTTCAGCACTGTATTTGGGCACACTTACAATGGGGGACACCCACGGCATAGCGCCATTGTCATGTTCAATTAAGTCTTGTTTCCACAGAATATTAAGGTCTTCCTCATCTTGCTTTTGTATATTTATACCTGAGCCTATGATGAGCCACTGGATCCAGTGACTGATTATGTGCAGGCTAATCAGGAAACATCTGTTCCACTCCCCACCTAAAGGGCTTATTCTTCGTAATTTGATCAGTGATAGGTTTCATTGTCTGAGAAAAGTTCGCAATAAAGTGTTGGTATAAGTTTGCAAGTCTCAAGCATTTTTTAAACTGTTTGACTGTGTTGGTAGAGTCCACTCTAATATAGCTTTGGCTTTCTCATGATCCGTCTGAATTCTTCAATATGAATGAAAAAACCCGGAAAAGATAGCTATTTTCTCTTAAAAACATATTTTCGACTTTTGCATAAAAAGAGTTGTTTCTGAGGCAAAGAAGATTTTCCTCATGTGGGATCAGTGTTGTTCCAGTGTTTCAAAGAATGCTAGTATTTTGTCCAAGTAGGTGGCAAAAAATGTATCTAACTGATCTAGGATATCCCACTATATGCTTGCTCGGACGCAGTAGTGGATCAGTCGGACGGCTATGTAGATAACGAGTCATTCCAACAGGCCTTAACTGGACACATGGCTAGAACTGGCCCAGCTACATCATCCGCAGCAATGAATCCCACAGCAAGCTCCATACAGTGGCCACTGCAACCAGACTGGACCACCACTGTAAAGTGTCTGCAGCAAGGGACTTGATCGCCTCTGATTTTAGCCTTGAATACGCTTGGTCATTGCACAAATACGATTCCTGAAGTGGACAGAGGAAAACGGTCTTAGCACTCTTTCTTCACCAAGCTTTGCACCTGATTCCCCGCCTACTGCCTCCCAACTTGAGGTTCTTATCACGCCCACTCCTTACACCATCATAAACGAGCAATCCTCAACCCCAAAATTAGCGATTGGGGATTGCAGGAGAGGTGCACGGTCGCCCCATCTGTGTCAGAAGTCGACTTAAGGAGCTGCTTTTTCCAAGCTTAAGCAAGAAGGATGTCACCCCCAAACAGCACGCACCTAGCTGGACCAAGTAACAGCTGGGCAGCATTGCTTCCGACAATGCAAGAAGTTGTAACCGCCTTAACCTACCATTCGCTTAAACTGGAACATCAGGTCGACCTCTTAAACACTCTAGCTCCATTTATAAGAGGCATGGATGCGAAATTGGAGGTCCTAAACGGCCTGGCTATAAGGGCACAGGCGCAAGTGGCAGAACCAGGGGCTCCCAGTAATTGTGAACATTCCCATTATTAATAAACTAAGTGAACTTCCATCCTGCATGGTGGAAATAATATTGGTTAGGAAATCGCTGGTCACAGCATTCCCTCAAAGAGCACCGAATCCTGACCTCTCCATTCCTTGTCCCCCTACCGCCAACATCGGTCGAATCAAAATCAACTGAAACCATAATGTTGGCAAGTGGTTTCATTGTGCAAAACAGGCCACTGGAGGTTCAAATTCAACTAAAAGGGGATTTCCAATGAGACTGAGATCGCTACGACCTTCAGGTGTCAGTATTCAAGACTACGCAGAGGAGGCTCTACCTTTGCCTAAAGGGGAACCCATGAAAGCAATCTAGCTAAACTCTCCAGGAAGCATTGGGTCCCCTGGTGGGGACAATATACTATTTACCAAGAGGGAAAGAAAAAGGAAGAGAAAAAGCTGAAACAAACTTTCGACTTCAAGGGCTTGTAGGATCTACAGCCAAAATATCTTTCCAATTTCCAGGATGACCCTAAAAATCATCCACCAGGCTAATTTTCAAGCTCCCTCCATCAGTCCGCATGGGGAAACCAAACCAGCACCCTTAGGCACCGGCTAACCTCACCACAATTGAACAACAAACCCCTCAACTGTCTGCAAAAGCTATTGCGGCAGCCTGCCACACCTTGTGAGGCTGACATGGAATGTGTGGGAGATGAAGGGTGGCTGAGACCACCAGTCAACTGTCCTGCACTTTGTTGTGAGCTTGTGCAAAACAAGTCTACAACTCAATCAACTACGAATCCTACAGCGGAGCCTCAAGGCTCCCAGCTGGCTAGACATGCTACGTAGTAAGCTACTAATTCCACCAACTACTAACTCCCATGAGGACGTACTATACAGGTTCCCTGGGGGCGCAACGGCTGTTTGCACCCACTTTGCGCGCCCCTGGGGCATTTTGGTATTACAGAAGGGGCAGCAGATGCTTGTGCGGCCGCTTCTGTAATACAGATAGCACTGGCACACATAAAGCACCAGCGCTATCTTCAGACAGCGTTCCCTCTTTTGTGTGGGGGTGCACCCCATGCAAATGAGGGAGTCCCTTTGCCTCCATGCCTGTGACGTATTGCAGGTTCAGAGGCAAAGAAGCTCTCAGGAGGTGCACTGCAGTGAGCCCCCTGATGGCAGCCCTCTGGAGGGGGGAAAGGAGTCCCATGGACTCCCCCAGAAAGCCCTTGCAGGCGGGTAAAATCACTCACTGTACCCGCCTGCAAGGGGATCTGTAATCTCCCTCAAAGTGCAGGTGGGTTGCCACCTACACTGTGAAAACACAGCGCAGCTTCAAAGCAGCCGCTCCATTTTTCATATGAATATGCTGCCCCCAGGGCAGTGCGAGTCTGTTGCTGCCCTCGGGCTGAGATTCATCGTAATACCGCACATTTTCCTTTATTGCACTGGGCGTACCTTTTAATAGGTGCACCCAGTGCAAGGAAGGAAATTGTGCTGAATGTATAATATGGCCCTAGGTGAGGAACAAGGCCCACGGTCCATTGTCAAAAGTATGTGGCCTGCCTTCTTATAGTTGGAGTTGGCAGAATACGAGGGTAAGCAGAGTCTGCCAAGTCTACAGGCACACAGTTCTTACAGCCTGCAAGAATCACAACAAATGATGAAATAATAGAACCTTATGCCAGCACTCTCATAAGTGACCCGAAAAGACCATTAGGTCCTCGGATAGCATCAAGACAATATATGCAATTATACAAAATATTATAGCTACTCAAAGTTGAAAAGCATCTCTTCTTCTTAATGGAAATGCACAAAAAAGGCTCATAAGAGATAGTAATTCCACTGTTTTATTGATTTCTTTTTCGTTTCACAACAGCCAACACGTGTTTTGTCTTATCCAAAAGACTTTTTCAAAGCAGTTCGACCAAATTGCAACCCAAATTGCACTGTCCCATATACACAGCTCAACTTGGTAATCCTGGTATGTCTTCATTCGAACCCAAGCATGAGAGTGCTGGCATAAGTTTCTATTATTTCATGGTTTGAGCATACTTTTTCAAAGATATGCTAATATCACCTTCTGGTAGTAGGGTGTTTTGAACCAATATAGCACCTCAACTTTCAAGATTAATTTCACACTTTATTTATTGTAGCAAACCGAGTATATTCGTGTTTTGATTGTGTGGTAATTTCCTTCTGTGGAACCACTACTACCACTTTGTGAAATATAAGAATCACAACAAAGCCTGTTTAGAGTCCCCCCTACAAAATCGCAGGACCACAAAAGCTGGCAATATGCTTGAACATAGAACACCATCTAAACATGTCAGCCCGAAGCCCCACATGCACAAGCACACAGCTTCTATTCTACCCAAATATGAAACAAAAGATATCTTGAATCATGGTAACCTGGTGACATTGCTTCAGTCTCTCCCTGCCCTGGCTCATTTTGAATCTTAGAAAATTGTCTTGGTTTGATATCTTCCATGTCGAGGAAGGCAGGTTAAAGAACCCACACTAATAACATGGGCTTCATCTACAACCGACCAGCAAATATTAGCGAGAAATGGGCAGTTTAGAGGATGGGTAATTAAGGTAACGGAATGTCTGAATAATGCCTACCCTGTTCCCTTGTCCAGGAGTGCAGTAGCTAAACAAGAACACATCCCTGCACAACATCGCAACAAATCACACAAATATTCTATGTTGAAAAGCACAAATGGTGTAACCTCAAAATTAGACTCAGTCACTCCCGCTCTTCTTTTGAAAATCAACATAGTTAATGCGGAGAAGCATGTAACACCATTACCATTAACCCCCAATGGGGTGGTGCTGTGTCCACAATTGAGAATTGGAGCATTTTCACCAAAAGAAGCACGTGTAGTAAGTCTTTTTTAAATAAAACATCTTTTTATTGATGACAATATGAATATGATGCAAACATATTCACACATCATCATACAGAGCATTACATTACTTAGGAGCAATACCTCGATTCACCTAAATCCATCTTCTTCACTTCTTTTATACCCTCCCTAAGGTGCCCTACTCCTCCTACACCTGGGGTTAGATGAAGTGTCATTTGCAGAGGCTCATAGATATTTCCCCTGTACTCATTCCATTTCCCCCATATTTGTGACCATGTCCTAGGACAGCCCCTCGATTCATATACTGTGCGCTCCATCAGCATACACCAATCTAGATTCTGTTCCCATACTGTGATCGTTGGTACCTCCTGTGCACCCCATAATTTAGCGATGTTACGTTTCGCTACCATCAACCCTAGCGTCACCCAGGTCTTTGCTTTGCTACTTAGGTCAGTGGGTTCCCAAATGTTTAGGAGGCACAGTCCCGGCTTTTGTTCTATTGGGGTTCCCAAGACTTCTCCCAAACATCGAATCACAGCGGACCAGTATCGCTGCATGTGAACACATTCCCAAATGATATGTATGAATGTACCCTCCCGGCCACACTTTCTACCCCATTCAGGGTCTTCTCAATAACCCATTTTACGAGAGTTGAACACAGTAGGTATACTCTATGTAGAACCTTGGGTTGCACAAGTCGTAGCCTTGAGGAGATCGCTATTTCCCAGGGGATGCTAATGGTTCCTGCCAGTCCTCATCCTCCATACCCACTACATCAATTTCCCAATGTTTGCGCAGCCCCAGGATGGGATCAGTCATATTGTTAATTCTGATATGTCAAAGAAATAGCTTTTTGGGGCATATGTCTATTGAGGATTCTATCTTCCAGTGGGGTGGACTGTACCAGAGATTCCCCCTTTGGAATGACTGCTTGCAGCACATTTCTTACTTGTAAGTATCTGAAGTATTCTGTGTCTGCAAGCTCAAATTCCTTCTGTAAATGAACAAAGGGAACGACTTCTCCCTTGTTCCACAAGTCCCCCACCTATAAGATTTCAATCATGTCCCACCACTCAAAACCCCTAGTGTTTCTCTGTGTGCCGAGTCTGTCTGTGTCCCACAGCGGGGGTCATCTGCATAATTTTTCCAGTCCCTCACAAACTTTTGCTTACGGTATGCCATATTCGGACCACATGATCAGTGGGGCCCGTCAATCACAATTTTGCTGCATTGGTATATATAGTGCTCTAATATAGTTACCATCTGGGAGAAGCCATTGGTCCATATTGTATCCAGGGTCATCGCAGGTACTGTATGTGCCTCAATTTATTTCTGGTAGATGCGCTGCCCAATAGTACATACGCACTTCCGGCAGACCTATGCACCTGTCGCACCATCCCCGTATTCACTTTTGAGTTGCTCTTCAGGGCGGTTTCCCCTCCCACAGGAGGTCTCTCTACTCCCCTTCAATGTCCTTAAAATAGTAAGTGCGAACCCGGATTGGCGAATTTTGCAATATATATAAAAAACGCAGAAGGGACATCATTTTAAATAACACAGCACAGCACAGTAGGGATGAAGGGAGATACTTCTAATGTTTAACATCACTTCTGAGCCGCTGCAGAGGGGGCAGGAGGTTCCGCTCGTAATATGCTGCAGGGTCTTTAGTGACATATGTCACAAACTCCATAATTCTGAGCGCTGACTCTCTAAACCATCTGCTATGGCTGGAAATTATAAAACAAGGTCTATCATCTCCTGTTAGGCCTTAACACCTTTGCAAGTTACAGAATTCTGGGCAATGTCATTCCCTTTCTCCACCTTTAAAGCTGCGAATAACAAGACTATGTGGCTGCACACCTTCATAGTGGACAAGAATGTACTGGCAAAGCAGTCCCATCCCCACCTAGAGATCAAAAGCTACAAGGCCCTGTACCCATAACCATACTTGGCAGCAGGTCTGTCAAGTCTTGTGAAACGGAAGCTATACCGTTTTGCTAATCTCCACACCCTTGACTCCCCCCCCCCCCCCCCCCCGTACACTGGTGCAACAGGGAGGAAATGCAGCAGTGCAGGTTATGTAAATACCATTGAGAGTTCATTGAGCAGATCACATGCCCTTGCCCACCCATGCTAACCGATCGCGTTATTGGCTAAAATCCTGCTTTAGCGCAACAGGGATTCGCTCATACAGAAGCATTGTGATCTTGTCCCTCCAAGCCACTGACCTTAGATTAATTGCCTGTTTCGTAAATCTGTTGGACTGTATGGCCAAGAAACTAAAGGCATCGAACGAGGAATCCACTGAGCTGGCATCATGTAAGGAACCAAAGCCAGGATCCCCCAGGTCGCCTCGCTTGCTTCCTTTCCCTTTATGAACAGCTTGCCATTGTGGTACCACTACATTTTACTTTCGCGCCATGTCCATGACTATTTACGAAATGCTTTTATAATTACAAAAAAAATAAAAATCTTGTTTTTTTAATGCTACGTTTTATGACATGATTGAATTTTCATAAACTGCTTTTACGAATACACTTGGGCGCTATCCATTATCAATCCCTTCATATGCTACTCTCGAAGATTACCATGTATTGTTTTATATCTGCAAGACTGCTATGGTTTTTGTTAAGTGTGTATCAATAAATAGAAATTCAGAGTATATTGTTTATAAAGAGTTGAAAGGTGGCTGGGGTATTACATAATCCAACGGGAATCACTGGATATTGACAATGCCCATTATCAGTGCTGAAGACCGCCTTCCCAGTTGTCCCCTTCCTAGATCCTCCACAAGCTGTAAGAGCCCTGAAGATCCAAGGTAAGGTGAAGTGCATGCCTGTTATGGGTGGTGATCACATTCAATTCTCTGTCATCAGTACAGGAGCAATACACTCACTCGGGCATAGCAATATAGAATATCAGCACCCCAGCAGAGGAAAACGAATGGTGAGTAAGTCTGTTAGCAAGGTTTTCTTCTAGATATGTTCTAGGTGTGCTTTCAGTGCAGCATCTTCTATGGGGACATGTGAATTGGTGTGTCCATGTGGTATAAAAGTGGTAAGGTGGTAAAGTGTTGCCCCCTCCACCCATTTATTGAAGACATCTTGAAATTGATAATAGACCTGAGGTATATCAGGTGCCTCCTTTTCATGCAGGGTGAAGCAAGCACATTTTTGGTGGAACTGTACTTCATTTGAAGCCAGAAGAATGATGATAGTACCCAGATCTGGGAAGCATATCTTCTTGCATTCAGTTAATCAAAGGATTATGAGCTCTGAGCCAGGTTGTTCCAAATACTAAAGGAAATATGGGAGAAGTAATTACATCAAAAGTGTGTGATTTGATGTGTCCATAATCTACAAAAGTAGTATTGATTGCTTTTCCCTTTGAACATCACTGTAAACCAGAGGAGTACCTCAGTGACTAAGATGACCTCAAGCAGGGTCTTTTCCTTAAATGGAGCTTCTTGAGTGTAGAAAATGCTTCACCAATTAAACAAACTTTGACATCACGGTCTATAATTGCTGTTGTTTTCCATGGATCAATTGCAGTTGCAATGGATACTGGAATATGGTATTGGGTAATGGTGTCAGACAACATTTATTTTCAAAGGGCCCACTTGGGGTTTCCTCTTCAGGCTGGTAGTCTTTCTGTTTCTATGGTGCAGGCCAGCCAGAGAGAGACAATTTGCTCTAGTGGAGCCAAGATGTAGCCTTGCCAAGGAAGAGCATTGTCAATGATCCAACCAATGTCGCCAAAGGCAAAACTGATCCAAAATGGATACAACATTTCAGAGTAGTTTTAAGCAAGGGGCCCCAAATTATGTTGACCGGGCCCCCAGAATCCTTATGAAGTCTGTGCTTCTAGCCTTTCCAATTATGCTTCTGTTTCTGTTGTCTGTATTGTTACAAAGCAATATAACCTGTGGATCCTGACTTTCTCTTAATTTATTTACATTTTCTGCAGAGTTCTGACAAATGTATTGGGCAGCTGCCTATTTGAAAATTGTACTTTAGGGATGCCCTTGGGCTAAAAAAATCACATGATATACCTGCTCAGTGTACTGGGCTTTCACCTGTTTCACATTTCGTAATTGGCCTAGTCTGTATTCCCTGAGTTTACAGTTAGACAGGAGCAAGTGGTATGTCACCATACTACCTTCCAGCTGCATACTGTTACCTGTCTATGCCGGCTCGTCATGTTTCGCCTTGCTCCCAGCTCACACGAGATCCTGTAGGCAAACAATTGAACTTGTCATAAGGAAAATTCAGTCAAATGGATTCATACAAGATCACACTCATGCACAATTCTGCCCAGGTCAGCTTTGGTCCAGGGACCAACCTATTTTCCGTGTGGTTGATCGTACTCTTTAGTAGTACAGATGCGCAAAGTAGACATTGGACTTGGATAGCACCATGGCTAATTACAAGTGTGTCTATTTCTTAATGAGCTGCATATTCACGTATGTGCATGCATGAATGAGAGTTCATACATCACCATGTCTAGGCATGAGACTGGAGGTCATTGATTACGCCCAATAATTCTGAACTGCAAATAGGATTCCTTGTTTTCCTTGTGCACCCGAAATTGATATGATCAATTTTCTTCTGTGATGGCACGAAACAACAAAGAGTAGATTGAAATGGTACCCAGAGCTTTTACCAATTGAGTTTGGATTGATACAAGCATTTCCACCCACCAGGTTAGTTTGATCAGTGATGGACGGTACCCAAACTAATGAACAATAATTTACATTGGCTCAGGCATTTCACTCCACCTCTTGTGTTTTCCCCAATAAGCTGCAAGAGATCCACTTGTAAATCCCATAGTTTTTTGTGTGAAAGGACTCAGGCAGCCAATATTGCCAATGTTGTCTGGAATGCTTAATTCCCAGTGAAGAGTGTATGTGGCTCAGCAAGTTAGGCCGAATGGTCCTTATTGGGGCATAGCAAGACCTAGCATGTATAAGTTTGATCCTCTTTTTTAATAACGAAAAACGGTCGGATTTGATGTTACCAAAAGTAAATTCTACTGATTAAGACTGAGTCAAGCATTTCAATCCTTGTTTTTTTTTTTTCTCACAAGTCCCCCCACGTGGCACAGCTTTTCCCAATTGCAACCCTATGCATTAAGACTGCACTTTAACAATGAGGCACAATAAGCCTAAAACTCATCTGGAGTTGGTTTTGGTTGATTTTACCCTGGTGGACTGGTGACGTGTTGCAAATTTCTGTCTAGGCTCTATTTTTTGGAGCAGAGCTAGGACACATTTGCTTATGGGAGGTCATGTGCAATGTCACAGGCGGACAAGCAAACAAATTGGAATGGATGCTGTGTACAGTAATCACTAGTGGTTGTTTCAGCATCGCCCTTTCTTGTTTTTCTCCTTTTCATTTAAATCTGACTCGACTACTAATGAAAATAATGATGGTTGGCTTTGTTCTGCAATATAAACCACAAACGTTTAACGAAATATCCAAAGGTTGTCTTATTTCTCTTTGTACTACAGAATATTCCAAAGGAGTCAGTATGAGGCAGAACAATCGCAGATTTATGAAAAGGCGAGCATTTCAAGTGTACAAATCAGGGATCTTGACTGACTGGTTAATGCCCAGCTACACAAACAAGGGGGCAGATTTACAAGTTCTTGCGCCACTTTTCCCATGTTAAAAGTGACGCAAAAGTGGTGCAAGGGGCTTGTAAATCTGCCCCAAGAGATTTAGATGTGAATAGGGCTTCCACTGCTTTGTGTAGGCTTTTAGAAATGGACATCACACATTCTTTTCTGCAGGACTTCTCTTCCTCTTCTTCATTACTCTCACTAGCCCTTCTCTCCTACTGGACATCTCTGGCACTCCACTTTCTGTGTACTTGGCTCTGGGTGAGTCCTAGCCCTTTGCAGTCACTTTATATTTCCTTTTTGGCTGAGAAGGCGCTGAGACATGGTGTCTCTGACCGCCCAGGTCCACGTGGGAAGTGAGGGGCTCCCAAGCTCTCAGAGACAGCTTTCTTGTGGCACACGCCTTCTAGTGTCCTTCTGGCTTTGGGCCAGAGAGTTCAGAGAAGGTATGAGCCAACCACCCAATCACTACAGTGGCTAGTCAACCAGATGATGCAGTGCCTGATCCGGTTGGGTCCAATTAGTGCTTTAAATGGGCTGGCACTGTAAGCTACTGAGTACCTGCACTTCTTCATTTTTAGAGGGAGAGTACCTGCACTTCTGAGCAGAAGTGCAATACTTTTAATTGGAGAGTAGCAGCACTTTTCAGAAGCAAGAAGGTACTTTCATATAGGGCACCTGCACATCTATTTTTCCTTTTCAAACACTGGGTCCGATAGATAGCTAAGGGTCAAGTGACGTAATAGTTGCCCATGGAAATAAATGCCCTGAGTTCTAATTTCCACTGCGTCCCCGATTCGCCAATTAAATCACTTTACCTTCCTAGTTCCGACCTCTAAAAGATCAGATGTGTTGGGGAATAGTCACGTCTTATATCAAATGTGTACCTGAGATATTTCAGATTCTTTCGGGGTCCTCCATGTCTTTTAGAATCAGGGTTACAAATTCCTCTTAAGAGCTGTTCATCTCTGCTCGTTTCTTTTACTTACTAAATTTGGGAGCACTTATAACAGATGAGCCGCCAGTATTAAGGTATATAAAAGCCCACATTGACAAAGTTAACAGGTCTGTCTCTTTTATAGTGTAATGTTTTTACCAGATGAATATTAAGGTATATTCTGTGAGTGGCTTTATAAAGAAGGCTGTGTGTTTGAAAAGGATACAAGCATCATATGTCGTTATTTTACTAAACTAACATTGCAAACAGAAAGGTTTTTTTTAACTTGATGTTTTTTCATGGAAACGAGTTTTGATTTGTGTAATAAAAATGTGTTTCTGGCTGAAGACCGCACTTGGTGACATGCTTTTCATGTGTGAAGGAAACTGCTGATGCCCGCACTATCCTTTCAGTGTATGGGGGTTGCCTTTCCTGAATGTATTTTGGTGCTTGCAGTCAGGGTCGGATTGGGATCACAATTTGGCCCGGGCACTGACGAAAAAAGTGGCCCACATTCACGGGGCGGTGCCCACATTCACAGGGTTTGGCCCACGTTCATGGGGCGTGGCCCAAGACATGGAGGACCCCACATTCGTGCGGCGTGGCCCACATTCACGGGCATGCCCTTTAATGAAACACCCAAGGAATGTAAGTGGGAGGATATTGTTCTTGGGAGGGACATAGGGCCAAGGTGACAATGTCCTACAAGCTGAGCAACTGAAAAACAGTGAGGCCCCTTTCTATTACAACATTATTCCCCAGCCCTCCAGTGCAGGTGCACCTGAAAAGCAGCGAGGCCCCTTTATACTACAAAATTATGAGGCCCCAGCTATTTGTAAATTACTGAGCCCTTCCCAGCTCTTCACTGCCTCAGGGCAAAGGCCTGGCAGGAAAGGGGATAAAGCAAAAAACACAGTTGCTGGGCCATCCATGGGAGTGGGGGGGAGTCTAAGGGGAAGATGGTGGGAGTTCCCACCATCACCTGGCCCCCACAGCGAGACCCATTCTTCCTCGCCCACTATGCCCTGAATGAGAAGGCCTGTGGGCGAGGTGTTAATGCAAACACTGTTTCTGGGATGCATGGGCCCCAGGGGGGCCGAGATGACACTGGCTCAAAGGCCTGAGTAACACACAGGCCCCCAGGGAGGCCGATTTTGGCACACAATCACCCCAGGCGTCCACAATGAAGTGATCTGTGAAGTGTGCACATTGACATACGTCCAGGACTTACAGAAGGCGTCTGCCGCATGTAGATAAAACACAGCACTTGTATGCACTTAGAAGAATACTATGAAATGAACACACAATAAACTTCACGTGTGCACATGGAATTGTTCTCTGATGTGTGCACACTGCTCATCGGCCAGGTGCACACAGAAGCTGCCTGTAAAAACAAGCATTTACAATGCAACGGTCTCGCCTTTGTAAAAGTTAGCGCTTTTGGCATTGTAAATGACAAATGTTTTATTTATGTGTTGGTTTTGGAAACAGATAAATAAATGGCATTGTCATGAGCAGTAGAGAGTGAGTAGTAGAGAGTGAGTAGTAGAGAGAGTAGTAGAGAGAGTAGTAGTGAGTAGTAGAGAGAGTAGTAGTGAGTAGTAGAGAGTGAGTAGAGAGTAGTAAGTGAGTAGTAGAGTGTGTAGTAGAGAGTAGTGAGTGTGTAGTAGAGAGTAGTGAGTGTGTAGTAGAGAGTAGTGAGTGTGTAGTAGAGAGTGTGTAGTAGAGAGTGTGTAGTAGAGAGTGAGCAGTAGAGACTAGTGAGTGTGTAGTAGAGTGGTGAGTGTGTAGTAGAGTGGTGAGTGTGTAGTAGAGTGTGTAGTAGAGTGTGTAGGAGAATGTGTAGGAGGGAGCGTAGTAGAGTGTGTAGTAGAGAGTGTGTAGTAGAGAGTAGTGAGTGTGTAGTAGAGAGTGTGTAATACAGAATGTGAAGTAGAGAGATTGAAGTAGAGAGATTGAAGTAGAGAGATTGAAGTAGAGAGATTGAAGTAGAGAGATTGAGGTAGAGAGATTGAAGTAGAGAGATTGAAGTAGAGAGTGTGGAGTAGAGAGTGGAGAGTCTGTAGTAGAGTGTAGTAGAAAGTAGTGAGTGTGTAGTAGAGTAGTAGAGAATGTGTAGTAGAGTAGTAGAGAGTAGTAGAGGGTGTGTAGTAGAGTGTGTAGTAGAGCGTGTGTGTAGCAGAGTGTGTAGTAGAGTGTAGTAGTGTGTAGTGTAGAGTGTGTAGTAGAAAGTGTGTAGTAGAGAGTGTGTAATGTAGAGTGTGTAATGTAGAGTGTGTAATGTAGAGTGTGTAATGTAGAGTGTGTAGTAGAGTGTGTAGTAGAGTGTGTAGTAGAGTGTGTAGTAGAGAGTGTAGTAAGTAGTGACTGTAGTAGATAGTGTGTAGTAGAGAGTGTCTAGTATAGAGTGTGTCGAAGAGAGTAGTGGCTGTAGTAGTGAGTGTGTAGTAGAGTGTGTAGTAGAGAGTAATGACTGTAGTAGAGAGTGTGTAGTAGTGTGTAGTAGAGAGTAGTGACTGTAGTAGAGTGTGTAGTACAGTGTGTAGTAGAGAGTAGTGACTGTAGTAGATAGTGTGTAGTAGAGAGTGTCTAGTATAGAGTGTGTCAAAGAGAGTAGTGAGTGTGTAGTGAGTGTGTAGTAGAGAGTAGTGACTGTAGTAGAGAGTGTGTAGTAGTGTGTAGTAGAGAGTAGTGACTGTAGTAGAGTGTGTAGTACAGTGTGTAGTAGAGAGTAGAGTGCGTAGCAGAGAGTAGTGACTGTAGTAGAGAGTGTGTAGTAGAGTGTGTAGTAGAGAGTGTGTAGTAGAGAGTAGAGTGCGTAGCAGAGAGTAGTGACTGTAGAAGAGAGTGTGTAGCAGAATGTGTAGTAGAGAGTAGTGACTGTAGTAGGGAGTGTGTAGTAGAGAGTAGTGACTGTAGTAGAGAGTGTGTAGTAGAGAGTGTGCAGTGATTTGAGTTTTACATCAAATTAAAAACGGGAACGGAACAAACTCATCCTATACATTATTGTGGTAGGTGCCCACGCATATAGGGTTAAATGATGCGTTAGATGCCACAGGTCCCACCAACACGCTTCCTTTATGATAGGAGAATGCCCAACATCGCGGAGATTTGCTCTCTGCTCTTCCCGGATATTTGTATTTTCAAATGTATAATGTTATCCTGCTAAACGAAGACGATGCTCAAACTATAAAAGAAGAGGGTTTCACAGATATGTTAGTCCTTCCGGGCAAACGAAATGACCCAAAGAAAGATCAAGTGACAGTTTAGAGCTCCAAGTGAGTCTTAATAAAATCAGTGTCTGGAACGCATAGCATCAAAAAACGAGCGGGGCATCAAACTGCAGTGTCATTCAATCAAAGCTTCAAGGCTTCTGAGCGCTAGCCGAGAATTATTTTTTGTGAAGCACTAATCACTGTGGAAGGTGCCCCTGCTATCCCAGATGTGAGAAGTCAGTCTGATATGAAAATAAGCAGTATTTGGAATGAATGTATTTGGCAGGGGGAAGGTGGGGCGGCGCAATACCGTACTGACGAGTGAACAGGAGCCATTTTGTACCGAGTGATTCTGCCTGTGTGCATGTAGACAAACCAGGCAGCAGCATGAGCATGTGATTCGGTAAAATAACAAGCATTTACAATGCAATGGTTTTGCCTTTGTTAAAGTTAGAGCTATTGGCATTGCTCTTGACACTCTGAAGCTCCACTCTGCATTCTGAAGCTCCACTCTGCATTCTGAAGCTCCACTCTGCATTCTGAAGCTCCACTCTGCACTCTAAAGCTCCACTCTGAAGCTCCACTCTGCACTCTGCACTCTAAAGCTCCACTCTGAAGCTCCACTCTGCACTCTGCACTCTAAAGCTCCACTCTGAAGCTCCACTCTGCACTCTAAAGCTCCACTGTGAAGCTCCACTCTGCACTCTAAAGCTCCACTCTGAAGCTCCACTCTGCACTCTAAAGCTCCACTCTGAAGCTCCACTCTGCACTCTAAAGCTCCACTCTGAAGCTCCACTCTGCACTCTAAAGCTCCACTGTGAAGCTCCACTCTGCACTCTAAAGCTCCACTCTGAAGCTCCACTCTGCACTCTAAAGCTCCACTCTGAAGCTCCACTCTGCACTCTAAAGCTCCACTCTGAAGCTCCACTCTGCACTCTAAAGCTCCACTCTGAAGCTCCACTCTGCACCTCTAAAGCTCCACTCTGCACCTCTAAAGCTCCACTCTGCACCTCTAAAGCTCCACTCTGAATCTGCACTCTGAAGCTCCACTCTGAAGCTCTAAAGCTCCACTCTGAATCTGCACTCTGAAGCTCCACTCTGCACTCTGAAGCTCCACTCTGCACTCTGAAGCTCCACTCTGCACTCTGAAGCTCCACTCTGAAGCTCCACTCTGAAGCTCCACTCTGAAGCTCCACTCTGAAGCTCCACTCTGAAGCTCTAAAGCTCCACTCTGAAGCTCCACTCTGAAGCTCTAAAGCTCCACTTTGAATCTGCACTCTGAAGCTCCACTCTGCACTCTGAAGCTCCACTCTGAATCTGCATTCTGAAGCTCCACTCTGAATCTGCACTCTGAAGCTGCACTCTGAAGCTGCACTCTGAAGCTCCACTCTGAAGCTCCACTCTGAAGCTCCACTCTGCACTCTGAAGCTCCACTCTGAAGCTCCACTCTGCACTCTGAAGCTCCACTCTGAAGCTCCACTCTGAAGCTCCACTCTGAAGCTCCACTCTGCACTCTGAAGCTCCACTCTGAAGCTCCACTCTGCACTCTGAAGCTCCACTCTGAAGCTCCACTCTGCACTCTGAAGCTCCACTCTGAAGCTCCGCTCTGAAGCTCCACTCTGCACTCTGAAGCTCCGCTCTGAAGCTCCACTCTGCACTCTGAAGCTCCACTCTGAAGCTCCGCTCTGCACTCTGAAGCTCCACTCTGAAGCTCCACTCTGCACTCTGAAGCTCCACTCTGAAGCTCCACTCTGCACTCTGAAGCTCCACTCTGCACTCTGAATCTGCACTCTGAATCTGCACTCTGAAGCTCCACTCTGCACTCTGAAGCTCCACTCTGAATCTGCACTCTGAATCTGCACTCTGAAGCTCCACTCTGCACTCTGAAGCTCCACTCTGAATTTGGACTCTGAAGCTCCACTCTGCACTCTGAAGCTCCACTCTGAAGCTCCACTCTGAAGCTCCACTCTGCACTCTGAAGCTCCACTCTGAATCTGCATTCTGAAGCTCCACTCTGAATCTGCACTCTGAAGCTGCACTCTGAAGCTGCACTCTGAAGCTCCACTCTGAAGCTCCACTCTGAAGCTCCACTCTGAAGCTCCACTCTGAAGCTCCACTCTGAAGCTCCACTCTGAAGCTCCACTCTGCACTCTGAAGCTCCACTCTGAAGCTCCACTCTGCACTCTGAAGCTCCACTCTGAAGCTCCACTCTGAAGCTCCACTCTGAAGCTCCACTCTGCACTCTGAAGCTCCACTCTGAAGCTCCACTCTGCACTCTGAAGCTCCACTCTGAAGCTCCACTCTGCACTCTGAAGCTCCACTCTGAAGCTCCGCTCTGAAGCTCCACTCTGCACTCTGAAGCTCCGCTCTGAAGCTCCACTCTGCACTCTGAAGCTCCACTCTGAAGCTCCGCTCTGCACTCTGAAGCTCCGCTCTGAAGCTCCACTCTGCACTCTGAAGCTCCACTCTGAAGCTCCACTCTGCACTCTGAAGCTCCACTCTGCACTCTGAATCTGCACTCTGAATCTGCACTCTGAAGCTCCACTCTGCACTCTGAATCTGCACTCTGAATCTGCACTCTGAAGCTCCACTCTGCACTCTGAAGCTCCACTCTGAATCTGCACTCTGAATCTGCACTCTGAAGCTCCACTCTGCACTCTGAAGCTCCACTCTGAATTTGGACTCTGAAGCTCCACTCTGAAGCTCCACTCTGAAGCTCCACTCTGCACTCTGAAGCTCCACTCTGAAGCTCCACTCTGCACTCTGAAGCTCCACTCTGAAGCTCCACTCTGCACTCTGAAGCTCCACTCTGAATCTGGACTCTGAAGCTCCACTCTGAAGCTCCACTCTGAATCTGCACTCTGAATCTGCACTCTGAAGCTCCTCTCTGAATCTGCACTCTGAAGCTCCTCTCTGAATCTGCACTCTGAATCTGCACTCTGAAGCTCCACTCTGAAGCTCCACTCTGAAGCTCCACTCTGAAGCTCCACTCTGCACTCTGAAGCTCTACTCTGAAGCTCCACTCTGCACTCTGAAGCTCCACTCTGAAGGTCCACTCTGCACTCTGAAGCTCCACTCTGAAGCTCTACTCTGAAGCTCCACTCTGCACTCTGAAGCTCCACTCTGAAGCTCCACTCTGCACTCTGAAGCTCCACTCGGAAGCTCCACTCTGCACTCTGAAGCTCCACTCTGAAGCTCCACTCTGCACTCTGAAGCTCCACTCTGAAGCTCCACTCTGCACTCTGAAGCTCCACTCTGAAGCTCCACTCTGCACTCTGAAGCTCCACTCTGCACTCTGAAGCTCCACTCTGAAGCTCCACTCTGAAGCTCCACTCTGAAGCTCCACTCTGCACTCTGAAGCTCCACTCTGCACTCTGAAGCTCCACTCTGAAGCTCCACTCTGAAGCTCCACTCTGCACTCTGAAGCTCCACTCTGCACTCTGAAGCTCCACTCTGCACTCTGAAGCTCCACTCTGCACTCTGAAGCTCCACTCTGCACTCTGAAGCTCCACTCTGAAGCTCCACTCTGAAGCTCCACTCTGCACTCTGAAGCTCCACTCTGAAGCTCCACTCTGCACTCTGAACGGTCAGACTCCAAAAATCGGCCCTAATCACAATAGTATTATTTCACCTGCGTGAATATAAGTCTTTGAAATTCTGGCCAGTGGTAATACACACAAGTAATATAAAATTGTTGTTCCAAAGAGCATTAAATGGAAATAAAACAAGTACCAGACCCATTGACGCCTGCACCTTAAAAGTGAAACTGACTGAAGCAAGCGCCAGGGCCACGTTGAAAAAAAAAGCCACACACATTAGATGCAGTCAAGGCGCGCTCACGAGGTCAGAAGGCACTCCACATGAACAACTACCAGACACATTGACGCCTGCACTTTCAAAGTGAAATGAAACAAAGTGAAACTGACTAAAGGAAGCGCACGGCCCATTAGAAGCAGTCAAGGCGCGCTCACGAGGTCAAATCTCCAAAGGAGAAGCTCGTGACAGCCTGACTACAGCAGAAAAAGCTCGTAACAGTCTGATGTCCACAATATTCCCAGAAAAGTGGCAACATAAGTTGTCTTGCATAGACAGCAAAAGCTTCGCTTTTGCTTTCGTCTAGGCGAGACCTAAAAAGCTGTTCACATGAGTACAATACATTTTAAGAGTTCTGCCTTACATCTCCTGCTGCCAAATAGAAAACAAAATAAATGTGCTTGGGTCTTCTTGACTATAGAAGCCCTGCGATTGGCTTCAGGCCACTATACTTATCACCACAGCACTGCATATTTATTTGTTTTGTAGCGCTCACATGAAGCCTTAAGGAGCTTTGCTGCAAAGCTATTAAGTGGGGCTGGCATTGAAAACCAACGGAGAGACGCAGGTGAATGACAAGAAGCTGGCCCATGTAGGGGGAGGGGGGGGGGGGGCTTACTCCGAGTCACTGCTGACTCTTCCACAAGGGGGCACTGCTGTCAAGGTGTGTGTGGGGCAGTCTCTTTTAAGGGCGCCTGTCTTTAGTTTCTTTTCACGGCAGATAGAATTGTTGGGGTCCCCCATTTGGGATCAAGCAAGGGTTACAAAGGTGTGATTTGCAGAGACCCCCCTGCAGATTGTGATGGGGTACCCGAGTCTCACATGTCTCACATGTCTCACAGACACCATCAGCGTGATTGCTTGGCAGGGCAGGGTGTCAAGGGGGAGGCCACAGCTGATCATCGCTGAACAGCCGCCCAGCAAAGCTGCTTTCCTCTCTCTGTCAGTGCTCTTCTGTGGACTGGGAAAGGGGAAAAATAAACCGACCCACAGAGGGCACTGAGACACCCATCCCACGCCCGAGTGCCCACAGTGCCAATCCCCCCCTGCTTGCAGTCTATTGTCTGTTCTGTCCCTCTGTGTCATGCAACCACGCCGTGCTATTGCCTTTACCTGCTTGCCTTATTTATTCATAGATTTATGTTATTATGTTTGTAATGCGCCCACCAAACCTTTCATTTTTTCTTAAACACTAGGGTACGTAATTGCGAAATGTTCTTTTCCCGTCCTTCTCAGCCCCGAGGCAGAGGGCCAGTGCAGAAGAGTTTCATAGAGCTGTAATTCTTTATACGGAGAGCTGGCCTGTTTTGCGCAGCCCTCCTTCGGCATTTGGGGCCAGATGTACGACCATAGCATTTTGCGACTCGCAAATTGCGACAAATGGTGAGTCGCAAAATGCTATGTACAACAGTGTCTGAAACACTGTTTGCGATTCCCAATGCGGTCGCAAATTGCATGCTTCATGAATATTAAAGAGGCATTCCCAATGCGGGACCTTATTGGGAAAGGCTAGCACTCCCTGGGATGGTGGCCTGCTGGGGTCAGCAGACCACCATGTCTGGGACTGCTTTTAAATAAAGCAGTTTTTTTTTTTTAAATGAAGCCTGTTTTCCTAAAGGAAAACGGGATACATTTAAAAAATAAAAATGAAACTTTTCAGTTTAATTTTTAAAGGACAAGCAGTAATCCATGGGCCCACTGCCTGCCCTTAAAAAATAACTGTGCATGCATTCCCAAAGGGACCCCTTCCCGTTTGCAAGTGCCTTACTACGCTTCTGAGAAGGGTGGTAAACTGTGAGTGTTTTGTGACTGCATTTTCGGTTGTAAAATATTCATACATAGGTTTTGGAGTCTCTATTAGGAAGGGACGCCCTTGGAACGCCACTTCCTAATAGCGAGTCGCTACCCCTATTTTGCAAGTCTCTTAATTGATTAGCAAGTCACAAAATAGGGTTGGTACATTGTCCACACACTTTTTGCAGTCACAAATTGGCCAGAAAACTCCTTTGCGATCGTACATCTGGCCCTGGGTATGCTATTACATGAGCTTCAAATTTGCTTTGTAGTCAAGCTAACTGTTATGGGTGATAGGTGCCTCCCTTCTTCCATCCGTCGACACCTCGGGGACAACCCGTGACCTACGAATTAATTAAGGACACCTTAGAAACCTAGTCCAGCCTTTTGAGGCCCAGATCTTAGGACACTCGGACTCCCTCTCCAAAGTCACTCAACGAGTTAGAACGCGCTAGGAGTGGTTTGAGACCTGTACTCTCTGTGAAAGCCTAGAGTGGCAAAGGGGCTACTTGGCAAAAGCCAGGCTGTACAAAACAACTAGAGAAATAATAAATACATTTATGTCTTTAGCCACTGGTGCCAATGTCGAGTACATTTTAACAGTAGAAAAGAATTATACCTTTCTTCAGCGGTAGATTTTACCAGGAAACAGTGACGTTAAGGGTTGGACTACAAGGCGACGATTATCAAACAGCTCATACAGTATTAGGGTATCCAGACCGTCTTTCTCTGTCTCGTGCAGCAGACTATCTGGGCCTCTCTATGGCCCAGTGGGGCTTGTCTGGCTCTGGACTGCAGTGCTGTAGGGCCTGCTGCAGCCTCAGAACATCAGGCTGGCCAGATTCCGTCTTCGTGAAATGCAGCCCGGCTGGGGGAACAATGAGTCCCTGCGCTGACCCATCACAATTCCCAGAAACACATAATCTCGTGCCAAAGCTCCCTAGAGAGCCACCGGCCAGCCAAGTGGTTGGCACCAAAGTGCGCTGCCGGTGCCTGTGGAAGACTGCGCTTAGTGCCCTACAGGGAAATCAATAGGAGCTTTGCTGAGAGTCAGACTGCCACATGCTAGGCACAATATAAGTGTTCATTTCAGCTAAGCATTCCTTACATTTCTTTCACTACCCCACTTGAAGATCTCCAGACCTTGCCTACCACTGACATGCAGTGAGACCAAGCTTTCATTCTCTCTCAGGCGTTAGGATCCCTTGAAGGACTGGGGAGGGGGCAGTGAAGACTCGTGTGGATTTCTATGCCAATTGTTTCATTGTTTACTTTCAGGAGGCTCCCAGCTGCCTGCACCTCTCGCACACTGCACGTGCTACCTTATATTCCCATGGTATCCCCCACTGATTGGGCAGCGTTTCCTTCCCTCTTCCTGTTCTGCCTCTGCACAACTTCCTGCTCTGAGCCTGTTGCCATGGAAATAAGCAGGCCTGGTTCCAGGGCACTTCCCAAAAGGAAAAGTTCCATGTGAAAAGACCTGGATCACCCCCTCTCTTCATAGAGGCCTCTATTAGGGTGGCTATATATGTGTTAGTCTCCCATCCCAAAACCATATCAAAAAGGAGATACTCATCAGCATAGTGTCCATGTCATCAACTACACACAGGGCCGGCTTTAGCACTGGTGGCGCCCAGTGCAACAATCTTCTCCATCTCCACGGATTTCCTCACTACCACTCTCCAACAGTGCCCCATCTCTCCATAGCCCCTCTCACATGCATTTAATTTGTTTTATATCAGTATTTATACCAGTGTAGGGTGTCTAGGCCTTTTACATTGCACACACATTACAAAGAGACAATGAATCCAGATGTGTGGAAATCAGTGTATAGGAAATGTTACATATGACAATGAGGTCCAGAAGGAGTCACATCTCACCCATACTGGTAGGCAGTATATTTTAAGAATGCTTCGCCTGAAGAAGCACAAACTCACGATTTAAAACGTAATAGAGTTGTCAGCTTTACGGATAAAACATTACTTCTACCCCAAATAATCCTTTTTAGCAACATTAGGCTATTGAAAGCCTGTTGAAAAACATACAATTCTAAACCTATGCCTTAGAGTTTGCATGCAGCCTTTTGATGACCGTTCCCAGATCACTGTCCTACATTAGGATTGTAACTTGTGAACTATACATGGAAGTCATTTAGGGGTTGCCAAGGGTTGAAGCTGAAACCCCTGGCTTGCCCCTTGCGACACTTGGTAGTGCATTTGAGGGTCGTAGCCTAAGAGGTAGCAAATCAGTGCCAGAAACACAGGGGCAGCTCGTTCTTATAGAGAATAGATGGGACATCCAATCTCCTTGTTTTTTGTCAATTTGTTTATTACACTAATAGTGAATAATATTATATTATTCACTAATTGTGTAGAAAAAATGGAGTACATTTATCTGGAATATGACCCTCTCTTGCAGCGGCGGTAAGTAAAAAATGCATGTCAATGTATGTTGGGTGAATGTGTGTAGGTGAGAGCGTGACTGTATATGTGATCCTGTTTGTACGTGTATACATCCCTGTGTGAGAGAACTTAAAGGTCAAATGACGTGTGATGCCACTTCCACTATACCCCGCCTTTTGGTGAATTGATGTTCATGGCACTACAAGTAACAAACGGCGAAAGTAGTAGCATACTGAACTATCCATATAAAATAAAGTTCTGTGATCTGCTTGTTACACATTCTTTGCAGCAGCAGTTTGACCATCTTTGCTCATTTATTATGAGTCAGAACTGCCATTAGACAAAACTCCATCTCTCTCCAGCAGGTGTATTAATCACCTTGACATTTTTATTGTTGCCTGAAAATTGCTGGACACACAAGGAGCTCTGCAGCAGGTGCTTTTAAGTCCATAAGGTATAGCTCGGGCATCTTGTTTCTGTCAAATTATTTCTGTAACACAGAAGGACACAGTGAGGTCTTGAGTGGTTTCAGACCCAGACAGTGGCTGAGATTTGGTCACCACTTCTTGGTGCTCTTCTGTAGTTTCTATATTGTTTGCCATTGATGATCCAGTGCTTGATTTTGGAGAGATACTCACAACCTCATTCACCACCATTTATTGCACTAGGGGCCTTATTATGATGTCGGGCGGAAAGCCTTCGCCCAACAGTAGGAATGTCCTAGACCGCCTTGGAACCATTCCGACCAACTCAGTCGATTTACAATCTGTCCGACCAATTACGATGTTCGCGATCTGATTTTAAACCTAGTGGTCTTTCCGAATCTGTTCTGACTGGCTCTCGGAGAAGTCGTGATGGTCAGAACCGCATTGTGCAGCTCTACGGACAGCATTTCCGACCTACCGATTACGATGTCTATTTCCAACAACCTTTCCGAATTGGCATGTCCGACATGAAAAGGCTGCCGGAAAGTGACTTTGGGGGCCCCTATTAGGGCCCTTTCATCCTGCAGCCTCCGGTTGGGGTCCGAGGGGTTACCTAAGGAACCCCCCTTTAAAACCCTGCACTGTGTGGATGACATTGTGGGGGTGCCTGCCACAGGGTGCAGGGTTTTACAAACACACACCTCATTGCCCCGTCGGAGCCTGTGTAGTAGGTCCTAACACTGCTCCCATGGGGAACAATAGGAGTCCGACCGAACAGTGTTCAATTGCATTGTAATCAGTCGGGCAGAACCGCTGACCGCAACTCGTCGTTTCTCGAATAAGAGATGGTGTCCGGCAGAAACTTTCCACCTGTCATCGTAATGAGGCCCTAGGTTTCTCTTGTGCATTCATTTCCTCCTTTGTCCTTTGTGACACAACGCTGTCAGGGAGACTAGCCACAGTGCCAGTTTTTCAGTATATTACTGTTGGCAGCCAAGGTACAAACAGCATTCATAATATTACGTCAATGCTTCAGATTCCTGAAAAGGACAGAGCACCAGTTAGGAATGGTTGAAGTTTAGGCCCCTCACATTTGGCTTATTCTTTTACGTTTGCATTTCCTTCTCCTCTTCATTTGTTGTATCTCTGGAGAGGGTGCCTATGATCATGTCATGGCTGTGGATAGTGCCAGATATCAATCAGTGCATGGCAGCAGGAGTGCAGTGTGTTAAAGATTCAGGAATGCTTTTTTGTGGGTGACTATTGGGGATGCAGGACTGTGTGAAGAGTCATATGTTTTCCTTTACACTGGAAGTCCCACTTAAAAATATGGAGGGCCCAGCAGAACTGAAATAGACAATGGTGAATTAAGAATACGTAGGGCCCTGAGGCAACATGGATAATAATTAGGAGTATCCAGCATCATGTATTGTTAGCACTCTGAAGCTACTGGCATGCAGCAGGCTCTGAGGTTAAGTCTACCAATGCAGTAGTAGCCTTCTGCGGAGTCTTGCCTTTCTGTTCATGACAGGAGCACTGCCGTGTGTTTCGTTGGGAGGTGTTGGGACTGCAGACAGTAATCTCTTATGTTTTGTATGGCTAGTATTTTTAGACTCGGTCTAACTTTGTTCTCCGAGAAGTGCTACTGCCAATAGGTGTATGGGTGCAGGTGTGAAGGCTGTATCCACCTTTGTTCAGTGTTTAGGTTGCTTTAGGAGAGAACAAACCAGTCTTGTCACTCCTTACTCCTGGCACTTGGAAGATTATGACTGTGTCTAACTTGTCTGGAACCCAATCCCCCAAATGGTTGAACTGTCTACATATAATTCCAGGGCTGGAGTCTGCAATCAACAATCTGTTGTGGCTGCAATTTAAAATCAGTGCTGCACGACTTGTCATTGCCAGTGGAGGCCACATGCCACAGTGTGCGGGAAAAAATTCTGTTATCCAAGAACGGAGTTACTGACTGGCAGTTTTCCATGATGTGAAGAGTAGTCACCCAGAAAGTCTGCAACTTGCTTCTGAGGATCGTCTGTGGTTGAGGATACTGCTGTTGATGAGAGAGGAGCATTGATGATGACCCTACAAAAGAGTTTTGCCTAGAGGGAAACCCAGAAGGAGCTCCCTGCCTAACGGGTCTGCCTAAATGCTGTGAGGAAGGCCAACAGAGGTGCTCTCACAGAGCAGGATCGCCTAGAGAAGCTGCCTGCAACAGGACAGAAGTAATGGCCAGTGCAGCTGTACGGAACATCATTTGCTGTAGTGCAAATGTACTGCTCATCGTTTACCCTCCACCGCCGACTGATGGTCGGTCGGTCGTCCAGAGACCCCTTGCGATGTTGGTCGGAGTTGCCTCCGACCAACATCGTAATGAGCCGTATAATTGTAATAAATATTGCTGTATTCAATCTCGTTTTTTAAATGTATTTGAATTAAAATATTACATTTAAATATATTCAATAGTAACATTAATTAAAATTAATAAAATAGATTTCATATATATATATATATATATATATATATATATATATATATATATATATATATATTCACAGAAAAAAACATAGGTTTCAGGCCTTATATAGTTAGGAATTAGCATATAAAAAACCTTTGAAATTCACTGAAAAAACTATAGGTTTCAGGCCTTATATAGTTAGGAATTAGCATTTAAAAAACCATTGAAATTGCTCCTATATAGTTAGTTGTACTAACTATATTTCGCGCACCCGCAATCCACTGCTGATGATGTCACATATTACATCATTCATGACATGGTCAAATGCCCCCTTTGCGTGTTGTGCACTTTTGTTTCACTGCTTTCTTGTGCCTTGGCTCTACGGAGGCACAAGATGGCTGCCAACAATTTCTGTTTTGGAGTGTTGACCGACAGTGGAAGCCAATCAGCATGCAGCTCATACTCGGGAAGGTACAGAGTACAGTAAGCTTACAGTGCACTCACGGTGTCCCACCCATAGATATATAATTTGGGAAAATTCAATTTTCTCAACAACTACTGGAGCGATTTTCACCAAATATAAAAAAGGCACTACTGCATACCAGTCCCTACCATTTTGCCAAGTTTGGTGTAATTCCATTCAGCCGTTCGGGCTGTAGCCGTGTCTAAAGGTCCTATGGAAAATTGCATTGGGCTACATTTCACATTAAATTTTTTCAAAAACTACTGGAGGGATTTACACTAAACATACAAAAGGCAGTGCTGCATACCAGTCCCTACCATTTTGCCAAATCTGGTGTAATTCTGTTCAGCTGTTCGGGCTGTAGCCTTGTCAGAATGTCCCTATGGAAATTAACTTGGGGAAAACACATTTTGGAACCCCCCTTTTTTCTCGGCCCCCGCTTGACGAATCCCCCCGAAACTTTCAGGGAAGGAGCGGAGCGCATCGAGGCAAATTTAAGGAAAATTACAGGCAGATCCCTCAATCGGCGCCAAAGTTATTCCCAATAGAATGTTCGGAATTTCCTATGGTACCTAGGTCCTAACTATATATACCTACTGGCGACCGCCAGTAGGTAATATTTTAACTTCATATACCAAATAAACTTAATTAAAAAAAGTAAAACACTCGATTCGATTCATAAAGCTTTATTCGGTTTGTGTAAAAACAACCATAATAGCACATAGATAATACATCATTGTATGGATAGAGATTAGTACAGAAAAAGAAAAAAATCAATTAAAAACCAAGATTTAAAACATCATACTTTTCCTTACATTAATACATTTAAGTAGATAAGTAGCGGTAAAAAAGCATATGTCTGGTTGCAGCATCATAAAAAGCAGTCTCATAGCTGCGTCCACACTAAAAGTGCCATATTTTAAAAACATTGGTTTCAAATAACCGATGCGAAAATTCATATAAAAATTACAGATGAGTAGAAAGTGCACTGCAATTTGCTTGGTTTGACCATCGCAGGGACAGGGACCTACCGGGCGCTTTTTAGGATGTGGGAAAGCTACCAGGTGGTGAACCAGTCCAAACCTTAATCTAGTAAGAACATACCTATGTGATATTCTTGATACCTGGCTCAGATATATATGAAATCCTTCCTCGGCTGAGTATCTGTTATAAAACAGACAGGTCGACATTTGCTTGCTGTTATGTGACCGCCTTTTAGCTCTAAATAGCAGGAACATGTTTTTTAATTCTGCTTTAGGCATTTCTACTACAGCACGGGGGTTGGCCAGAATATTTATGTCAAGTATTTCTTTAAAACTGTGTACTATATACTTAAGCCAAGGTATCTTAAGATAGTTGTCCAGTGCAAGGCAGTCTTCTATTATCAGTCTATTGAAAGCAGTCTCTTCTTTTAGCCAAATGGAACGCCATATCATTAAAGGCCTTAATGCTATCAGATCTGACAAATAACTAATTCCAACTTCTCTATGAATTAGTTCAGTAGGGGCAGAGGATGGTAAACTTAGTATTTTTTTAGGAAATTATTTTCCTCTGTTATTAAGCTACTATCTGGACAATATCCCCAAACCACTGCACCATATAATGCAATCGAGACGCATCTGGACTGGTAGCTCTGTAACATGTCCCTTATGCTTCGGTCGCCTAACTTAGATGAAAATCTGAAAACTCCATGAGCACTTTTGGCCATTTTGGCCCGGACGTTCGTTATTTCATGGGTCCACTTTCTATCTCTTGAATAAATAATCCCTAAGTATCAAAACTTGTCTACTTGTTGGACTTCCTGTCCATCTATAAAAAAGGGATAATACTTATTACGGCCGCTGCCACAAACCATCATATAAGTTTTGCTCTTATTAATCTGCCACTTTCTTTCTGTTATAAAATCTGCGAACCTATCTATTAGTCGCTGTAGACCATTCGGGGTCCTGGACAATAAAACTGCATCATCTGCATAAAGCAGTACTGGTACCTCTAGCCCTTTTATCTGAAGGGCATCTGATTTTACTCTTTTTAATACAGCATCTATCTCTTTATTAAAAAGAGTAAAGAGCAGAGGGGCAAGGACACAGCCGTGTCTAATGCAACATCTCACATCAAATTTTGGCGTCCATTCCCCATACCGGACGGAGGTCTGTAGTTTTCCGTACAACCGCGCTAAAAAATATATTATTTCTTCCGGGGCCCCAAGTAAAACACTCATATATAATAAATAATGTATTAATAGTGTCTTGAACGTACGGAGGGCACAACTCATCACAATATATTACTTAAATGTCAGAATGACCTTGACTAAATATTCAGCAAATCATCACTTTGTCTGTAACACTATATTCTGCCCCAGTGGGTTATGTTCCAAGTTCTTGTTTTGCCAAGTACAATAAATTGTGGGTTTTTGAATGCAGATTCACCTGTACAAACAAGGAAATGTAATAAGGGGCAAAATTAGGCTAACACAATCAATCTGAAGGCCTCAGTCATAGACAGGAACACACAGGTAAACAATTAAAAACAGATGTCACTGTAGGAAGACGTAACGAGAGCTATTGATTACATTTGAAGTTGCCAATTGATTGTAAACAGACAACAAAGAAAAGAATATAGTGGTACAGAGAAAGTGATGATTTGCTGATTATTTAGTCAAGCTCATTCTGACATTTAAGTAATATATTGTGATGAGTTGTTCCATTTGTTTGGATCCACAAAGATGTAATTACTGTATGAGTGTGATCTATGATTTTGCTATCTATTTAATGCAAATCGTTGTTTAGCCAGTACATCATCATAACCCACTTGGGTTTGCACAAGAAATCACTGTTATTTTGAGAAAATTTGGTTTGCCGGTTATATGCTAGTTTGTAACTATATTAGGCTGGTACAACGGATTATTGACGATAATACTGCAAAGTAGGGCGGCTTTATCGCGCAAAATAAGCAATTTCGTTGTCTGTGTTGTGCATAATGCTCGTGATATGTAGATACACTTTGGTAATTCATTTTGCTGTATTTTGGAAGTAGATTGTTATAGTAAGCAATGTGTGATTATGTTATATGTATTTAACCCCTTCGCCGCTGGGCTAATTCCCCTGCGGCGCTGGGGGCAGGGGGGTGCGCGCAGCGCCACGGTGCACGTGACGAGTTCAGCTCGTCACGCTGCACAGTGGCGCTGTGCTGCGCCCGTTTTTTAGAACGCTCAGCACCGCGGGGGAATTAGCCCCACGTGTGAGTGCTGCGCGTGTCATGACGAGCTCAGCTCGTCATCAGCACACTGCCACCGTGCTTCATGACGAGCTGAGTTAAAAAGCTGTATAATTTATGGGAGCATTTATTTAGTTTGCATACACGCAGACATTTCTTTACCATTATAAGATGGCCGTCCTTATTTTGACCAGGTAGTCCTCTTCCGTTGTTCACTTTTGTTGCACGTATTCATATATATATATTCATGATTGATTTCTTCACAAAAGTTACCCCGGATCAAGGCGGTTTTCCTCTGAAATGTGTAGGGCATTTTCTGAAATCCTTATGCTTATAGAATAAATCTTTTTTCTTCAACTGAAATGGACTGCCGTCAGTAATTTACGTATGGAAGGAGTGCACTCGCGCTGGTGTTCGGCGTTTGGTGAGTTTGTGTATGTATGTATATATATACATATATATATATATATATATATATATCGCGTAGTACCGTGTCTCAAACCAAGCAGAAGAGCCAACTTCGTCCTGCTAGCAAAGACTCGACGGACACGGACCAATTCAGTGCCAATTAATTTAATGGCGCAAAGTGAGTCGCATGACGTTTCGGCTCCGTAGAGCCTTGCTCACATGACAAAGTTTGTTATGTGAATGCTCATTTTTAAAGTGCCAGTGATTGACTGATTACACACCACGTGATAGTTACAGATGGTAGATATGGAAGAAATACTGAACAAGCGATTTGTGTCCATCAGTTCAGATTGATCCAGTGATGTTTATACACAATTTGAAACAAGCATTTGCAAAGCAATAGGTCTCGCATTAGGAAAGTTTGAGCTATTGGTATTGTAAATGACACATTTTTTATTTATGTGTTGGTTTTGAAAATAGCAAAATTAATAGCTTTGTCATTTACAATGCCAATAGTTATATCTTTTGCAAATGTGACACCTATAGCATTTGTAATGCAACATGTTTTGTATTTACGTGACTTAGATGTATTGATATTACAAATAACAATGGCTTTTATTTATTTTTTATAATCAATACTTAAATAAAAGTTATTGTAATTTTTAATGGCAATACCTTAAACTTTTGTAAATAACTTTTGTGAAGATTATGTTCAGTGTATGGGTTTGCGGTTGTTGATCTCTGTAGCTGGACTGAGACAGGAACACCCACAAACCCTCTCCTAGTTCTGAATGCATCATTACAGAGAGTCCTCCACACTGGCAGAATGTCCACACGTGCACTTTGAGTGTAAGGATGTCCGTCAAGCCTGATGCAGGTCAGGGTTGGGATTTTCATGCACAAAGTTCTTATTTAGCTGCACCCACACTGTGCTTCTCTGCAGAATCTGCCCCTGACCCTCTACCTTCCCTTCAGGTCCCAATCTGCTCCTGGCTGCCTCACATCCTCCAACACCCCAGAATACAAGCTACGGACCAGTCTCATGTTTTCCAACATGTACCAGCCCTTCTTGCGACCATACACGTGTAATTCTGACATAGATGTGGTCTTGCAAGGACATGGAGTGGTTGGTTGTGGGACCAAAAGACCTGTGAACTCATCTGTGCTTTGATGCTTTGACACTTTGCCATGTGTGTGTTTCCATGCAAACGTGTGTTATCTTTCGTCCGAACTTTCTATATTTACCACAATTTGTAGCGCTTAGAACCAGATTAAATGTGGGGTGTAAATGCTATGTGTGCTGTTATTTTATAATCATTTGTATAGTTAATGGCTGAGGTATGCATGACTTCACTGCCGACGTCCGCACGCGTTTGGGATTTCTTTGCGGCTGGAGTCGTGGGGGGCAGGTGGCATTGTGTCGGGTCAGTGTAAGGAGGGGCCTGGGGCATGTAGTGCTTAGCGTCAATCCCTGTTGCTTCAATGAGACCACCCTGCCCCCCACTGAGGTAGCTCACACTGTGCTCGCGTGTGCAGGTCTTTGTGTCTGGGTGAGCCAGACGTAAGGCTTAGCAGATGACCGCGTCAGAGAGGGATTGCTTAACTGGGTGCAGGCTCTTTGTGGCTACTTTTCTGCATCAAAAAAAATGTGATGTGTTGTTGATCTTAGGAAATCGTCATCGGTTGGGTGGAGAGCAGAGATCAGTGCAAACATGGTTACTGTACTTTTGAGCTCAGCTGAACTCGCTTGGGAGCACACCTGAGGACTGACGTGGGGGCTAAGCTGAGGACTGACGTGGGGCTGGGCTGGTCCTTACCCTGCAGCGGGGAGGTCAAACACAGGAGCAGGCTCGTCTTTCGATAACTCCGAGCACCTTTGCGGAGCCGGGTTATAAAGTCAGGAGGAGATGAGAGCCAGTGGCAAAATTCAGGTCCCGGCTTCCGAGCTCGACTAAACATTGTGATCCTGCACAGTTCATTTCGGCTCCTTGTGTTGTAAAATCTCGGCTATTGCCAAATGAACAGTGTGCTCCTGGCAACTCTAGAGCAAGTCCCGCGGCGACCCGGAAGCTCTTGGCCGGCCGGCCAATCCGGTCGCGGCCGACCGGAAGTCCCGCCTCCCGAGCTGCCGGCGCATGGAGCGCCCTGCCTGTCCGAATCAGCCCGGGTCCCCAGGAGGGGGCAGGGGAGAAGGAGGAGTGTGGCGCCTGTTGCGGGGCTCCTCGGACCTGAGGGAGCCCCGATTGTGAAGAGGAGACGAGACGCGCCGTGAGGCAGGCCGGCGCGACAACAGGAAACAGGAAGTAGGAGGGCGGGAGCCTACCCCGCCTCCCACGGAAGAGCCGCGATTGGATTGAGCCGTGTTTGGAGCACCGGAGCAGGCAGGATCCTACCCTGCGCCCCGGTGCCGAAGGAGGGAAGAAGAGTCCTGCTGCCGGGCCCTGCAGCTGAGGAGAGCCACCGCACGAAGGAAGCCGGTGAGTGGGTTGCTGAGCGGGGGGAAGCATGTGCGCGCGCGAGTGCGGGGGGGGGGGAGCATGTGCGCGAGTGCGGGAGGGGGGGGCGGGCTTTGTATGTGTGTGTGCGTGCGTGTGTGTGACTGTGGGGGAGGGGGGGGGTGTGTGTGAGCGAGTGTCTGTGTGCCTGTATGTGTGTGCCTGCGCTCGCCTGTGTGTGCGTGCGTGCATGCAGAGGGGTGGGGGCTGCCTGCCTGCGTCTGTGTGAGCAAGGGCTGTGAGTTACTCTGCGCATGCACGGGTACTCTGCGCATGCGCAGGTCAGACACGCGCTCCCGCGGTGAAAACTGCGAGGAAAAACGCTCGTAACAGATTGGTGTCCTCATTCCCAATAACGGGCGACAAAAGGTCTGAAGCAGACACTCTCAATGCTCACGCATTGAGAGTAAGGTCTGCTCGACCTAAAAATGACGGTAAAATACCTGTACATATTCTTGTGAAAGTTAAAAGACCAGTAGTAACAACGTGAAATGCTTAACAGATAAAGCATACCTGAAGTTCTTCACAAGCATATCCTGTAATTAATATATATATATATATATATATATATATATATATATATATATATATATATATATATATATATATATATATATATATATATATATATATATATATATATATATATATATAGAGAGAGCGAGAGAGAAAGAGAGCTGTGTATATATATAGAGAGCTGTGCATATATATATATATATATATATATATATATATATATATATATATATATATATGTTTATACAAAATGCCCAAAGCATTAGGATCGCACACTCCTGCTCCCGAACCTCCGGCCTTCAATCTGCAGCCTTGTAGTTTCCTCCGTTTGTTAGGATATCTGCCAACGCGTTTCGGGGCTTGCTGCCCCTTCTTCTTGGGCTGGAGAAAGCACAAATGAAACTCGCATGTGTTCGTTTTTCACCTTTATTTGATTTTGTCATCCCACCTCCAAGGGCGTGTTCGCATCCAATTCCCCCTGGTGCATGATGGGGGATGGAGTTCAGCATGCGATAAAGATCTCATTTGGTAAGTTCATTAATGTTTTTTCCGTCGTTTCTTGAATAATTGCTCTGAGTGAGTCTCGGATGGGAACAACAGGGCTAATTTGGCAATAGAGAGCAGCGCCGCGATGTCAAGCACATTCTCGACAATGGCCCCTCTCAGCTTCAGATGTTCGTGTTCCTCAGCTGACGGTGGTGCTGACCCCCACGGCTGGGCTGCCGCGTAGTTAATGTTTATACAAAATGCCCAAAGCATTAGGATCGCGTTTGTGCATTGTGCGATCCTAATGCTTTGGGCATTTTGTATAAACATATATATATATATATATATATATATATATATATATATATATATATATATATATATCCAGGAAAGTCTCCTCCAGAACAGAAACGACGGGAGACTCAGCGGGCATGACTCAGGTAGGTTTATTGATTCAGAATGGTGTTGGCATGACGCGTTTCGGAGTAGTGTCTCCTTCATCAGATGCCTTCTTTCCACAAGTATATATATTTGTGGAGAAGTGTGGCTCAATGATTAGAGCGGCAGACCCTGATGCAGAGGTCTAGCCTGGGACCAGGGTTCAATTCCCTGCCTCGGCGGGTCTTGCGCTCAAAAATTCCACGGACCTGATAATTCTCGCCTCGGTGCCTATTCCAATCATAAAGTCCCACTCTGCAACTCTGGGCAATAGCTTGCTTAATCTCCACAACGGCCCCCACAATGCTAAGGATGCCTGGCCTCCACCTTGGGGGTGCCCAGGAGTGGACGCCTCACAGGGAAAGCCAGGATGGGTTCCACAGTGGTATTTGTACAAGCGCCTTGAGACCCTTGCGGGTGAGTAGTGTGCTATACAAGTATCAATTTACATATATATATATATATATATATATATATATATATATATATATATATATATATATATATATATATATATATATAGCTGTGTGTGTGTGTGTGTGTATATATATATATATATATATATATTCACTGAAAAAACCATAGGTTATAGACCATATATAGTTAGGGATTAGCATTTAAAAAACCTTATTTTATTTGCACAAAACCATTGAAATTCCATATATAGTTAGTTGCACTAACTATATATCGCGGACCCGCAATCCACTGCTAATGATGTCACATATTACATCATTCATGACATGGTCAGTGACATCACTGATGACATCACTGATGACATCTCAAATGACATCACTGATGACATCACTGATGACATCACTGATGACAACACCCAGTGACTGTATGTTTCTGTAAAGTTAAAATATGTCTTACATATTGAAGAATGAGTGGATGTATAAGTGTCTGGATGAAGGATTTAGTAGGTGCATGACTGACTGTATGAGAGAATGATTAAATGTGTCTCACTGAGTGTATGGGTTAGTGATTAAAGTGTCTTAATTTGGCAATCATTATTTATGTTGTTCTGTAAACTGCTGCATGTTTAAATCAGTAGCTATATCAGTAACTATATGGGTTATTGAATGGTTGCCCAAGTATTTGTATGGGAGACTGAGTATGTGTGTGGGTGGCTGGGAGGTGTATAACTCTGTGCATAGATGTGTGAGCAGTTGATTCCCTAGGTGTATGGGTTCAAAAGTGCATGTAGAAACAGCTGTATGGACAGTTGACTGTGTGCATGAGTATATTGGTGAGTGAATGGATATCTCAGTGCTACATGTCAAAGTAAGTACATATGTAAAACACACTCCATGTGAGAGTTGACATATATAAATAACTGAACATAAGAGCCAGTGAATGTGTGAGTGGCTGTATGAATCATTGTGAACTTGTATCAAGGATTGTATAAGAGAGTAAATATGTGTTACTATATGTTTGAATAAGTAAGGTGTGTATAACTGTATAGTTGAGGAAATGGAGATGTGATTGATTCTTTGCATGACTGACTAGGTGTGTGAGTAACTCCATGGATGTGTGACAGTCTGTGAGTGCCTGTTTACACTGAGTGTATCTAAGGTTATATTAGAGTCTGAAGATGTATTATCACATAAATGATATCATCAGTGATGTAATCAGTAATGTCAAATGAGATGTCAGTGATGTCATCAGTGATGTCATTTGAGATGTCATCAGTGATGTCATCAGTGATGTCATTTGAGATGTCATCAGTGATGTCACTGACCATGTCATGAATGATGTAATATGTGACATCATTAGCAGTGGATTGCGGGTCCGCGATATATAGTTAGTGCAACTAACTATATATGGAATTTCAATGGTTTTGTGCAAATAAAATAAGGTTTTTTAAATGCTAATCCCTAACTATATATGGTCTATAACCTATGGTTTTTTCAGTGAATTTTCAAGGTTTTGTAAATGCAAATTCCTAACTATATATGGTCTATAACCTATGGTTTTTTCTGTGAATTTCATTGGTTTTTTAAAAGCTAATATCTATAGCTGTAAAATATATTCTTTATTAAGTGACGTATCACGTAGCCCGTGAGACGCCTCATGATGCATCGCATAACCGTGACGTATCGTCTCTGCAGCGCAAACCAAACCCAAAACGTAAGCGCGCCAGAACACGCTTAAAGATATATATATATTTTTTTAACCTTAATTAGACAAAATCCACACGTGCACATATCACAAACGTCCAAAAAACACAATATGTCGGACTCCCGTTACGCTGCCGGTTAGCTGCCCGGTTAACGTACAAGGAAGCACCTTTACCGCGAAAAATCGCAATTTTTTTTTCTTTTGCCCCGCAGGGAACTTTAATAGCCCCCTCATCAATCCTAGGGGTTCAGGAGGGGTCTGCCTTACCCCTTTCATTCATTTACACCTTTTTTTTTCCACCTCTTGTCTCTCGATCCTACCGAGAGACAAGATGGCGGCCGCTCTGGACTGTTTACAATGTTGACAGCCAATCAGCTACTCCTCAGGATTTTTTTTTTTTTGGGCCCCGCGTGGTTTTATAATATCCCCCTCATCAATCCTATGGGGTCAGAAGGGGTCTACCTTGCCCTCTTTCCTTCATTTCCCCCTTTGTTTTGGTCTCCTCTTGTCTCTTGATCCTACCGAGAGACAAGATGGCGGCCGCTCCGGACTGTTTACAATGTTGACAGCCAATCAGCTACTCCTCAGACTCCCGTTACACTGCCGGTTAGCTTCCCGGTTAGCTGCCCAGTTAGCTGCCCGGTTCGCTTACCAAGACGCGTCTCTACGGCGAAAAAATCGGATGTTTTTTTTTTTTTTTTTGGGCCCGGCGTGGCTCTATAATATCCCCCTCATCAATCCTAGGGGGTCAGGAGGGGTCTACCTTGCCCCCTTTCCTTCATTTCCCCCTTTGTTTTGGCCTCCTCTTGTCTCTCGATCCTACCGAGAGACAAGATGGCGGCCGCACCGGACTGTTTAGAATGTTGACAGACACCGGAGAGCCAATCAGCTTCGCTTTGCAAAGTTCCGATACGCGAAAGGTTCGCTAACCGGATAGCTGCCCGGAGCGCTGTTACAGATATATATCTTGATTTAAACGTTAATTTCTCAAAATCCACTGAAGCACATATATTGAGACCTAGCAAAGGCACATCGGGCTAACAGTCCCTACAATTTTGCCAAGTTTCGTGGAAATCCATTCAGCCGTTCGGGCTAAAAGTGAGTCCAACCGCCCTATGGAAATTAACATGGGAAAAACGCGTTTTGGGACCCCCCTTTTTTCTCGGCCCCCCCTTGACGAACCCCCCCCAAATTTTCAGGAGCTGCTCAGAAACAAAATGTGCCATTTTCCTGAAAATTTCAGCCGATTCCGTCCACAAACGCCAAAGTTATTAGACATAGAATTTTCAAAAGTCCCATAGGAAAAAAATCCTAACTATATATACCTACTGGCTATCGCCAGTAGGTAATATATATATATATATACATATATATATATATATATATATATATATGTGTATATATATTATTTTTTTTATTTCCGGGGTCCCCGCACATGGGCGGGAATATTAAGTGCTTATGACTTTGATGAGGATACCCCTGGAAGAGAACTAGGATTACAGGTAAGTAACTTATCCTTCTTTAGTGTATTTCATTGAAAGTTGAAATCCCTTATTGGATTTCATTGAACTTTCCAATCCTTCTACTTGATCTGGTTTGCTCACAGCCTGCATTCTGTCCATCGATTGTTCTTTTTGCATGTGTCACCCCGAGTGGTACGGGTATGCCCAGACATGTCCCTTTAGGTGAAATCCTTGGAGTTAAACGTATTTGTAGCTCCACATCTGAATTTGACAAATGTATCAATGATCTCAGAATTAGGTTTCTAGAACGTGGTTACTCCAATCAAATGTTCAACCAAGCTTTGGCTAAAGCAAGGTTAAGAAGTAGAGAGAGCTTATTTCTGACACCCAACCCCGACAATGCTGATGTATCCAATGGTTCCAACATGACTATTCAGACATGTCCCAGGTTCATCACAACCTATAGTAGTGATGAATATGCCATCAAAAGAATTATTCAAAAAAATTGGCCCATTATCCTTACTGATAATATTTTGAGTCCTACCTTGCCTGCCAGACCTGTGGTAACTTATCGCAGAGCTAGGAATATGGGCAGTTCTCTTGATGTAAGCAGTCCTGAGCTAAAACAAAAGGACATCTGGTTAAAGGCCAAACCTGGATTTCGGAAATGCTCTCACTGCAGGGCCTGTAAATTTGGGGAGAATAAAACACACTATCGAACCCCTTTCTGCCCAAGTGAGATTCCAATTAAAGGCTGCTACGACTGTAAAACGGATTTTGCAGTCTATGTTTTGACGTGCACCTGTGGACTACATTACATCGGTAGTACTAAAGCCCAGGTGCACGTCAGAATTTTACAGCACCTAAGGGCTATATTGCATACTGATCACTCCTATCCTGTAGCACGCCATTTTGCGGCCAAACATAATAAAGATCTTAATTGTTTGAGATACTATGTGATAGGATCAGTATTGCCCTTACGCAGAGGAGGCAACAGAGAGTTGTTATTGCGACAACTCGAAACACGTTTCATATTAGAGTTCGATAGTAAATGGCCAAATGGCCTCAACAATACCGAAGATTTTTACAATTTTTTGTAGAACACTAGGAACTCTGCAATTACACAAAATATGAATTACTTTGCCCCTCTTTTCGTATCAGCCTTTCTGCATTTTTGCTGTGGACTATTTGTGTCAGACACTCTGCCCAAATGTTAATGAGTAGTCAGGTTCCCTGTTGCTCATTATTATATACTACATTGGGTAGATATTTACACACTCTCTGTCCTGTACTTCTAGTATTGATAGATAGTCAGGTTCCCTGTTATCTATCAGGGTTTAAGAAACACTCATGACTAATAGCACTTTACGATGTAAATTAATATGAATTATTTGCATATTTATGTGTTATCAATTTTTCTATATTGCGCTGTCTCTTCACCATTTTAAGACCAATGGTTTTTGAGCCTTCCCTTCACTTTTACCACATTTTATCACTATTTAATGTTTATACACACATTCTGTAATGTTCTTTTAAGATAACAACATTATGAAATTTATGTTTTTAGAAATGCATTTTTTAAAACAAAGAATAGTCCCTGATTTTATGATGGGTAATAATTGTGTTTTTTATAGTGCATTCTTTGATATTTCATAAATTTATATTTCATTGTCTTCATGAATATGCAGTTTGCACTTTATCTCTAGCCTCTTTGCACACTAGGCATGGTTGTCCTAGCTTTGTTTTGGTTGTTAGTTATGTTTGCTCCGTCAGGCCCCACATTAGTGGAAAGAATTCTATTCTTTCCTAATAACAAAGTTAATACTTGTTAGCACAATAATCGATGCTATCTCTTTATGACATGTTTTAGATGCTCTTAACATTTTTTGTGTATGTGATGTATCTGGATTTATCCAGTTATGATTCCCTTTCCAGGAATTTATTCGGTAATTTGACTGTTGTGTATAAAAAATGTTTTTACACAATGTACACATGGCACATTTATGCCGGAATTGCAATGTTCAAAGTAATTTTTGCTATTTGTTTTGAGCTTATTTTGAGATAGTCTGTTTTCCCTTGTTACAGTGGTCAGATGACCTTTATGGAAACAGGGCTGTAGGCGGAGCACTTCAGCACTTTATAAGCACTGAAAAAATCACTAATGCCTTGCATGTGAACAAGGGCTGCAAAGCCCGAAACGCGTCATGGTTGGTTGGTAGCGGAAAATACTGGAAAAATAAAAAATACTTGCCCGAATGCTGTGGTCTGTCTCCTACTTCGCCGGTCCTGCTGGATTGGAGGTGGTTTCTTGGAGTTACTGTTGATATATATAGCTGTGTGTGTGTGTGTGTATGTATATATATATATATATATATATATATATATATATATATATATATACATATATATATATATTTTTTTATTTTTATTTTTTATTTCCGGGGTCCCCGCACATGGGCGGGAATATTAAGTGCTTATGACTTTGATGAGGATACCCCTGGAAGAGAACTAGGATTACAGGTAAGTAACTTATCCTTCTTTAGTGTATTTCATTGAAAGTTGAAATCCCTTATTGGATTTCATTGAACTTTCCAATCCTTCTACTTGATCTGGTTTGCTCACAGCCTGCATTCTGTCCATCGATTGTTCTTTTTGCATGTGTCACCCCGAGTGGTACGGGTATGCCCAGACGTGGGTCCCGTGCTCTCCATGGCACTGGAGTCAAGCTATCCTGGCTGATTAAAACTGAAAGACTGAAACCGGTCCTAGGATGCTTGTTTCCAGGCTTGGAAGGACCTGGCTTGGCAGTTTGGGCTGGACTGTTCCCAATAGGCGAAGGGTCAAGACTGATTTGCATATGGCTGGGTCCAAACTTGAATGGCATGGTGAGCAAAAAAACAATGGATTTAGGCCCAGATCTCTATACTGGGGTGATTGTATGACATTGTTGTGCATTCTCTCCATCAATTGTTCTTTTTGCATTTGTCACCCGAGTGGGACCGGTATGCCCAGACATGGGTCCCTTGCTCTCCATGCCACTGGAGTCAAGCTATCCTGGTTGATGAGGGCTGATCCCCCGAAACCAGTCCTCGGATGCTTGTTTCCAGTCCAGGGAGGACCTGGCCTGGCAGTTCGGGCTGGACTATTCCCACAGGGCGCTGGGTCAAGACTGATTTGCATATGGCTGGGTCAAAACTGGAATGGCATTGCACTCCTACAAGTTAAAACCAGTATTCCTTCCAGTGATTTTTCAAAATGTAACTATTATAATTCGAGTACCAGATGACCTGCAGCGGTATCTTAAAAGGATCAGCGTCTCCCGTATATTGAATATAATTGAGGGTTGACGCCGTCTAGCTTACTCGCTGTCTGGGTACTTGCAGCTACCTACTAGGTCTCTGATAGCACCAGCGTGTACTTGGGTTCCGAGATGAATGCACCCCAGTACAATTATATTCAATATACGGGAGAAGCTGATCCTTTCAAGATACCGCTGCAGGTCATCTGGTACTCGAATTATAATAGTTACATTTTGAAAAATCACTGGAAGTAATACTGGTTTTAACTTGTAAGAGCACAATAAATACCGGTTTGCAGACTTAAACAGGAAAGAGAACCAGCCACACAGAGTTTCACGACTTTCACCAGACCAATGGATCATAATAGGTGCAGATCTTGATATCTAGAACCTTAGCTGCCTGGGAAATAAGGGGAGATCTCACTGACCCCCTTATGGTGACAGATAAACAGCAAGTCTTGATAAAGGTGGTTATTACCATTAGAACCCACCGAAACGCGTCAACGCCATTCCTGGTATAATTCAAGACTCTGACATCGATGTTGACGTACAGATGCTGTAGTAGCAAAATATCGATGGATACATAATGGTGTCCGAATGTACAACCTGTATTTAACAATTTTCATGTTTTACTTTTTCTGTCCTTAGCTTCAATTGTGCAGGTCATAATTGATTGTCTTGTTTTGTTTTATGCATTTTAGATTAGGGCACTAGATTAGTTAGCCCAACTATATTGTTTTTATTCACAATGTACTCCATAATAAATTATTTTAAAACTGTCAATTTTGGTGTTATATATGATTGTACTGCTTGCATTTGGAGGTATGTTTATGTGAACCTGTTCTTAATTTGATTCAAGGGAATCTTTGACATTTTGGGTTGGAATAACCTCATTTCCCTTGACTAGCTTAAGGGGTACCTCTCTTTTTTTCACACACCAGAATCTACACCAATGGCGACTGAAAAACTCTTTTGTGTGCCAGGCTTATGGTAGCTGAGTGCTAAAACCTCTTTGCCAGGTCGTGAACAAGAACTTGAAAGTTCTCAGCCTACCAAGAGAAGAGATGCCTTTGGTCTGGCTTGTGGGAAGTGGCTGTCCTGCTGCAGAGGATCTATGTTGGAGTTTCTCTTCAACAAAGAATATGCTACCTAGAAAAGAACAGGATAGCAAGGAGAGGAGGAAGGAAGAACTGAAAAGTACCAGCTGCAGCCCTAGAAGACCTGCGCCATCAGGCCTTCTGGCAAGAACGTGAGCCCCGGTTGAATGCCCTACCTGCGTGCTTAAGGTACCAGAGTCATATGAAAATTAAAGTTGTGCTGTTCCTGAATGATCTAGAATATTTCATATTGCATTTGGGCAATTGTGCTGGACCTTATGTATAAAAGCCCTTTGTCCCTCTATTTGTGAATTAAAAAAGGGACTACAGTCCCTGAGATGATCAGGCATTCACAAGGCCCACAACCATATCCTTTACCTCTCTGCAAGAGAAATGTAGTGCCTGTGACAATTTGGAACCAAAATACGCACTTGGTGGTCAACCCAGAAAAAAGTAAAGTGTCTTGGCTCTCAATAGATCAGTCAATTCGAGTGGTGGTGACTTTGCCCTTCTTTACTCCCCCTATGATGAGACGAGCAGGGCTCTTATCTGTGTTTAGGTGGTTGGTTTTGTTTTTGGCCTGACAAGGATCCCCTAGTGGAGACTCACCTGTCTACAGCCAGATCTAGCAAAGAGAGGCCTCAATCCGTTTCATTGTCCATGTTGCTCTTCCCTATTTTCGGAGGTAGCATGCACATCTAAAGAGGTAAATGAAGTTGGGGAGGGCCAGCGTGAGCCTACTCGGTGGGCCATGTGGAGGACGCACCTCTTTGAGCAGGCACTGTCCCTGCCCTGGCCAACAGCAGCAGGCTCAGGCTGCATAGACAGAATATTAAAGAGCCCTCAAATAATATCCATTGCATAGCCAGGGAACTGTGGTGAAGAACTTGTTTGGGAAAAGTGAGGCTCCATGTAAATATCATTATTTCAGGAAGGGGTTTATGGGGAACCCAAACAGAGACCATCATTCTTATTTACCGCAAGTACTCTTATTAAGATTTGCACTCATATGAGCGTTTAAGCAGCCTCCTTGTCTGTGCCAGTTAACAAAGATTAACTTACCTATTAAATGTTTTTTAACAGGATAGAACCGATCCCAGTACCAAGGACATGGTCCACTACAATATACGTACCAGTTTTTAAGAAGGGTAACCATTTGGATCCAAGTTGCTACAGACCAATCTCATTAATTGACACAACACAAAACATTTTGGGAGGAGCACTTTACATTCGGATTAAAGATTAGGCAACTGAGAAAGCAATTTTTTATCCATATTAATACGGGTTTAGATCAAAGATTGGTACGAAGAAGCAATGCCTCAACCTTAACTTATTGATCGGTAAATATGCAATAGCATATAACTCCTCATTATACATGGCATTTATGGACCTGACCACTCTTCTCTATGCCACTTTACTCTATGCCACTCCACTTAACACAGTGCCACTCTGCGCCACTACATTCTAAACCACTCTACTCCATGCCACTCTACTCCATGCCACTCTACTCTACTCCTCTCCACCCCACTCTATGGCACTCTACATCAATCCACTCCATTCTCCTCTGCGTCACTCTCCCTACACCACTGCACGCCACTAACTTTTAGCCATGCTGAACAGCAGCCACTCCGCTGCACTACATGTCTAAAAGACATTGGCAAAGCCAGGAGCTCTCACATAGGCGAGACCTATTGGCAATGCCAACTCTTGTTACTGAAGTCACATTTTTCTCAGTGCATCCAGGACAGAGTGCCTGACATGATGGTTGCAGGCGGGAGGGTCCAAGGCTGCGCCAGCCTTAAGAACTGCTGCGGCGAGTGCCTTAATTTGGCACTTCCTGGCATTAATGTTGAGCTAGTGAGAGTTGAATATGGTCGTTTGTTCGTATAAGGAGAGGCGCCTTGCAAGTCTCCCATGAGAGCCATCCTGCCTCTGCATCCTCTTGGCCTGAGGGTGACTTCAGTGTCCGTAATTGCCGGGGCACCCCCCTCTCTCGACTCCCAGTATTGTTGACAGTGCACAATGAAAGTTGTTTAGGAGACCTTGCCAAGTGCACATGTGGCCTGGGCCTGATAGCAGGCAGCCTTGGTCGTGACCACAGCTCCATCTGATAACAATCCTAGGCTTTGCTCTTCTGACAGCCTGATCCAGGCCTCAGGACAGATACAGATAACAGCCTGACTTACACTCTTTTTTCAAGACAGGCCAAAGGGGCAGCTCTAGTGCTCGCCAGAGCCAAAGCGGCGGCCTGGACAAAGGGCATCTCTTTCTAATAACAGCCCAGACTTTCACTCTCCTCAGGTGCAGCTCCAGTGCTTACCTGCAGCAGAGGGGAGAGCTTAGAGATAGGGAAGCTCCACTTCTTAACAAACTTGGCTTTCAGTCATCTTTGGTAGATTTGACAAGATTGTTTTAGATTGGCTTTCACTCATCTTTGAAGAAAGCCAAAGTGGAAGATTCCCTTGAATCTTCCCTGAATTAAGGAAGCGGCTTAGACAAAGGGAACCTCTATTTGATAAAAGCCCTGTTTTTCACTCCTCTAGTGCATCCCCAGTTCTTTCTTGCAGTAAAGAGCCTAGATAAAGGACCGCTATTTCTGATAACAGACATGGGGGCATATTATCAAGGGGGTTTATCTCCGCTTTCTTGGCTTTTAAAGCCAAAAAAGCGGAAATAAAATTATCTCCCTATTACCTAGCTGTCGCTAACACCAGTTAGCGACAGCTAGTAGGAGATAGCGACCATCTTGGGCCCCGCTTTGCATGTTATTATTTATTTATTATTATTTAGCGATTTGTAGAGCGCCTGGTGACCCGGAGGCATCCCCGCGCTATAAAAACTTGTAGAGACCAGGGGGGGGAAGGGGTACTATTTGGGGAAAAGAAGAGTTTTCAATTTTTTACGGAAGAGGAGGTGGCAGGGTTCCAGCCGCAGGCAGCGGGGGAGTGAGTTCCATCCTGAGGACGCTTTTACTGCGAAGCGTCGACCGCCGGTGCGTGCCTTCCTAAATCTGGGGACATTGGCCAAGCGCTCGTTATCCGAGCGCAGGAGTCTGGAGGCCTTGTATGGGGTGACCATGTCTCTCAAGATAGAAGGGCCTAGACCGTTGAGGAGTTTGTGGGCGGTACACAGAGCCTTAAATTCTATCCGCTGACGCACTGGAAGCCAGTGTAGGGCCTTGAGCGCTGGTCTGGCAGAGGCTCTGGAGGGGAGACTCATGAGGAACCGGGCAGCCGCATTTTGGGTGCGCTGGAGTTTTGCCAGGGTAGATTCAGGGGCTCCAAGATAGACAGCGTTGCTATAGTCTAGCCGAGCAAGGATCAGACCTTGAACCAAGAGTTTCCTTGATAGGGGAGGGAGTAGTGGGAGGATCTTGCAGATGGAACGCATGAGTCCGAAGCAGGTTCCTGCTGTTTTGGCTGCCTGGGTCTTCATAGACAGCTCAGGTTCAAGCAAGACTCCCAACGTCTTGATTTCTTTTTTCGGGGTGGGCACCTCGCCGAAAACGTCTGGCCAGACCGATGGGGGGATGGTGGTCCATTTCTTACCCATGAGCATGACTTCGGTTTTCGATCCGTTGAGCTTAAGTGATGACTCGCACATCCAGTGGTGGATTTCCTGGAGGCAGTTCAACAGATTGTCTGGGTGGTTGTCAAGATGTGAGAGTGAGACGACCAGTTGCGTGTCGTCCGCGTAGCTCACTATCTTGATCCCTAATGGGGCGACGACATCCTCAAGAGGGGCCATGTATGCGTTAAACAAAGTGGGGCTTAGCGAAGACCCCTGGGGAACTCCGCTAGTGAGGGGGAGAGGGGCTGAGTGGGAGTTGCCGTCCCATACCTGGAACGAGCGGCCTGATAGAAAAGATTCTATCCATGCGAGCGCGGTGCCCGCGAGTCCTGCCACGGCCAACCGGTGGAGTAGGACACGGTGGTTCACCGTGTCAAAGGCTGCACTGAGGTCCAGGAGGATCACTGCCACTGACCCTCCTGAATCCAGAATGCACCTTGCCTCCTCGATGACAGCGAGGAGGTAATGACATGCAAGATGGGCGTGCCAAGATGTTAGCGACTGGAAACAGTCGCTAACATCGCTATCTCCTATTACCAACTTTTGGAGATATTCGCGCTAAGCGCGAATATCTCCAAAAGCTATCACCTGCCCTGAGCAGTTCTTAGCCATGTTATCCAATGGTAGGTGGATAACATGGCTAAGAGCATTACCTCGGTAATGCATGAATTTCGCTGGCTTTTCAGCGATATTCATGCATTTCGGCCGATTTTTATCGCTTAGGAGATAAACCTTGATAATAGCAAGGTTCCTAAGCGATAAAAATCGCCGCAGCTCGGCGTTAAAAATATCGCCGCTAAACCAACATAGCGATAATTATCGCTAGTTGTTGGTAATATGCCCCACGGTTTTTACTCATTTACGATGCCATCTCAAAGGCTTCCCTCCACCAAAGGGACATCGCGACAAAGAGCATCCCTGGTTTACACATATTTCAGATGCTGACCAAAAGGGAAGCTTTAGTGCTCCCCTGCACCAAAGAAGGCCCCTCCATCTGGTTTTCATAGCCTCGGCTCTCATGGCAGTAGTAGGTTAGAAGGGCAGTTTCAGTGCTTTCTGCATCAAAGGAAACAGAAACAAGCATTGGTAAAGCCAGTAGATCTCACATTTGTGACCTATTGGCTTTGCAAATGGTTCTTAGCAACACTGGTTCTTTGCCGCTCTGTTAAAGCAAAAACATTCTGCAGTAACCACCCACATTATTTTGTAGACGCATGTTGACAACTACAAAAAGACGGTGATGCTGTTTTTTGTTGTTATTTTTTTTTACTGATTCGAGTTGGAATAAGGGGATCCAGTGTGGTAAACCCTTGAGGTGCTTCCAATTCTCTCTCTCCATCCTGGTCGTTCAACTCCCTGTGCTGCCCTCTAACATTGGTACTCTTGCACTTCTCACTTGGATTTCGTGTTCTGTTCCTTCTTTACTTTGTTTTTAAGTTTTTCATCGGAGCTCTCCATTGATTTATGGCAATTCATTCTCCGGTATCAATCTCCCAAAGGCACCGTTTGCTGTACTTTTTGTTGTTTTCTTTATCAGGATTGCTGCCTTTGTCACTCCTTGCATTGTGGTGTGGCCATGGTGGGATGTAAGCAACTGGGCAGTTTTGTATTCTATTGGCCCTACAGCCTACCCTGAGAAACCCTGTTTCTGTCTGTCTGCATGTTTGAACCCACACCACCCCTGCCCAGCAGTGAAAGGGGGAAGTGCTAGCTGGTCTCTCCCGAACCTTTCTTGCAGGCAACCAGGGTCATAAACGAAGATGCTGGGATTCCTGGAGAAACCCTTGCTCTCAGGATATAAACCCTTTATCTGGATTCCTCAGCGTTTCCTACAAAGCTTCGCAGTGTCTATTTTTATGACGTGCTACACCTATTTTTTCAATTGGCTCTTCTCTCTCCCCTCCCCCATCTAGAGTTTAGACAGCAGTGCTGTAGACTTCCCATGACTCTCGACACAACTGTCCAGATTATTTTAGCAACACTGGGAGAGGAAGTTCGAAGATAAACCTTTCATTTTCATATCAACATTGGGAGAGGAGAGCTAAAGATAAACCCCTCACCATCCCGAGGCTTCGAAAACACAGAAGAGGGCAAAGGGTCGTCCTACAGAACTGCTTCCTGTGTCATCTGTCATGGCGGACAGATCACCTTCTGTGTGCTTCTTAGTCTTCTGACAGCTACAGTGACGAAAGGTCAAAAGGGGGAGTCCGCAGAGGCAAGGGAAGCCCAGATATAGGGCAGAGATTGTACTGGGCCTGTCTGGCTTTTCAGAGGTACACATGAGTTATTCCGCCTGGTCCAAATGGGAAATTTGAAAGCTCAGCTCATAAATGACAGACTCTATCCCAAACCTACCTCTCTTTCTGGAGAAGTTACTGAATTCTCCATGCGCTTCTGCTACCCCTGGCTGTGATCTTTAGTCCTCCTGATTGGCCACTGTTCTCATGAGCAACATACCAGCTATTTGGTCATATTTTAAGAGGACCGGAATCTGGTCATCGAACACGATTTTCTGTGGCATCCACTCTATTGTTTTTTCAGTTTTTCCCTTTCTTTTCTTTATTAGACATTTAAGGATAGTTCAGACTACTATACAATACTTTTGAAGATATTTCTTTGTGCATTTGCTGTATTAAGTTTTCTTTACTCTAGGGGGAAGATACAGGATTTTGCTGGCCTTCTAAATTTTTACAGGCTTCACATAAAATATTGACCAGGTTTTTACAAGCATAGCCATTTTTATTTTATTTATGGCAACCCTAATTGCACTGTATACTTTGTTCTGTGCGCTTTGCAAACATGTCACTTCATGCCCGTAGCCATTATAATGATTTTCTTGGCTAAACTCTGGCTTCATGGCTTCCAGATGCTTGTTATTATAATGTAAGATCCAGAGGTTAGAGGCACTTCTGAAATATGGAAAGTAAAGTTAAGTGTTGAGATTTCTATCTCAGTAAGTCTACATGTGCGCAGAACAGTCACAAATGCTTTCCTCTTTTGTCTACAGGGGAATAACATCCAAGGGCGCGGCAAGTATAGTGGCATAAGGGCCTAGAGCCCTGAGGACCACTGAACCATAAATATGGCTGTACTTTCCAACCTGAAAACCATTGGCAAGCCCCTTTTTCTGACTTGCACTAGGGCCTAAGACACCTTTGTTTGGTGCTAACCATTTATAAAGCGCACAAGGCAAATGGAACTGTTTTGGTTTTTAAATAAAAGATGTTTTTAATAATCATAGCCTGCAATTCGAACTTGAATCCTGCAAGTTAAAAGGGAGCTCAGGCACCAGGGCCACTTCTTTTGTTACAGAGGAGGAGTTCCTCTACCTCTTTTCACTAGAGATCATTCTAGGATTGGACTACCACCTCCTTTCATGTCTATAGAGCCTTTCTTACCAGTCCTCAACTTTTACGTGATTACCTAATGCATTCTGCGTGTTGTAGTTTTGAATTCATACTAAAGGGTATGTACATCTGCTATCCTACTTTAGGATATCGAATGGTCACTATCTGCCCTTAAATATGAATATTTCTTTCTAAAGACCCCTCACCCACTCTAGTAGTGGCATGCTTCATTATCGGGTCCCTAATAACCAGGATAGGCTCAACTATATTCCAGGGAAAACTTTGAATAATAGCAGCCGGGGTCTGAGAGTAATAAAAATACCTTAATCAACTCAGGTATCGCCTTTACTCGTGGTTGCTCAGGTATGGTAAAAAACACAATGTGGCGGGTAACAATGTGGAATAATGACCCTCTTACCCTATTCACTTGTCAACATGTTTCAGCCGTTGGATTGTGGCCTCTTAGGGTCCTTGGGCTTTCATCAGAACAACAAAAATGTGCCCGGAAACTTCCGTACCCCTGACCATGTGAACATTTGTGGACGAAAGAGAGACAAAACATTTAACGTATAAAGCATACCAAAAACAGGTATAGTATCCTGCTGCTTATGGAAAACCTCTTGCTTTACCCTACGCTAAAGACTCAGTCAGCAACATGGTAGGTGAAGGGGGCTGTGTTTGTGTACCCACACATTCGTTAAGGGTGCAACGCTGCCTGTTTACCTATTCAGCCTCCCTCCTGCCAGCTCTGAATAGGATGGGCAGCGTTGCACCCTTGAAAAATGTGTGACTACTTGCAGGGGCATGCCCCCGTCCTCTGACTACGCAGCTGTGAATGAGACTCAAGCATAGGGGAAAAGCAAGAGGTTTTCCTTAAGCAGCAGGATAGTATAGCTGTTTTTCTCATGCTTTATTTGCTGTATGTTTTGTCTGTCTTCTGTCCACAAAAGTTGACATAGTCAGGGATACGGAAGATCCGGGGCACATTTTCATCCTGATGAAAGCCCAAGGACCCTTATTGGCCACAATCCAAGGGCTGAAACATGTCAACAGGTTAATAGGGTAAGAGGGTCATTATTCCCTATTGTTGCCCACCACATAGTTTTTAAACATACCTGATCAACCACCAGTAAATGGGACACCTAGGTTACTTAAGGTATTTTTATTATTGACAGACCCTGACTGGTAACTAGTATACAAAATGCTCCTTGGAATATGGTCAAGCCCATTCCGTTTTTTAGGGACCAGGATGAGACCCGATGATGAAGCATGCCACTACTAGAGCGAGTGAGGGTCTTTAAAAAGAAATACTGGTCTTTCTGAGCAGACTGTGACTAGTGTGATAGGCTTAACGTAAGATTGCAGGGCTTAACGTAAGATTGCAGGTGAGGATACCCTTTTGTGTAGATATTTGACATTGTTGGGAAAGCATATCCTTTCCCCTCAAAAAATTCCCTCGCCCCGTCCTATGGGAAACCCAAGTTTTAGTCTCCCTGTATTTGTTCTGTTGTAGTTATGTTTAATGTCCGTTCAACAAATCAGGCTAATATCCCGAAAACAGTGATTTGTCTGTGAACAATTCAGGACAAGAGGCAGTTTCCTTAGTGTCTTGTAGTGAGATGGTCACTATATTCAAATATGAATCTGAAAATAAGAAAACTATTGCCAGTCAAGTGCTTTGGGGGTGTTTGGAAGGGATTGGCCTATCCACTTATCCTTCTAGACCCCAACTACTGCTGCGTCTAATTTGCAGATGTGCCTGAAAAGTGCTGTAAAGAGGTTATTACACCTCCATATCTTGCTAAGAACACCCATGAGCACTCGCTACTAAAACAAAAACACCACCTTCAAGTGGATCACATGTGTCATTTAATTTAATAGGTATATGATTTATCGAGCTCTTTCAAAAAGGTGAGACTTTTCCAACGAAAATCTGAATAAAAAAGGTATGTGGTATTAGAAGAAAATATGTTTGTTAGCAATAGTTTTGAGCTGGGGCGTCGCCACACTGCTCTGTGGGCAGGCAAAAAATTAAAAATAAAATGATAATAACACAACGTTATTATCACTTTTTTCTGTCCTCGCTAAACTGGTTAGTGGCTGGCCTATGTCAGTTGAACAGGGGAGCAGTGGTGACACTTTGTAAGTGCGCATGACGGTTTGGCCGGCCATCTTGGACCGGTCAAACAGTCATGCACATGTTTCATGTTCTCCACCCAGGCTGTATTACGGCCTGGGTGGAAAACATTCCAAGGCTCCCAGTCCCTCTCTGAGCTCTGAACATCATCGCTCACACCAGTCACAAAGCTGCATTGCAGCGTTGGGATTGGCTTAACGGAGCCTTTGAAGCCTAGGAGCTTCTTGTTCCTGCTTCCTGTCCTGGAGTCCTGTAAGCGGGCGAAGAGGACCAAAAGGTGGTGGCAAACAGGTAAGTGATTTTCTTCTTTTCATTCCCTCACCTGGACCCTCCACGACCTGCAGCCCCACCGCCGTTAAGTAGTAGCTGCTACTAGTTTTAGTTATAGCCTCACTCTCGTAAGTCATTGATGATATGTTAAAAAATAAATTAAATTAAATTAAATTAAAAACAAGCAATCCAGAGTAAAATAGGTGCAAGATCGTATATTGTTAATTAAAGTAATGAAACAATCGTGTGCATACAAAAAACATGAAATGCCCGTCTGAGTTATATCAAATCAAATCAAATCAAAGATAGCTTTATTCGGTATTTGGCAAACACCATATAAGCAGACACGACAAAATACAATCAAAAACACAACATTTGATACTTAGATTAAAAAGGGAAATCACTGCAACAAATTCTTCTTCGTTACATTTGTCAATCAAATAACCTAATCTTGAGAGCCATAAAATCATTTCATAAAAACATTAGTACAAAAGTGAATTCATAGGATTATTAAAACGGTTGAGGTAAATATGACATATTTATGTATTATGTGGTGTTATTAGGCACAGAATAATACTCCAACAAACCCTCAACCCTCTAATCATTTCTCATGGTTCCTCTACATTTTATAATGAACGACAAAAATTTTATCACCACTTCAATAGTGAGCTCATCTTGGAGCAAGTACAATCTATGCATGGCAGTTTTACAGCTTCTCAAACCCCACAGCTTTAGTAGTGGCAGCAGGTGTTTTTTCCTCCCCCACTGATAATACTTGCAGAAAAGAATACAATGTATATTGGACTGGGTGACTACTCCGTCACACGGGCATTTCATCAATTTCCCAGACCAATCATTTGGGACAGGGAACGTTATTAGCCTGAAAAAAGAATCCGTCCTCAATCGTGCTAAAAGCATTCTATGATAACATGAAAAATTTGGCCCCAAATAAGGATGAAGGCCACGATCATGGAGGATCTGGCGATGGGCTATGATGGTAGGCTTATTCCCATCTAGATGATATCTCCTCTTCTCCATTAGACCAAGGCATGTCTCTTTTAATACTTTTTTTGACACTTGGGCACATGAGGTTGGGTTCAAAAAGAATTCTGGTTGGCCGATAGAATTCAGAAATTTTTTAACATAGGCCAGCCATGGCTGTTTGACGCCATTAGCTTGCTGCAGGCAATCATGAATTACTTCCCTATTAAAGGTCGTGTCCTCGCATGTCCAAATCTTGTGCCACAACATGACTGGCGCTAACTTTATCAGATCACTAATGTGGGATCTGTCAAGTTCATTGTGGCATATATTAGTAGATGTGGAACGCGGGACACCTAAAAGATACCTCAGGAAGGCATTTTCCACCCTTTGGATTTCAGAGCTATCTGCAAGTCCCCAGATCCCCGCCCCATAGACAGCTGTAGACACACATTTTGCTGTATAAATCTTAAGTAGTGTGTCTACCGGTTTCCCGCCAAGTTTTTTCGCAAATTGCTTGACCGCCCCTATTGAGCGGGCAAAGGCCAGGTTCCGGGAGGTAATCGCTGAAGACCATGTCCCCCTGTTATTAAAAATAATACCCAAATAGGAAAAGGTTTTAGTCATTGCTATCTTTGAATCGTTAACAAAGGTTTTGCAGTCAGGTGCGTTTTTTCTGGTGGTACATGACATCGTGAAAGTTTTCCCCACGTTTATTTTTAGGCCTCTAGAGCTCATGAAGGTTGCAAAGCCCATTAATGCCTTTTGGAGTCCCCGCTGAGTGCGGGCCATAATCACCGCATCATCGGCGTATAACAATAATGGGACAGCGAGACCATTTATCTTGGGGTAGTCCACCTCCAGATCATTCAAGAAAGCTGCTACCTCGTTGATGTATAGGTTGAATAAAAATGGCGCAAGTATGCAGCCTTGGCGAACGCCTTTTGCTATTGGGAATTTTCTAGTTCGCTCGCCATTTTTGCCAAATCTCACCGTGGCGCCTGCGTCTCTATACAACTCCTGGATAAAGCTTAGGATGTTTTTATCTATCCCCATTGTGGTCAGGGTTTTCCACAATATTCCATGATCCAAACAATCGAACGCCGAGGTTAAGTCGACGAATGTTAGGAACAGGTTCCCCTTTTTTGAACCAATGTATTTATTCATTATGAGGGACAGGTTTAAACCCTGCTCTATTGTTCCCAAACCCGACTTAAAACCATACTGGAATTTTGAAAGTATCCCATTGCTCTTGGACCAGGTTTGCAGTTTGGTTAGCAGCACCCTGCCTGCCACTTTCATTAGGTTGTCTAACAGGGAGATGGGGCGGTAACATTTTGGGTCTTGTCTGCCCCCCTTTTTAAATATTGGGATGACTATTGCTTCATTCCATGTATGGGGGAAACCTAGTTTAGTGTAGGCATTCAGTACATTTGCTAGTAAGGGGGCCCAAAGATCTACATTCCCTTTAAACAAATCAATTGGGACTCCATCAGGTCCCGGGGCCTTTAAACTAGCACTCTGACAAATCGCTTGTTCCAGGTCTGCCGGAGTAAACATTACTTTTAGTGGGAAATTTCCCTGAAGCTGTGGAAGAACCTCTCGCCCTGCATCCATCTCATCTCCCAAGGCAAGTGATTCTTTCTTATAAAGGGAGGTAAAATAATTGACCCAGACATCTTCTGATATGCCTATTTCCAGGGAGTCTACCTTCCTATCCAGGAAGAAGGGGGCATTAATTTCTTTCCAGAACGACGTGTTGTCCCTTAGGGCACTTGCCTTTATCAGGGCTTCCCACGCTGCATTTTTGAGTTCTTTCTTTCTGGTCAGGAGGGTCAGCTTGTAAGCTTGTCTAGCCTCCTTAACTCGGCCGCTATCCCTAGGGACAGTCTTTAAGGCCTGTAAAAGGACTTTGTGTGCATTGGTACAGGCTCGATTGAACAAGCCATGTAATCTCATGTCATTCCCTACCTTTAATTTTTTAGTTAACTTGGCATTTATTGTGGCTTTGATCCCTTCATACGCCTGTATTACTAGCTCGGGGTTGATGTTTGGTTCCAGACAGGTGGCAAATTGACTAGATTCTTTCTGCACCAGATCTTTCAGAAAGTTTGTGGGTTCAATTTTTGCCCATTTAATGGCGTAGCCATTTTTTCTGGCCAGCGCCACTGAACGGCCATGCAATATATTCATGGTACTTATTTTTTGGGTCCTCGATTTCCCTAATCTAAGGGAGGTGCTAATAGGAAAATGGTCGCTTATTGCTAGATCCTCCGTATCAAAACCCCTCACCCAGCCTTGATTCCTGTTGGAGACTAGAATAAAGTCAATTACAGTGCCTGCCCCGTGGCCAAAAAAAGTAGTCTGAAAGGCTACGGGTGGCTGACAAAGTTCATTTGCAAAGGCCAAATCCCATTCATGCATGAATTGATTTAACAGATTGCCCCCTAAGGAGTGTTCAAAATGCGTGGTAGGGTCCCCTTTTAAGTCAAAAATGCCACAGTTTTTTGTTTGACTATAGGGGCATAGGTGACAATTAAAATCCCCTGCTATAAGTAAGCAGTCTGCCGCCTGCCCACCTCTCTTTAACAGTGAGTCCAATTCCACTATTAAGGTTTTAACCTCAACTTTTGGCGCGTTATTATAAAGATTGATCAGGAAAAAGGAGCGCCCATTTAATTTAATAAACAAGCCCTGTAATAAGCTCCCTACGCCTGCTTTTGGTCCGCTTGCCTCATGCATACTCTGTTCTACGTTACAGAGGTTAGAAGTAAAGATACACAGCCCCCCAGAGCCTCTGCCTCTGTTGCCCTGGATCGAGGGAACATAAAAAGTGCTAAAACCCTCGAGGTGGGTCTCATCTAAGTCCCAGCACTCCTGTAGGCAGATTATGTCCTGCCTTTCCATAAAAGTTAGGAATAGCTGGTCCCTCACTTTTTTAGCCAGCCCAGCAATGTTCCACGATGTTATTTTTAACGAACATTTCTCCTCGTTGGTTGGACTGGATTCTTCCTGACTAGTTAGTGAGACAATACCCACGGGCAGGGCTCCAATCTCATTTACAATTAGAGTCTTAGTCCTGTCTGCTGTGCTCAGATGTGGATGCGTGCTGGTGGTTTCGGTTGTAAACTCAAGTCCGCTCACCTTCAGTGGTTTACTAGGTTTTTCTATTAGATGCTTGCCTGCCAAGTTTCCACCACCCGTGTCATGCTCTAATGTAATCTCTGTCATCATGGGGTTAGTGTTTTCTAACTGGGGAGAGACATCATAGATCTTCAGTTGAGGGGCTGGGACTTGTAATACCCCTGTAGTGACCTTTATTGGTCAATCGACCATGTCTAAGCAGTCATATCTGTTCCTTGTGGGAACCCCCCCCCAATAATCAGGATTTGGGTTACCTCTACTATGGTACCAGGGGCGAGAATCCCAGCCTCTGTTCCAGTAATTATTGTTGTTCCTATTTCTGCTTCTATTAGTGTACCCCACCTGTGTCCAAGGCCAGTCTTGGACTTCATCCCAACCAGTTGTATTCTCATAATTGGGAATATTTAACAGTGGATAAAAGAAGGAGAGACGCTGTACGTCCACCCCCCCCTTTTTTCTAGCGCTGGCCAAGAAGCGATATAGTCAATCATGGCGGGATCGTCACAATTGACTATAACACAGTCACCCTGTAGGCTTTTTTTCGTGTCCCCAATCCAAAACACTCTTCTAACTGAATTTATTCTGCTAAGATGCGATGGCTGAATGGGTCTATTTTGGCTTAGCCATTGCAGAACTTTGTTCCTTAGTGACCATGGGGGCTCCTCCGAGCCCTCTGGCAGTTCTGACACCCCTGTTAGGACAACAGTGTACGGGGTAGCCTCAGGTGGGAGATGAAACGGCCGCCTGAACCTAGTGCCCGTCCTCTGTTTTCCCTGAGATTGGAAGGACTGGGTTTTTTGTGATTTATGTGACGTCTCCTTAAGATTGGCTAGCTGAGTGTTTAGAGCCACTAGGGCTGGGGTGGGTTGTGCATTATCGCTGGTAATATCGGATTGGCCATTCCCCTCTACATTTGGGGGTTTAGGGGTATTTTGTGAGTTTTGTTTGATACTTTTAGTAGTCTGGGTGTTTCCTTCTTTATCCTGTACACAGGGCTTTGGACACACAGCTGGTAGGGTAAGTGGTTGAGCCGGTTTAGCCGGTTTAACTGGCTGTTTGGTTTTCCCCTCCCCCGTGACTAGGGTACTCAATGACTTCTGAGTAAATGCAGGAGTATTTAATTTAGCAAGTTGTTTTTCGATTATCCTTATGCTTTTTTCCAAGGGTTTCAGATGATATTTTAACAATTCCCCCATGCTATTTGTGAGAAAGTCATGTAGTGTCACACATGTGGTGCATGGTTTGTGTATACCGCCTGCTGCACCTAGTGCATCCAAGTTCCCCAGTGGTGCAGTGTTCTGTGGGGGCATGTTAGGGATCACACTGATGGTGGGTGGTGGGGTTTGGAGCACTACAATATTATTGCTATTCTTATTCAGGTTGCAAGGGTTCACACAATTAGGTAGAGCCGATGTGATCTCATGTGTAATCAACCCCTTGCTTGGCCTCTTAGGTATGGCACCCTCCCTTTCCCCCGTGGAGTTAGGTTCTAACGCCATGTCTTGGTTTTGTAGGAGTTGTAAGTCCGGTGTTTTTTCCAGATCCTCCACAGAATCAGATCCTAATGACAGTTGTGTTGCTGAGAGGTCCACAGTATTTGGAACTGTGTGAACTAGTGCACTTGCTTGATTCAACAGGGGAGTGATCGGACCCTTGTGAGTTGGAGTTTGTGCTAAAGCCAAGGGGCCCATTGATGATCTTTTTCTGGCCATCTCCAGTTCGTGGGACACCCGTCGGTCTATCAATTGAATAGTATTATCAATGGCTGCATTGGCCTTATTTAGAAATAAGTCAAGTGGTCCAGTTATGTCAGTGGTTTTATCAGTCTTTTTGCTTCTAGTAGCTCTAGTCATGATCGGACGCTATGCGTCTCAGACGTGATAGATGCTAGGTCACGAGCAGACAGGTCTCACTGTTGAATATTAACTAGGATGTAAAACCCCACAATTTTTTATCAATACAGATCTACAAATGGGTAGGAAAAGAAAACACAAATACCGTGGCCCAGTCCAGTCTCTCACAGTCTGGAACGGGCTGAAACGGGCCCGCCCTTGGCCCGGGCTTCGCCTCGCGCTTCTCCTCGCGCGCGTCCCGCGTTGCGTGTGATGTGGTTCAATTTAAGGGGAGGTTCGTGCACGGGGGCGTTACCGCCGGGGGAAGAGGCACCAGGTGGAAGAAGCAAAGGCTTCTGGGCCTCGCAGTCCCCCGGTGCAGGCAGCCAATGATGATTTGGGTCTAGCGCTCGCTGGGAGCTGACAGGCACTCCGTCGACCACGGAAGAGCTCCCACCAGCAGCGCGACCTCGCTGGATTCCGGACACAGGGCAAGAGTTTACACCAAAAGCGCTCCTCGCTTCTGATGCTGTGGAGAGTGCTCCCTTCCAGGCAGTAGTAGGTTTGTGAGCGGCACCCGCGGAGCGGGTGTCGCGAAAAGTTAAAGGCGGCAGGTAGGGGGCGTTACCGCCGGGGGAAGAGGCACCAGGTGGAAGAAGCAAAGGCTTCTGGGCCTCGCAGTCCCCCGGTGCAGGCAGCCAATGATGATTTGGGTCTAGCGCTCGCTGGGAGCTGACAGGCACTCCGTCGACCACGGAAGAGCTCCCACCAGCAGCGCGACCTCGCTGGATTCCGGACACAGGGCAAGAGTTTACACCAAAAGCGCTCCTCGCTTCTGATGCTGTGGAGAGTGCTCCCTTCCAGGCAGTAGTAGGTTTGTGAGCGGCACCCGCGGAGCGGGTGTCGCGAAAAGTTAAAGGCGGCAGGTAGGGGGCGTTACCGCCGGGGGAAGAGGCACCAGGTGGAAGAAGCAAAGGCTTCTGGGCCTCGCAGTCCCCCGGTGCAGGCAGCCAATGATGATTTGGGTCTAGCGCTCGCTGGGAGCTGACAGGCACTCCGTCGACCACGGAAGAGCTCCCACCAGCAGCGCGACCTCGCTGGATTCCGGACACAGGGCAAGAGTTTACACCAAAAGCGCTCCTCGCTTCTGATGCTGTGGAGAGTGCTCCCTTCCAGGCAGTAGTAGGTTTGTGAGCGGCACCCGCGGAGCGGGTGTCGCGAAAAGTTAAAGGCGGCAGGTAGGGGGCGTTACCGCCGGGGGAAGAGGCACCAGGTGGAAGAAGCAAAGGCTTCTGGGCCTCGCAGTCCCCCGGTGCAGGCAGCCAATGATGATTTGGGTCTAGCGCTCGCTGGGAGCTGACAGGCACTCCGTCGACCACGGAAGAGCTCCCACCAGCAGCGCGACCTCGCTGGATTCCGGACACAGGGCAAGAGTTTACACCAAAAGCGCTCCTCGCTTCTGATGCTGTGGAGAGTGCTCCCTTCCAGGCAGTAGTAGGTTTGTGAGCTGAGTTATATCTTTGTTTTTACACTAAAATAGCTGAAAGTGTTAATGCATTCTCTCTGAGAATGGTGTGCAACCAGAAAGTCACTGGTTCCCTTCCCAGTGGGGGTTGGCTCACCCTTTCATCTATCATAGCGAGTGAAAAGGAGTGGCAATAATTATTCCCCCTATGGGGACATGTCCCCCTAAAAAATGTATTCTAGAGTAAATAGTTTGATTCAAGTGCTTTCCGTCGGGTGTCTGATTGGACCTGGAATTTTTAAATGGCCACACTGTTGTCAAATTTGGAAGGCCTTAAAAATATTGATTAATTTGATAAATATTGCAATTTAAGTACCCTAGCAACCAGCACTCCTCTCTCTTTGCACTTCCCCTTAAGTCCACGACTACAGCCCACTGAGGTTCTTTAACAGATTAGGATCATCTGCCTCTTGGGCAATGTTGATGCCTATCCAGTCCCACCCCTTGCACCTTCAGCACAGCCCATGGTCATTTTCACGCCTGAAGCTCGAATCAGAGAAGACAGAGGTCATCGTCCTCGGACCCTCCTTTTCCGCATGGAACAACACCTGATGGCCCACAGCCCGCGGCAGCCCCCCTCCCCCACGGACCACGCCCGAAACCTCAGCATCGTACTCAACTCCTCCCTCTCCATGTCCCGACAGGTCAACGCCGTGGCCACCAGTTGTTTCAACACGCTCTGCATCCTCCGAAAGACCTTCAAATGGATCCCCCCTGAAGCAAGGAAAACCGCCACCCAAACCTCATAACCAGCAGACTGGACTATGGCAACGCCCTCTACACCAGAATCAACAAGTCGCTGCTCCACAAATGCCAGACAATACAAAACACTGCAGCCATACTCGTCCTTGGCATCCCAGACACAAACACATCACCCAGACCCTGCGCATCCACCACTGGCTCCCTGTCGAGAAGAGAATCACTTTCATGATACTAACCCACGCCTACAATTGCCTCCACAACACCGGACCCCAATACCTCAGCGAAAGAATCTACTTCCACGTACCCAAGAGAAATCTTCGATCCGCCGACCTCGCCCTCGCCAAAACCCCACGAATCTGCAAAGCCAGAACAGGTGGAAGGGCCTTCTCCTACATCTCGGCCAAGACCTGGAATAAACTCCTGATCGACATCAGATGCACCCCCTCCCCCCCCCCTGAACATCTTCAGGAAGACACTCAAGACCTGGCTCTTTGACTAAACGGAGCTACTTCCCCCCTCCCCCCATCGCCTTGAGACCGTCGCGGGTGAGTAGCGCGCTTACAATGCACCTGATTGATTGACTGCTCCAGGACTCTCAATTGAACCCCAGGAGGAAGCAGGAAGATTAAGAATGCCTTCTTTTTCTGGTAAACTGCAGGAATCTAGTCTGCCTTGGTCATTGGCACAGCAGTTGTGTTATTTTGTAAAGTGACACACTTTCTTAACGACAATTAAAACTACAGCCTGTTTATGTCTTTAGCCTGCAATGTTCCTAGGCACAGTACTGAAGAACAACACGGGGTCAGCCAGCTATATGTGCCTTGTGCACTTTAAAACTTGCATTAATTTAATCAGCTTGACGCTGACCGTATGTGCAGCAGATTACAGAACGGAGCAGTGCCCGTCCTCGAACACTCAATGCAGTGACTGGCCACGTGGGAATTTTAAATGTTACCTTTTTGGTGGACCGCTGGAAGAGCAATTGCCCCAGTGTGCTTTCCATATCCTCGAAACTAATTCAACGGACCAGACTATATCTAACAGTCAACCATTATAGTCATCTACGTAGCTTCCCTAGGGTCATTCAACATATGAAACTACCGTCCTGAAGATGGTCTAGCAGATGCCTTCACTACATAGACCGAAACGTAGACAACTGCTCCCATTTTCTTTGTGATTTTTCACCAGGGGAATTGTTTTCTGTATGATCGGTTGCAGTTTCGTTATGTCCATAGTATATGGAATGGGTGACCACATAAGTGACAATGAGATAAGAGTGGCAACAAAAAGCTTCTAAATCTCGGTCACTGTGTTTATATGTGCGTTATTTTATGTACCCTTTAATATGTTTATTTTTTCAACATAAATTTTGGTTTTAAGAAGTATACACCCGTCTGTGTTTTGTGCCTTTGCAGTTCTTCATAGATCTCTTTATGTTAAAATAAGTAATTCATTTTTCGAAACAATTCAATGTAAGCTACTGCCCAGAGCTTATTGCAGATGATTTCTAAAAAGACATGAGAATAAGTAGAAGAAAGAATCCCTTGTAGGCACTCCTCCCTTTTAGGTACATTAATTTAATGATTGTCAGTGAATATTCCTCAAACACCAAACTCTAGCACAAGTTACCAGCAGAGAGGCCTTTGCTAAGATAGCGCCCTGAGCGGAGAGAAATGTGGCGCCCTTGCTGATGCTAGTGAATTAAATGAGGCAGCAGGGGGGGGGGTCCCTTTTGTGTTGACTGGCCAGTACCTGGTTAAGCAGTGACTATCCCCTGAACAGAAACATCTCTGGATCTTCCCCAGCTCTCCTAAGTCACCAGTAGCGTAGCTATGTCAGGCTGATAATGGTATTCTTTGTACAGGGTGAAAGGAGGGCAAAGATCGGGGCTAATGGGGTGTTAAAAATAACGGCCACAGAAACAACCACTCTGGGACATAGGCAAGGCTGGAGCAAGATGACTGGCGTGCTGCTGTTGAAATAGCCTTAATGCACCCAGCTCAGTTCACCTCTCAGAATATTGGCTCCCTGGGCCCAGCTTGCACATGCTAAAGGCCGGCCCTGGTTACCAGAGAGGTAACATTGCAGGGGCAGCAAAGGAACTGTGGCCTAATGTCCAGAGCTGCCAACTTTGGAACTGTAGAACAGGGTTTGAGTCCCATTGCTCAATATCATGTTATTGTTGACAGATTGCTTTAAAAATTCTGCCTCAAAGAAATTGACAAAAAGGACACATGCCCTGGTAAGTATTTATTTGGACTTTGCCATTTATTTAATTCAGGAATTTGGTGACTCTCAAATTCCATCGCGTTGGGACTGCCAAATCACTTTCTGAATGTTTCAGTTGCAGTTGCTATCCCCAACAAGCCCAGATGTTGATTTTGGGTGTTATTGAACATAGGGCTTCAGTCATACTTACCTGCTAGAATTACTGAGCTGCTTCTATTTGTCCATTTCTCACCCAACATTCTTACAGTGCATGCAGATTTCGTGCATATAAAACCTGAAAAAGTTAGTAACATAGCCCCGCCTCCTGTCCTGCCCCAAACTCCAGCTCTTGCCCCGCCCCAAACTCCACCACTTGTCTATAGGTCCATTTGGTGAGTACCTGCACTTATTTTTCCCCATTTAAAGCGCTGCCTACAAGGATGTTTGCCACATGAAGAGTTACGCCATAGCGTGGAGTTTCAAGGGGCCTCCCAAACAGAAGGTGTGGTTCTTCAAGGTCAGACACACAAAGGTCTATAAAGGGAAACAGAGACGGGAAAAACTAGCTTCAGCGAAACAAACCCCGTGCAGCGGAGGCTGCTGGGCCCAGGGCCAGCACGTAGACGCCAACCCCGGCCAGGAGGGTGATGGGAGAGGTCCGCCGACCGGCGTTCACAGTGATCTTATCTCTGTGGCCTACACGGCGGGGATGTACCGGGCTTCCTGTCCGTGCACGCCGACGCCGCAAGCTCTGAGGAGGTCGAGCCAGCCCGCTCCCCCGCCCACAATTGCCCCGGTCTTTGCCCCACGTCACGTGTCATTTCTGCCCGCCAGGTCAAGGCCAGGAAAAGTGTTTGACTCTGTCAGGAGAGCTCGTCCTGAGACTGCAAGCATCGTCGCTCTTGTTGGTTTGTGTTTACACCACACCCAGGGCACGCTGTCAGGGTCTTGGCACGGGCCAGGGCGCCCTTGCAGAAGAGGAGACGGGGTGTTGGCATAGCAAGCGCGGGCGGCATGCGGGCCACCACGTAGCCACTTCCGACAGGCAAGCATGAGGATAAATGTCACTTGTGGACTCTCAGAGTTAGTTTAGGATCTTGTCAAATAATTTACATTGTGGGAATCATGCCTCCTCCCTCCACACCTTCAAACCTTACCTGTACCACAGGATATCCGGTCCCTTCACAGGGTCACGAGGCGAGGAGCTATTCTCACACAGAGTGCAAACAACTGGGACCCCCTGCAAAAAGTGAAACCTCCAGATATCCGCAGCAGCCTGAGAAGCTTTGAGTTAGCAGGGGGCGGGGGGGGAGGGGTGAATTAAAGTGTCCCAGGCTGTGCTTGGCACAACGCCCCCCTCCACATACTCATACAGCGAAAAGTTGTTTTCAAGTTGGCAGGTATGCACCTTGTAGTGCAAGACAGCAGCTGTGAAGGACCTCTCACAAACTTGGGACTGCTGCCTCTGCACCGGCTGTGCTAATGATAGCTGAGCTCCTACAGGTGGTCCAAACGCTCCTTAAAAAGGTAACCCTAGAACTAGGTCCCCACCCATACTGTGCAACTGCAGGAAACCGATCTCAAGTTCTCTATCGTGGCGGTCTGTCATGCGTTCACACTTATGGCCTCACAGGAATCTGGTACCAGATTCTGTACTTCTCGTTTTCAGTTCTGCCTGTCATGAAAGTGCTTCCCAGGTTGAAACACCTCCAGAGAAAACCATGTCTCAGGAACTGCCTCACAACACAGGAACTGCCTTACACTACTGCTTAGCAAGTTATCTTGATACGCTCCATCACTAACGCATGCTTTTTGCTGAACATTTGCACCTCTAGCTCACCAGAGCCACTCCTCAGCAGGCAGAGCCACTCCTCAGCAGGCAGAGCCACTCCTCAGCAGGCAGAGCCACTCCTCAGCAGGCATTCAGCCAACCAGACACTGTCGGTCACAACAGGCTGTGCTGGTGAATGCCCCGGATGTTCTAAGTCAGCGAGGCAACAATGTCCTCACCCCTCTGCTTCATTAGCGGTAGCTCCTGTGAGTGGCTTGCTCTCACCAGTGTGACACGCGCATGAAATAATGCAATACATTTTCTAGAGTAAAGCAAAGAAGTATATACATATTGGATCTCGATAAATGAAACTACCATGTGGTGAATGGAGAGAAATTATATAATGTGTCATAGCATAGGCGAGCATCATACATATGTTTGTCTAACCATTTTGGTTTTCTAACATACCTGTCTCTCTTCCCCGTTCACACTTATTATTATTATCATCCAGTCCAGATAAAAAATGTGGTGCCCTCTTCTGAACTAGCCTAACTCCCAGCATACTTGGCTCTGCAATTTCAATTCTAGACTCTACTGCCATTGGTCCAAACTGGGTTTTTGTTCTATTGAACCACCTTCAAGGAATGTGGAAATTTAGTGTTGTGGGCGTCCAGTGGGACAGTAAACAATACACAATCTTCCACGTTGACCTCAGTATTCTTTACAGCTCTCCTCAGATAAAAAAGCTTGTTTATCCTCTGATTTTAGAATTCCTTCAATCTGTACTCTGCACCAAGATCTCGTTCACAACCAACCTTTGTTCTATTTCATCCAACCGGGACACAAATGTTTGTTTGATTTCTACCTTTGAAAATGTTCAAATGATCTTCTGCCAGTAGATCAACGAGGAGTCACACTACAGGGTGTTAATTTCTCGAAAACAATTCGCCATCTAAATGCTGTCCTTCACATCATAGTTGAACCTCTCGTCAACTCCATTAGTTTCAGGTTTACATAATGAGGCGTTCTTATGTAAAATGCCTCTATCACTTAAAACTTTCTCCATTTCTCTTGAAGTAAATTGTACAGTGTTGTCCATGAGTAAACCTCAAGGGAATCCTTTGATCATGCCAATTTTGTGCAGAAACTTTTCCAGTTGTAATATTTCAAACAATTTCCAGTTCAGGCCATCTAGAAAATAAGTCTGCCAAGACTAAGATGTAATGTAATTCCTTCTTACCCTGAATTGTACCCTAATATCCAGACTGATTTCTTCCCAAGGTCTCACTAGTAATTCACTACACACCATGAGGGATTCTTTTTATTTCTGACCTTATCACCTAAATGTTATGTTATGCTTTTTTATATTGATTTGTATAGTGTACTAATCACCTGAACCGGTATCCAGGTGCTTTTACATGTGTGTGGACTCCAAGGTGCTTATATGAAGCGCCAGGTCTAAAGCTCCTTGCGGAGCTCAAGAAGTGAGGAGGAGGATCTCATAGGTTGAGGGAGGTCATTCCATGTCTAAGGTGCAATGTACGAGAACGATTGACCTCCAGTTTTGCTTTTGTGGATGTGGGGAATGTGTGCGAGTGAGTCTGGTGGGTTGGTCAAACTGCATGCGGCTGTTCAGGTATTCTGCTTCTGTGTTGTGTAGGGCTTTGTATGTGTGCGTGAGAAGTTTGAATTAGCTGTGCTTGTGAATGGGGAGCCAGTGAAGCTTGTTGAGGTATGGTGCGATGTGGGTTCGGCGTGAGAGGTAGAGTATGAGTCTTGCAGCAGTGTTCTGAATGGTCTGGAGTCAGAGTGGAAGTTGTTTGGAGATTCTGGCATAGAGAGTGTTGCTGCAGTCCAGCCTGCTGGTAATGAGTCTGTCTGGTGTTCTGGGGCAACCATCTTTCGTAGCATGCATAGGATGTGGATGCAGGAGGTGCACACTGCATTGACTTGAGCCGTTATGTTGAGCTTGTAGTTTAGGATGATCCCTAGATTTCTTGTGTGGTCTGTGGGTCTTGGTCCTAACTCTGACGGCCACCAGGTCTTGTTGCCGAAGACCAGTACATACGCCTTGTCGGAGCTGAGCTGCAGGCAATTGGTTCTCTACCAGTCTCCAACCAGTGTCATGCAGTTGGTAAAGATAGCCGTGGTATTTGTCTTGTCCATCAGGTAGAGGATGAGTTGGTTATCATCGACGTAGGAGAAAGCGGCATTAGGAGGATAATATGGGAGACAGAGTTGAAGTCAACGGAGAGGTCAAGCAGGGTGAGAGCTGCTGTTTCTCCTCAGTCCAGGATGATTCGAGTTTCATTGGTAGCTGCAATAAGTGCTGTTTCGAAGCTGTGGTTCTTTCATGTATGACACTCCATACATTTTCTAATTGTACTTCCCACCATCAGGTCCCAACCAGGGACCCAAAATGTATCCCTCAACCTCTCTTTAGTCTTGCACATATATTGATGGCCTTCATGGGCAAGATTTATCATCTCGGTTCTTAAACACTCCAGAGGTATGATCTTGGTTCCTGTGACTAACTTTCCTCCTGCACTAAGCGACTACTACGTTAATCTCCAATATGCCAAATGATTTTCCTCAATAACTTGTGGGAAGGCCATTTGTTTTCAGTTGAGTGGCTAATCTTCATAGTTGGGCCCTCCAGTAACCATTCTTCTTCAGTTACACATTCATTGGTCAACTCACAAATCTTTACCAAATCCTCCCATGTTACATATCATCACCACTATCCTCACTACATGAATTATCACACTAGTTGCTACACAACCTACTCAAACGGTCCACTGTCACAATGTGAACATCTGGAAGACATTGCACTTCAACGTAATACTCATGGAAGATACAATACATTTTGATATTCAAGTGGATACATTGTCAAAGATCTTTCATGTTAGCTATCTCCTTTAATGGTTTGTGATCTGTTTCAATCATAATTTATGTACGCGACACACAGTTTAAAAATGTCTTTATTGCAAATACAGCTGCTAATGCTTCTTTTCAGTCACAGAGAGTTTATTTCCATTCTCTTTCAACACCCTAGAGGCAAATGCTATAGTTTTGTTGTCTTGTACCAAAACAGCCCCAAACCCTTTTTACTGGCATCTTTGTCCATGTTGTTATGTACATTGGGATCAAATGATTTAAGACTTGGTGCAGTTTTCAAATCCACCTTTATACGAAAAAAATTCTAATCCTATACTCATTCTTCACACCACTTGAATTCAACTCTTTTCTTTAGTAAGACTCTCATGTTGAACGTTTTTTGAGGCAACATTCTCTGGAAAGTGTCCATAAAAGTAGTTTCTTGCCTAAAAATGCTAAGAGCTCTTCTTTGACTGCAGGTCTCTCTAACTTATTAATATTGTTAATAAGACCTTACTTGGGCATAATACCATATTTTGTGATGAGTTGTCCCAAATATTCACTTTTGTTCTTTGCAGAACAACATTTTTTAACCTTGAGAGTCAGACCATTTTTTGCAAAATATTGAGGGCTACCCTCTTCCTGTTATTATGCTCATCCATATCACATCCCACAACCAAGATTCCATACTGAAACATATTGACTCTAAGAATCACACCAAGTAAATTCTCCATGACTCCGAAAAATTGATGCTGCATGACTAAACCAAAAGGCATTCTAAAATCCTATAAGTGCCATATGTCCTTACAAATGCTGGTCAATTTCATGACTTACATGCAACATTATTTGATAGTGTTAGAAATGGGGGTCTCTAGTTGGCAGAGGTAGGTACCTTTGTCCAAATAGGGACCCTTGCATCTAGTCAGGGTAAGGGGGATACACACTCTAGATAACCCCCGCTCACCCCTTTGGTAGCTTGGCACGAGCAGACAGGCTTATCCCAAAGACAATGTGTAAAGTATTTGTACCAACACTCACAGTAACACAGTGATGACACCAAAAATAGACACCACACCGGTTTATAAAAAAATAAAGTATCTTTATCTAAACTTAACAAGACCAAAACAATAAAAATACAATATATAATTTTTAAGAAAAATGACTTTCAAAAGGATTTAGAAACTGAGGCCATAGAAAATGATGTGTGATTTCTTGCAAAGTACATGTGGTTGCCACAACATTCACTAAGATGCGTCGGTTCCTGAGACCCTCGTGGATGCGATGTAACTGTTCCACTGTACACAGGGGAGCGATGCGTCGGGTCCGGTCTGTAGGGGGAACCAATGCATTGATTTTGGGACGACCCTGATCCTCGGGTGATGCATCGGGAAAAGCTTGCCGCACAGGGACTATGGGGCCGATTAGGATGGCGGACGGAAATGGGTACTGTCCGCCATGGTGGGGGAAATTTTACTCCCGGCTGCGCCGCGGAGATACCGCGTTTGGGATTAGGATATTCATGTGACGAAACTCCGACCGCGGCGGACGGTTCACAACCAACACCGTCCGCGGCGGTCGGAACACAACCAAGTCCGTCCGCGGCGGACGGAGTTCAATGAACAACCACTGCCGCGGACGGAAATGACCGCGGAAAATAAAACATGTACCGCCATACCTGAGAATACTCCGTGGCCGCAATTAGGATAAATCCGCCCGTACCACGGAACGCACAGCCATCCACGTCCGCGGCGGAAACAATGCCACGAGAACCACAGCATCACCGCGGAAGGCCAACAGGCACAACATCCCTAGCGCCGAACAAATGTCAGAAACTGCACCGCAAGTCCTAAGCAAACATACGAACATTGACAAGCCCCCCCCCCAACACCAATCACAAGCCACCATGACAAGTCCCAATCATCCAATAATGCACACACGTCAACACGCCCACCTACCACCTGACTCGCAACAACCATTGAGACACGACTACAAAATGACACCCACACACAACCACAATCCTTTGCACCACAGCATTGCTGCCAGCAAGAGGGCAAATCGAGAAACTGCTAACTCACATAAAATCACATAGAAGACACCCACCCACCACCCTACCACACCCACCACACAAACACCCACCACACAAATCCGACACATCACACACCACACACCTGCACCTCCCAACTCACACAACTCACACACTGAGCACCACACACCATGGCACCCAAAAAAAATCCTAAATTCTCAGAGACAGAGTTGAGGGTAATGGTAGACGAAATAATCCGTGTTGAGCCCCACATCTTCGGGGCCCAAGTCCAGCAGACGAGCGTGGCGCAAAAGAACCACATGTGGGACAGGATCGTCACTCGGGTGAATGCGTCGGGGACTGTGCCGAGGACGAAGCATGACATTCAGAGGCGGTGGCATGACCTGAAGACCAGGGTCAAGGGCATCCGAGCGAAAAACGTCACTAGAGCCAATCATACTGGCGGTGGCACACCCCCGGAGCCATTACCCTACACAGATTGGGAGGAGAAGGTGCTGGGGATACTGCACCGAGAGAGCCTAGACGGACTTGACGAAGGAGAAGAGACTGGTGAGTACAAACCAACACCACGATCAGCACGACATGGTCAGGCTCACACAACTGAGAAGAAACATCCCCTACGCCCCAAACCATGCACGTTCGACACCAACTCACTAACATGTCCATGGCTCCCAACAGGCCCCCATGTTCACGGGGAGGGTGGTGGTGGTGGTGGTGGAGGGTGGGGTGTGTGAGAGGCCCAAACTACAACTCCCAACAGGCCCCCATGTTCACGGGGAGGGTGGTGGTGGTGGTGGTGGTGGTGGAGGGTGGGGTGTGTGAGAGGCCCAAACTACAACTCCCAACAGGCCCCCATGTTCACGGGGAGGGTGGTGGTGGTGGTGGTGGTGGTGGAGGGTGGGGTGTGTGAGAGGCCCAAACTACAACTCCCAACAGGCCCCCATGTTCACGGGGAGGGTGGTGGTGGTGGTGGTGGTGGTGGTGGTGGTGGAGGGTGGGGTGTGTGAGAGGCCCAAACTACAACTCCCAACAGGCCCCCATGTTCACGGGGAGGGTGGTGGTGGTGGTGGAGGGTGGGGTGTGTGAGAGGCCCAAACTACAACTCCCAACAGGCCCCCATGTTCACGGGGAGGGTGGTGGTGGTGGTGGTGGTGGTGGAGGGTGGGGTGTGTGAGAGGCCCAAACTACAACTCCCAACAGGCCCCCATGTTCACGGGGAGGGTGGTGGTGGTGGTGGTGGTGGTGGAGGGTGGGGTGTGTGAGAGGCCCAAACTACAACTCCCAACAGGCCCCCATGTTCACGGGGAGGGTGGTGGTGGTGGTGGTGGTGGTGGAGGGTGGGGTGTGTGAGAGGCCCAAACTACAACTCCCAACAGGCCCCCATGTTCACGGGGAGGGTGGTGGTGGTGGTGGTGGAGGGTGGGGTGTGTGAGAGGCCCAAACTACAACTCCCAACAGGCCCCCATGTTCACGGGGAGGGTGGTGGTGGTGGTGGTGGAGGGTGGGGTGTGTGAGAGGCCCAAACTACAACTCCCAACAGGCCCCCATGTTCACGGGGAGGGTGGTGGTGGTGGTGGTGGTGGTGGAGGGTGGGGTGTGTTCGACAGGAAACCGAAATGGCTACAAATCCATATACCCATGTAATGTCCAAATTACTGACCAGCTCGATCTTGTCCCTCAGGTGATCGTCAACTGACTGCGGAAACCAGTACCCGGCCGCCAGCCTCGCCTCTCACATCTACAGGACTCTCTGGTGACGAGGACACAGTCAGCTCCGGGGCGGAGGATGGAGCGGGACCAAGCACGCAGCCAGGGCCATCTGGCTCACAGGGACTCCCTGGACAGACCAACGTCGCATGTGTGACTCCAGCGGCACCTGTCTCTGTGATCTGCACAGTCCCCACCACCACCAGTACCACCAGTACCACCACTACCACCAGCACCACGACTCCTGCCGCTGCCACCCAGCAGAACCCACCGCGCAACGCTGGTCCAACGGCCCCACACACAAGCAGGGTGAGTGGGCCACAAACACAGGCAACGGGACAACATCCAATCAGGCGAGCCACACACCGCCGTGCAGAGGAGGAACAGCTACCCCAGCCAGTGGCACAGTCCCTACAAGCTCTTGCCAGGTGCCAGGCGTCATACGACCGGTCCCAGGCAAACGCTGATCGTGCACACCAGGACTCAGAGGACAACACCAACACCCAGCGCCAAATCGCTGGCATCCTTGGCCAGATGTTGCTGATCATGGGGCAGCAGGCAACGATGTGGAGTGAATGGGTTGACCGGAACAACCCCCCCCCCTCCACCAAGTGTGGTAGCGCCACCGTCACCTCCGCCTCCCCCGCCACCTCCGCCTCCCCCGCCACCTCCGCCGCCACCTCCGCCTCCGCCTCCACCGCCGCCACCACCACCTGAGCCCCTGGCGACGGATGTGGCCCATCAACAACCTGCCCTCCCAGCTGACTCTGTTCCAGGTCAGAGACGGAGGGGCCGTCCGAGTAAGAAAGAGGCTGAGAGCAGTGTTGGAGCGCCAGGCACACGCTCCAAGAGGGGACGACCATGACAATGTCACTGCCTGTGCCAGACATTCACCCAGCTAAGTAGCCTGTCCCACAGACAATCATTCCCACTGGTCTGCTGGTCTACCCTGACACCCCCCAATGTGGCGTCAGCACGGACATTTCATCAGCCAATACCTTCAACTCCAACTCCCTCCACCCCACTGACTTGTAAATATTCACCAGCACAGAAGCACAACCTGTAAATAAATAGCATTAATTCACACAATGATGTTTTGCCTCCATGTTTATTCACATGATTGCCATCAGATACAGACGTAAACAGGTACAGGGATCATAGTCGTACATGATCATGGCGCTGCGGGAGTGACCTAGAGAAAACCAGAGACAGCAAACACACGTCAGTAAAGAGATTCACACACATCACAACACAATGCACAGCTACATTACACAAACGACAACCATCACACAAGCATGGGATGAGAGCACACACATCATGGACACTTCCATGTCCAAAGACATGAAGACACACATGTGCAACCATCACAAACAACACCCAGCTGATTAACCCCATACCCACACAACACCAGCAAACATACATGAGGCATTGTCAACCGCCACTACAGGTAGATACTCACATTCAAGGGAAGTAGCGATCTATGAGCTGGCGCCTCTGGTCCACACCTTCCTCCTCACCACTATCCTCATCAGTGGACATGGGTGGGATGGGAGGCCGAGGCACTCCTTCATCTTCAGGGTCCAACAGCAGTTCAATGCCATTGCGTACTGCAATGTTGTGGAGCATGCAGCAGGCTATCACGATCTTGCATACTTTTCCTGGTGTGTAAGGCAGGGCCCCTCCGGTCTTATCGAGGCACCGAAACCTGGACTTTAGCAGTCCAAAGGTACGTTCGATGACTCTCCGTGTCCTTCCATGTGCCTCATTGTACCGCATGTCACCCGCCGTCCTCGGATTACGTAGGGGACTGAGGAGCCAGGGCCGGTTTGGGTAAGCCGAGTCGCCTATGTAGGGGGATGACAGAGACAAACATCTGAAATATATATGGTGGGTACCCCATGCAACACAGAGATCACAAGAGTACCCACTGCACACTCACCAACAAGCCACGCTTGACCGGGTCGCAGATTTGCCATGAGTCGTGGGACATTGCTGCTCCGCATGATGTGGGCGTCATGTGCGGATCCAGGAAATCTGGCACACACATGGGAGATGATGTTGTTCGCCAGGCACACCACCTGCACGTTCAGCGAATGAAAGTGTTTGCGATTCCTGAACACTTGTTCGCGTGCCCGTGGTGGAATCAGAGCGATGTGTGTGCCATCAATTGAGCCCACAACGTGAGGCATGTGGCCCAGTGCATAGAAAGCAGCTTTGACAGCTGGCAACTCTTCCGGCCGTGGAAAATGTATGTACTCATCCTTGTAGAGCATCATAGCTGTCAACACATCCCGAAGAACCGTGCTAAACATGGCCTGCGACATCCCCCCGGAAACTGCAACAGTGAACTGAAAAGTGCCAGTAGCGAAGAAATGTAGTACCGCCATGACCTTTGCAGTGGGTGTAATCGACCCAGGATACGTTCTACGTGGCTGCAGATGTTGAGACAATAGTGCCACAAGGTCCATCAACCGACGTCGATCCAGCCTGAATTTCCGAATGATGTCCTCGTCTACCATATCCTCCAGCACAGTGTATGGCCGAAGTACATTTGGAGCCCTCCTGTGTGGGACAGAGATGTAACTTTGGTCAACTTACAAACGACGCATACGTGTAGAACTCCATCACATGTGTACCTTACTGACAAAACTTCTGTCATCACCCTAATGTTTCGTAGACACATCACAGACACTCATGCTACTGCATGCACACAAACGATAAGTGTACACACGCCATGTCATCAAGCACAAATGCCACCACCAATAATGATGTGCATACGGAAATGACATGCATGGTGACACAACGTACAAAACACATACACGGAATGCATGTGTACCACCACCACTGTAGTCACCTCGACACAACAAGAAACTGACAACAGATGCATTAATTGGCCACACAGCCGTGATGTACTGTGTAGTTGTGAAGATGTAACAACGTCTGTAGGGTCACACCCGACGTCAACAAGTAGAAATGCACATCTTTTGCCCATAATGTGCCGACCGATTGCCATTGTATGGACACACATGCTATATTGTATGACATATGACCTTTCCCAATCACGCTCACATCCCTCATGACACAACTGCACACAACACATCACGGTGCAGCGTCTGACAAGATCACATAATTGGCGCCGCCATGGCGGTGCTCAACTTCCGCTACTTCCCAAAGGCCATATGCGGCCAGCGTCCCTCTCCCCATTGGCTGCATGTGCATGGACCGTCACGGGCAGACATCGGCGACCGCACGTGCAAGCCTCAGGCACGGATGCTTCCGTTGCAACAATGTACTATCACTGGCGCCTCCATGGCGGTGCACGTACTCAGCGGGGGAGGTGCAGGCCCATACACCCTGTAGATGTAGTCAATGGACATGCCATTTCATGACCCCCCTTACAGTCACCTTGCATCATCCACCGTACACCGGCCGGAGCGGCCGGGCCTAGGACGACCGCCGTGCCCGGCCATGTTCAACCGCCGTGCCCGGCCATGAACAACCGCCGTGCCCGGCCATGTTGAACCGCCGTGCCCGGCCATGTTGAACCGCCGTGCCCGGCCATGAACAACCGCCGTGCCCGGCCATGTTGAACCGCCGTGCCCGGCCATGTTGAACCGCCGTGCACGGCCATGAACAACCGCCGTGCCCGGCCATGTTGAACCGCCGTGCCCGGCCATGTTGAACCGCCGTGCCCGGCCATGAACAACCGCCGTGCCCGGCCATGAACAACCGCCGTGCCCGGCCATGTTGAACCGCCGTGCCCGGCCATGAACAACCGCCGTGCCCGGCCATGAACAACCGCCGTGCCCGGCCATGAACAACCGCCGTGCCCGGCCATGAACAACCGCCGTGCCCGGCCATGAACAACCGCCGTGCCCGGCCATGGCGCTTGTGTTCATGGCCGGGCACGGCGGTCGTCCTAGGCCCGGCCGCTCCGGCTGGTGTACGGTGGATGATGCAAGGTGACTGTAAGGGGGGTCATGAAATGGCATGTCCATTGACTACATCTACAGGGTGTATGGGCCTGCACCTCCCCCGCTGAGTACGTGCACCGCCATGGAGGCGCCAGTGATAGTACATTGTTGCAACGGAAGCATCCGTGCCTGAGGCTTGCACGTGCGGTCGCCGATGTCTGCCCGTGACGGTCCATGCACATGCAGCCAATGGGGAGAGGGACGCTGGCCGCATATGGCCAATCGCAAGTAGCGGAAGGTGTGCACCGCAACTATGGGCCAGTCATTGGCCCATTTCACGATCACGCTTCCAGGGCTGACCAATTGCTGGCGACGTATGCCACTGACACGTGCAGAGGGCCCTATATATGTGTGTTGGCCAAAACGACGCTACCTACCCTGGGGACCAGTGCTGCCTGTGACCATCACCTCGACCTACTGCTGCTGCTGAGCTGACCACCGACTGCTGCCTGTGACCATCACCTCGACCTACTGCTGCTGCTGAGCTGACCACCGACTGCTGCCTGTGACCATCACCTCGACCTACTGCTGCTGCTGAGCTGACCACCGACTGCTGCTCTAGTGCCATACTCCGTGATCTTGCCATGTCGAGAGGCAATGAGATCCGGTCTCGACCCTTCACCGCCGCGGAGCTTGATGTCCTCGTGGACGGTGTACTCCGCAACTATGGACGCCTCTACGGCGCACCAGGACGGGTGGTAAGTGCAGTGTGGGACATGTTGGTGTGCATGAGGGGGCTAAATGATCTTGCCAATTTCTATCTTAGCTGTGTAGTGTGGGCTACACATATGTTCCCGATTGTGCATGGCTGCTGACAGTTACGTCTTGCCCCTATGTGTGTCACAGGCCACCTGTCCACTGACTAAAACCCTTTTCTCTTTCATCATGGTAGGTCAAGCTGCACCTTCGCAAGGACCTGTGGAGGGGCATAGCACGGGAAGTACGGGCATTGGGGGTGTGCAACAGACGACATACACACTGCCACAAACGCTGGGACGACATTTCCAGGCTGAACAAGAATGTAGCTGAAGTAACACTGGGCCTGATTCCAAGGACGCCCCGTCTGGCCCGACGCTCCATGACCCCTCTCATGCACCGTATAATTGCAGTGACGCATCCTGAACTGGCCGAACGTCTGAGTGCCGATCAACAGCAAACTAGCGGTGAGCATACTGTCTGTGTAGGAAACTTGTGAGTGCTATGCATGTATTGGTGCCCAGACACACTATTGAGTTCCGTGTTGCGTACGTATGCCTGTGCTGCCATTTTGGTCCCATTGGGTGGTACTCATTTGACAGCCAGGTCCGCCATGTTGACACGCCACTTGCTTAGTACTTGAGTGTTAATGCACATCCCCTAGTGGTCCATGGCCCCATTCCAGGAAATGTGAGGATGACTGGTAGGGGTGGGCCATGTGCAGGATGTTGGCTCCTAAACCTTTGTCTGCTATGTAATTTGGCTATCCTGTTCCATCTGTACGTCAGTCTGCCCATGACTCACACATCTTTTCTGTGCATTTCAGCTTTGACAGAGGACACTCTGCCACAGACGGTGGAGAGTAGCCGAGGAAATGAGTCCGGCTCAGACATCGCACACACGCAGACTGACACGGAGGAGGCCAGCGCCGGAGAGGGGGACAGGACCGTCCCTGAGGACTCGCATGTGGAGACACCATCGTCCTCCTCGTCGGACACTCTTGGTGAGCCTGCACTGTTGTCACAGACTGGGAGTGGGCACTCATCACCTTCTGTCGGAAGACAGCACACAGGGCCCACACTTCCACCAACTGCACCATGTACTGTTCGTGGCCGGAGGAGTAGGGGGAGCAGAGTGGCGTTCGGTGCAGGCACCGCTGCCCCTGCCACGGTGAGCCAAAATGCACTGTGTGCTGAGGCAGTTGATCTGCTGCGACAGCTGTGTGTGGGGCAGACCAATATGACGAATGCATTCCAGGAGCATGATAGGAAGTTGGGGCAGGTGGTGGCATTCATGGAAGGGATGCATGGCGATCTTTCAGGTCTACGCAGGACAGTGCAGTCATTGGCAAGCAGTGTGTCGTCTGCAATAGTTCAGTCGAATGAACAGGGTCCTACTTCTGTTTCCCCATCTACACCGCTGGATGTCTCAGGGGGTAGTGATTATTGTGTGCAAGACTCAAATAAAGGTTATTGCACTAGAAGCAGCGTCAGACAGCACGTCAGGGCACGCAGGGCACAGACCACATCCCCTAGATCACCTACATCTGTTCACGTACACGACGTCAGATGCACTGGAGTACACACACAGGATCCACAAGTGTTGTTGGAGGACATGCCTTCAGGAGCTACACAGGCATTCAACACAAAAGGTACTCCCAAGGCATGGGATACTCACATGTCCATGGACTGTTCCTTGGACAAGGCCAGTCAGAAGACTAAGGCACCTACTAAGTGCAGGGAGACTCCCAAGAGCAGGCCCACAGCAGAGGTAAGGGACACTCCCAAGGACAGTGAGAAGACTAAGGCACCTACTAAGAGCAGGGAGACTCCCAAGAGCAGGCCCACAGCGGTCGATAGGAACACTCCCAAGGACAGTGAGAAGACTAAGGCACCTACTAAGTGCAGGGAGACTCCCAAGAGCAGGCCCACAGCAGAGGTAAGGGACACTCCCAAGGACAGTGAGAAGACTAAGGCACCTACTAAGAGCAGGGAGACTCCCAAGAGCAGGCCCACAGCGGTCGATAGGAAAACTCCCAAGGACAGTGAGAAGACTAAGGCACCTACTAAGTGCAGGGAGACTCCCAAGAGCAGGCCCACAGCAGAGGTAAGGGACACTCCCAAGGGCATGGACACACACAGAGAGCAGGTGTCTACTGGAGACAGGTGCACCACAGACGACAAGTCTGCTGGCAGGAACAGGGCGGCGAGCAGGGCACAGGCTACATCCAGAGACAACACTCCACCTAAGGATAAGGCACCTCCTACGGACAAGGCATCTAGCATGGACATTGGCGCAATCAAGGACAGGCATACTCCACCCCTGGCTGCACTGAGGCTGATGTTTACTACTGGACGCCAAACTAATGTCTCCGCGGCGGAGTCCCCCCATACCTCCACTCCCATCCAGGCCAGTCAGAAGCAGAGGTGGGTGTCCCCTGTTGTAGCATCCCCCATTACACATCATTCCGAGTCCAGGCGGCAGGCACAGAGCAAACGACAAGCAGGCTCCAGCACGTCCCCAGAAACCAGGTCCCCGGCAGCAGTTGCTCCACCTATGCTGGGTGGTGATTCTTTGGAGTCCCCGCCACTTGGCAGTCCAGTCCTGTCCAGGGTGCACTCACACCTCCATAAGAAACGCAGACACACACCATTGACACCTGCCACACCCGATTTGGCTCTAGATGACCTATCACCAGCTCCCAGGGCCACCCTGCCTCCTGGCCCATACAGCCCTGTGGCTCATCATTTCAGTTGTCCCAGTGGCGCTGGTGCAGTTGACTCTCATGTATCAGATGGTGGCACAGTGTCAGTTGTGCCCTCTCCTGTTGCACGTCCTGGCAGTGTATCTGGGTCTATGGCTCACGTGTCAGTTAGGAGATCTGTGGCTGTGTTGCACACTCCTGTTTCTGGTGCTGCCAGTGTGTCTGGGTCAGTGGCTCACGTGTCAGTGACTACATCTGTGGCTGTGTCTCACACTCCTGTTGCTGGTGCTGCCAGTGTGTCTGGGTCCGTGGCCCATGTGTGTGTGACTCGGGCTGTGGCTGTGGCTCACACTCCTGTTGCTGGTGCTGCCAGTGTGTCTGGGTCCGTGGCCCATGTGTGTGTGACTCGGGCTGTGGCTCACACTCCTGTTGCTGGTGCTGCCAGTGTGTCTGGGTCCGTGGCCCATGTGTGTGTGACTCGGGCTGTGACTGTGTCTCACACTCCTGTTGCTGGTGCTGCCAGTGTGTCCGAGGCAGGTGGTTCACGCAGTCCCCCTGAGTCTGTGATGTGAGGTGCTGTACACTTCACTGAAATGTTACTTCACATGGTGTGTCCATTGGGAACTGCGTGGCACTCTTGTGGTTCCTGTGACGGGTTGGTAGGGACACGTAGTTGTGCAGCCTCTGATGTACCTGCTGTGTACTGCACTGTGCCCTGTTGATGCTCTGATACTGCATACTGCCCTCTCGTTACCTGCTATGATGTACCTGCTGTGTACTGCACTGTGCCCTGTTGATGCTCTGATACTGCATACTGCCCTCTCGTTACCTGCTATGATGTACCTGCTGTGTACTGCACTGTGCCCTGTTGATGCTCTGATACTGCATACTGCCCCTCTCATGTGCTGCCTCTGATGGACCTGTTCTGTGCAATGGACTGTTGATTCTCTGTGCCCCTCTCATGTGCTGCCTCTGATGGACCTGTTCTGTGCAATGGACTGTTGATTCTCTGTGCCCCTCTCATGTGCTGCCTCTGATGGACCTGTTCTGTGCAATGGACTGTTCATGCACTTGGCCCCTCTCATGTGCTGCCTCTGATGGACCTGTTCTGTGCAATGGACTGTTGATTCTCTGTGCCCCTCTCATGTGCTGCCTCTGATGGACCTGTTCTGTGCAATGGACTGTTGATTCTCTGTGCCCCTCTCATGTGCTGCCTCTGATGGACCTGTTCTGTGCAATGGACTGTTGATTCTCTGTGCCCCTCTCATGTGCTGCCTCTGATGGACCTGTTCTGTGCAATGGACTGTTGATTCTCTGTGCCCCTCTCATGTGCTGCCTCTGATGGACCTGTTCTGTGCAATGGACTGTTCATGCACTTGGCCCCTCTCATGTGCTGCCTCTGATGGACCTGTTCTGTGCAATGGACTGTTGATTCTCTGTGCCCCTCTCATGTGCTGCCTCTGATGGACCTGTTCTTTGCAATGCCCTGTTGATGCTCTGATACTGCATACTGCCCCTCTCATGTGCTGCCTCTGATGGACCTGTTCTGTGCAATGGACTGTTCATGCACTTGGCCCCTCTCATGTGCTGCCTCTGATGGACCTGTTCTTTGCAATGCCCTGTTGATGCTCTGATACTGCATAGTGCCCTCTCGTTACCTGCTATGATGTACCTGCTGTGTACTGCACTGTGCCCTGTTGATGCTCTGATACTGCATACTGCCCTCTCGTTACCTGCTATGATGTACCTGCTGTGTACTGCACTGTGCCCTGTTGATGCTCTGATACTGCATACTGCCCTCTCGTTACCTGCTATGATGTACCTGCTGTGTACTGCACTGTGCCCTGTTGATGCTCTGATACTGCATACTGCCCTCTCGTTACCTGCTATGATGTACCTGCTGTGTACTGCACTGTGCCCTGTTGATGCTCTGATACTGCATACTGCCCTCCCGTTACCTGCTATGATGTGCCTGCTCTGGTGCCCACTTTGCCCATGCTCACGCATACACTGTGATTGAACCCCTATTTTGTGAAATAAAGGTGGTCTATCAAATCTCGTGGTTTTTCGTTGTCATTCCTGCTTGCGTACTACAATTGTGTATTCGTATTTGCTTCTCATCAGTGGTTACGGTGACATGACACTCCCCCTCCCTACGTCACGTCCCTTGCTGGTATTCACCTCCAGACAGCCAATGGTTTGTGCCTTACCTGCGTCGTCCATAGTAGGCCATGACTAGGACGTGGTGGATCGCGAAGAGCATCGGGAAGGCGTGTAGCGCAGGGTCCATGGTGGTGGTCAGCTTGCGGTGGGTATCTCGGCTATGTCACCTGTGTTCGCTGTGGGGATTCCGACGTGTTCAGACAGGTTGTTTTTCCGCTGCGGTTTTATGTGTGTTTTCCGCCATCTTGATTGGGGGGACGGTCTTCGTCGTCAGTACGTACGGCGGTGCGTCCGGATCTGTTACGTCCGCCGCGTGGTCGTGTGTAGTTGGCCGGCGGAGCGTGCTTTTCCGTCGCAGACGGAAATTTGACAAGTTTTCCTATCCTGATATGGCGGACGGAGTATCCGCGGCAGGCGGACACGGAAAAGGCTTTTTCCACCTACTCACGGGCCGCGGTGGCTCTTCCGTCCGCCATCCTAATCGACCCCTAAGTGTGGAAATCCGGGATGCGTCGGAGAATGATGCTGTGGCGAGCGGTGCTGCGTCGACCTCTTCAGCCGCGATCCCTAAATGTGTTGATTCTTGCCACGGCGACAGGCTCTGCATCGTTTTCAGCAGCGGCGCGGCGATGCAGGGAGATTCTTCTCGCTTCAAGGCGTTGCGTCAGAAAACTGTCACGAGAAGACCGATGCATCGATTTCCATGTCGTTTAGATGCTTTTCCAGATTCCAACAGCAGAAACAACCGCCAGAGGCTCAACACAGTCACAGGCACCTCTTGGCAGGTCAGAACTCTCAGCAAGGAAGTTCAGGGGAGCTGGTGGTGAAGTCTTTGTGTTCCTGAGACATCAGCACAGGAGGCAAGCTCTACTAAAGCTCTTGGAGACGTTCCTCAAGTAGCTTACACAGCACACAGCAAAGTCCTTCTCCTTTCTTTGGCAGAAACAGTAACTGCAGGCCAACCACAGACTCACAGCAAGGGCAGTACTTCTCCTCAGTTTCTCCAGCTCTTCTCCTCAGCAAAGGTACCGCTTGATTCCAGAAGTAGTGTAAAATTCAGGGGTTTTGGGTCTAATAATTATACCCCAAAATGTATTTGTTCCCTTTGTGCAAGGGTCTCTGAGTCCAGTCCAAACCAGTTATGTCCCTTCTGGTGCAGCTGCCCGGCAAGAGGTGGAGACAACATTGTGTAAGGCAGACAGGCCCTATTCAGGTGCAAGGGAAATCTCGTCCCACCACTCTAAATGCAGACCGGGCTTATTCAGGTGGTAGTGAGAACTCCTCCCCTACTCTGAATGCAGCCCAGGTCTATTCAGCCCAGCCCTTACTCATTCAGGAAAGGCAGGACACACAGTAACCCCCTTCCGGTTGCTGTCTGAGATACACCTCCCCAGCCAGAAGCACACAGAATGGTTAAACAAGAAAATGCCTACTTTCTAAAAGTAAAAAGTAAAGAAATGCAGCTGTGATGCACTCAAGAATCTAGTTTAAACAATTTCAACAATTAAATGTAGAAACATAGATTAAAACAAATGTGTGTGCACCAGGTGAGAGGCCCAGCAAGCCATCTGTATCACAATGAGGAGAAAACCCAGATAACTATCTGGGGATACCCATTGCACTACAAGGGTGTCGCTCAAGGCGTTTCAACAGAATTGTCCAATAGCTTACCAAATGTTACAAATCACAAAATATAAACTATTAACCAAAGTCCTCTTCGTTATTCAATTAATCCAATATTCCAAACTTCAAGTGAAGAAAATATTGCAAATTGGTTCATTCACAATATTTGCAAAAGAGTTTCACAAAATCAAGATGTGAATGCGTTACATCAGCATAAGTAGTCATTAAAAATCCCAATGCGTTTCGGGCTGTTAAGAGAAGCCCTTCAACAGGGGAATCTGTAAAGCATTGAAACATAATAAGAATGAATAGACTATATACAGTACAGCAAGCTTAATCAAAACATAGGAGAGAACGAACGTTCATCGTTGTCATGCCACATAGATGCGTGGAGGTTAAGAAAAAGTGAGAAGTTTGAAAACATCATTGAAAGGCACCAACGAAGGAAAATGCGAGAGCCCAAGTGCACGTCAGGGTATAGATAACCGTCACCACCACGAGTGTCAATGAAATAAAAAATATAATTTCTATCAACATGCAAACAAACATAGTTCACAGGCGCTTGAAAGGCCAAAGCACCAACCGGCTTAAAAATGAATGTCTAAAAAAAGACACATAATGTGGACTAATGGGGCAAAATACAACTTGGCGAAAAAAAGGAGATTCACCCATTCTTACCTCAACCATAAATGATGGTAACAAAATCAACAAGCATCAAAGCAGCAGCATAACCTGAGAAACAAAGGCTGCCATAAGGCTGAGTGTGCACAAAGTAAACGCGTACACCAGAAAGTGTATAGACTCTACAGGATCCACTCACTGAGAGACGTGAGTCTAACCGCTTAACCCCTTGGCTGCTGGGGTAAATTTCCTGCTGTGCTGGGGGGGGCGCGCACAGCGCCCCGGTGCTCATGACGAGCTCAGCTTGTCATTAGCTACAGTGCTCCTGTGCTCATGACGAGCTGAGCTTGTCACGGCCACACCCATTTCAATAGAACGTTCAGCACAGCAGGGGAATTATCCCAGCGTGCGAGCGTTCTAATGGCCATGACGAGCTCAGCTCGTCATGAGCACCGGAACACTGTAGCTCATGACGAGCTGAGCTCGTCATGAGCATGCAAGGGGTTAAAAGTTATAAGCAGGGAACATCAGTAGCATCCAAGTGGTAGCGTAACCTACAAGGCAACAAATGTGGTAAGGCTCAATGTTCTAAAAATTGTTAAGAGCATAGTACCGTACACAATAAGGTGTAACCAATGAAAAATTCACTAACCGAGAGACGTACATCTGCGCTTCAACTTCTTGAACAAGGAACGCCGGTAGCAGCAGGAGCCACCACGGCGTGAGTGCGATTAAGACTAGCGCATGGAAACCCAATCACGCAGGATAAGGATGGCATGCCAAATTTTACAACTTTAGGTTGGAATGATATACAATAATTACATCATCATGCAGTAATTGTTGTATATCATTCCAACCTAATGTATCCGATAATATTTTTGATTACGTTTTGGTTTGCTTTTCGCTTGGGCTTTTTTGCTGATCGAGTAAGTTGGCCATTACAAGATGGCCGCCGTGCTTCTGTACATTTTGTCCCATTTCGATTTCTATGCGCTAGAGTCTTAATCGCACTCATGCCGTGGCGGCTCCTGCCGCTACCGGCGTTCCTTGTTCACGAAGTTGAAGCGAAGATGTACGTCTCTCGGTTAATGAATTTTTCATTGGTTACACCTTATTGTGTACGTGACTATACTCTTAACAATTTTTAGAACATTGAGCCTTACCGCAGTTGTTGCCTTGTAGGTTACACTACCACTTGGATGCTACTGATGTTCCCTGCTTATAACCTTTAAGCGGTTAGACTCACGTCTTTGTTTCTCAGGTTATGCTGCTGCTTTGATGCTTGTTGATTTTGTTACCATCATTTATGGTTGAGGTAAGAATGGGTGAATCTCCTTTTTTTCGCCAGGTTGTATTTTGCCCCATTAGTCCACATTACGTGTCCTCTTTCTTTAGACATTAATTTTTAAGCCGGTTGGTGCTTTGGCCTTTCAGGCACCTGTGAACTATGTTTGTTGGTATATTGACAGAAATTATGTTTTTTATTTCATTGACACTCGTGGTGATGATGGTCATCTATACCCTGATGTGCACTTGGGTTCTCGCATTTTCCTTTGTTGGTGCCTTTCACTTATGTTTTCAAACTTCTCACTTTTTCTTAACCTCCACGCATCTATGTGGCATGACAACGATGAACGTTCGTTCTCTCCTATGTTTTGATTAAGCCTGCTGTACTGTATATAGTGTATTTATTCTTATTATGTTTCAATGCTTTACAGATTCCCCTAATGAAGAGCTTCTCTTAACAGCCCGAAACGCATTGGGATTTTTAATGACTACTTATGCTGATGTAAAGCATTCACATCTTGATTTTGTGAAACTCTTTTGCAAATGTCGTGAATAAACCAATTTGCAACATTTTCTTCACTTGAAGTTTGGAGTATTGGATTCATTGAATAACGAAGAGGACTTTGGTTAATAGTTTATATTTTGTGATTTGTAACATTTGGTAAGCTATTGGACAATTCTGTTGAAACGCCTTGAGTGACACCCTTGTGCACTGGGTATCCCCAGATAGTTATTTGGGGTTTCTCCTCATTACTTTCTAAAAGTGGAATTTTCAAAAATTTAATTTAAAAAACATCTTTAGTAAAAGATGTGTTGTTAAATTCTGAGTTCAGAGAGCCTAAATGTTATTTTTCTATCTTATCTCTATGGGAAGATATGCTTGTAAAATGTTACAAAGCATTCCCCATTCTGTCCTATGGGGCGAGATAGCTTTCAATAGTGAAAAACGAAATTGGCAGTATTTTACTATCAGGACATGTTACACACATCAGTACATGTCCTGCCTTTCAAATACACTGCACCCTGCCCAGGGGGGTACCTTGGGCCTACCATAGGGATGTCCTATATGTAAGAAAAGGGAAGGTTAGGGCCTGGCAAGTGGGTACATTTGCCAAGTCGACATGGCAGTTAGCAAACTGCGTACAGGCATTGCAGTGGCAGGCCTGAGACATCTTTTTGGGGATACTAATGTGGGTGGCACAATCAGTGCTGCAGGCCCACTAGTAGTATTTGATTTACCAGCCCGGCACACCCAGTACACTTTACTAGGGACTGACCAGTAAATCAAAATATGTCAATCAGGGAGAACCAATCATAACAATTCACACCGCGAGCATATGCACTTTAGCACTGATAAGCAGTGGGAAAGTGCCCAGAGTCTTGAAACCAACAAGTCAGGAAAAAATAGGAGGAAAAAGCAAAACATTTGGGGATAACCCTGTAAAAAGGGCCAAGTCCAACACAACCCCCTTCCAGCCTAAAGCCAGGGTATACCAATCCATACCTCAATGGGCTTCCCTGCTTGGGACGATAGAACATGGAACCTGGCCCACAAGGGCAGGTGTCTATTCCCGTTCTACGCCTTCCTGACCTAGTTGGATCCCTCTATCCATACTCTCAGGGCCCACTAAGCTAATGCATGGGGAACCCTTCTCCTCACCCGTGGACCCGATCTGTGCAGCTCCTAAACTTACTTTGCTCACAGATGTGTTCCAACAGGCAGACAGTACCCACATGGCTAACACAGTGGTGTGGCCCAGTCCACCCTCAGGGTATGACTCCTGCCCTCCTCCCAGGGGCAACTCTGTCCACCAAGACAGCAAGCCACAGTGGGCAATGACAACTGTCAGTGATGATAGCCAGGCCTCATGCCTTTCAGTCCTCTCTAACCTCTGTGGCATTAGAAAGTGGGGGGTGGTAGCGCCAGGTGGGGGGTGGTAGCGCCAGGTGCCTGACACCTTTTGTCCACTTTCCCTCCTGCCAAGTCAGGTATGGCATCCTGACACTGGCCCAGGGCCTGTACCCTGCGGCTGGACATGAGACTAGGGTGGGCTCTCCCACACCCTGTCTTCCTCCCTGAGGCTCTGCACCTTCCCACTTGGAGCGGTATCCCCAGAAGACAATTTGGTAGGGGCACTGTTAGCAGTCACCCCTTCCTCCAGGTCAGGTGGACACCCTGAACCTGGTCCTCCAACCCAGGGTCTGTACCCTTAGGCTGGACCTGTGCGTGGCAATCCAGCACTTCCGGGGGAGTGCACCATTACCTCCCAAGGAAAACACACTCCTCATGAGTTGTACGAGAGTCTACCTGGCGCAGGTTTCCAGCCTCCTGTCCACTTGTGACAGTGCATGAAGGCCTCACCAGTGTCAGTCCAGGGGTGCTCTGACGTCAGAGCTAGAAACCCTTGACCCACTGGTCCTTCCACTGGGGACATCGTCCCCCTCACCCTTTTCCCTGGAATCATGCACCTTCCCCACTAGAGCAGTGCAGCCAGACACCAGAACTGGTGGGATGCTTGCTACATTAGTCCTCCACCAGTCCACCTGACACTTTGGGATCCCCCTCAGGGAATGGTCTCTCAGTACAGACTAGGCCACCCTCCTGGTGTTCACTCATGGAACCAACCTGGCCTGGGGACTGGGTTTCAGGCACCTTGGGAAACAGCCTACTCCCACTCCCACTGCTTCTCCTCTGAGATAGGCCGTGGGACCCTACACCCCTCCCACTACTCCAGGACCTAGCTGGGATACCACAAAACTCCCCTACCTCACTTGATTGGAGAAAACCTTAGTCACCCCCAGAAGCTTCTTCAGACCCTATGGAATCCACCAAAAGGTCAACATCCAGTGCAAGCTCCCTGGGGTCAGATAACTCACACTCCACTGGCCGTTGGCATAGCTCTGGAAAACAGGGACTTATAATAAGCTCTCCAACAATTGAATCACGCAGACCCACACAAGTGTTGACCAAGCTACTCTTTGCCTCACTATCCAGTGCCTCACACGCATACCTCACGTCACCCTCCTGAAACTGGCAAAACAGTGTCTGACTGTTTCAGTCACTCAACCCACACACTTCTTTGCGGTCTCCATACTCACATACCAAGGCTTCTACCATGGGGGAACCACTCTCCCCGCATTTAGAGTCAGTAGAGTGTCAAGGGGGTTGGTGTAAGAGGCTAACCAACTTGTATATGTATCTTGATAAAGCACAGTGCACTTTAAATCAGTTTACATGTTTTTAATAGAGATTTTAAAAATAATTCTTGATTGATATCCGATTGTGATTATATAAGGAAGTTTAGAGTGACAGTGACGGAGATTATCATTTACTGTTTTTTAATGTAACTCGTATGAATTTTTAGATGAGTAGAATGTTAAATAATGTTGTGCTTTTTGATATACCATGTTCTGTGCCTTTTTTTTTTATCATGTTGGATATGAGATACCATTTGTGGATTTTTTGTTGTTAAACTGTATACTTTTATGATTCTTCCGAATCGAATAAACTTATTTATGATGATGATGATGATGATGAGTCAGTGGAGTGTCCCTCCCACCATTAGGAATATGAACCCCTGTGTCAGTTCCCAATCCACCTTAGGGACACAGTGCACCAATGGAGCTACCTCATAGGTCTGAACCCCTTGGTGTATGTCAACCCCCTCCTTCAAGTCAGGCGCCACACCTCTGGGTGTGTGTACTACTCACTCGGCACTAGACACTACATTGTTGCTGCCACCATCTGAGCTGGATTCTACCTCCAACTCAGCCAAGTTAACTTCATGAGCTAACACTTTTCCTTTTTCTTGACTAAGACACTCATGGCCTCAAGTCTCTCGAGCTCCATATCAAGCTCTCTCATTCTCAATTCATGTGCCAAAAGCAACTTCCTTTCTTCCAAGGCACAGGTGTTCTTGCTCTCCTCTGCCTTTAATCTCATGACCTCCAATTCATGATCTTTGGCCCTTTGCCTTTCTTCCAAATCCTCTGGAGACAAAATTCATGGAAGAATGATTTCTGTCAGCCATAGAGGCTTCTCTCTGAACAGGCCAATCATGGGATCTGAAACCATACCCACCCTGAACCCTAACAATTCCCTTGCACTCGAATTCCAATATCCATCCTAAACCCCAAAAAATTCCTTGCCTCCCAAAATCCCATACCCACCCTAAAATTCCCTTGTCACATAAAAACCCATACTGATCTTAAATCCTAAAGCTACCCTTGCCACCCAAAAATCCATACTCACCCTAAACCCCAAAAATTCCCTTGCCACCCGAAATCCCATACACACTCTAAACCCTAAAAATCCCTTGCACCCAAATTCCCATACCCACCCTAAAAATTCCCTGTCCACCCAAAATCCCATCCCCACCCTAAACCCTAAAAATTCCCTTGTCACTGAGATTCCCATACTCACCCTAAAACTTCCCTTTCCATCCAAAATTCCATAACCACCCTAAACCCTAAAATATAGTCAAAATACATTAATTTGTTTTAACATTATTTCCTACGGGGCTCTCTTTTAATTACGTGCCTCTGTTACTTTCAATAGGTGGGTGTTGCAGTACCTGTGGTTGTCCATGTGAGCTACTGGACTTACTTAAGGTGTGAATTGCAGTACATTTATTACTCCTTTGAGGCCTTTTTGGCTACTATAAATGTAAATTTAAATATGCATTTTTCCCATAGCATTGGCTTACTCGTTTGTTGGTGAGTGGCTGTCCCTCCCTAATCCCCTCCTTAATCCTCTCAGAAGCCCTTCCATTTAGTAGTAAGTATTCCCCCTTTCCCAGTCATCCCCTGGTCCCTCCCACAATTACTAACAAGTAGTAAACTTAGTTGTTTGAGAATCTCCCCAAAGAAAAGATATGAGATGTGGAGATTTCCACTTGTAGGTCTCTTAATTGCACTGTGTAGCAAGTAAGTAGTACTGCTCTAGTTATGCTTTAAGTGCTACAAAATATAGTTTGTGAATCAGGCCTGTACTCTTTAGGGTGGTAATGTTGGGTTTTATTACCACTGGGTCTGTGTATTTTGCCTGGGACCACAGGTATTTCCAGATGGAAAACAAAGCTCTATAATTAGGTATGTTCGACATGCCGTTTATTAGAGAGTGGCCATTCCCCTAAAAACTTGTAAACAAACACTAAATAGGCAACTTAAAACTTGTTTGGCAAGGTAATCATCAAGGGACAAGGAGATCTTTGAGCACCCCAGTCTGTAAAAGGCTAGGGCATCTGAGGCAGACACTGGAATTTCCAGTCTGTGGAACAGAACACTCTGTCTGAGAGTTGAAAGCCAGCAAATACAATGGGAGGGAGCAATCACAGATCAAGAAAATGTCTGTGATGCTGTGACCTACAGACAGCTTGCTTGTAGGATATACATAGTCGCTAAAAAACAGAAATGTTACAGGGACTTTACAGTTAGGTTGACGTTTTACCCGCACAAAAGCATAGGAATTAAACAGTTATAGTTATAGTCATGTTAAGAAACTATAACTTGTGGCCTAAAGTTGCTCAACGACATGAGTATTGTTTTTTTAGATAAGTATGACTAAAAGTATAACTGCTGAATTTCTATGGTTTTGTGTGGGTAAAATTAAACCTAAGTATAAAATCCCTGTAACCTTTTGTTTTTAAGTGAATTTCTAATGATTTTTAACATAAAGTGATATATAATTACCATACGTCCGTACAATCATCTCATGCATGGCAGGCCCTACGGCCATGTGCCCCGCATACACCCACAACAATGTTGTGCACGGTGTTTGGTGTGTAAGTGGGTGTATTTTTTTCCCCTTGGGTTTTCCGATCTGCAGATCCATTGTAGATTTACACTGGGGGCCGTGCTGAGTGCCACAGTGGATCTGCGTTTCAGCCCCCCAAAATGGGCAATTTCAGCCCATGAGGGGTCCCTGAGAGACCGAATGATGGCCCCAACTTTCCTTCCAGGCTGTGGCCAGCCAATCAGCAGTAGCGGCTTGTGATGGGAGTGCTGTGGGGCGGAGGAGGAGCTAGGTTGGGGCTAGTAAACTACAGAATACAGCCCAACGAAGATAAGTAAACAAATAAATGAATAAAACTCATTTTGTTGCGCGCGCTGCATTGCCAAATGCAATGCAGCGCGCGCAACAAAATGAGTTTTATTCATTTATTTGTTTACTGACCTCTGTTTGGCCGTATGCCGTAGTTTACTACCCCCCACCCTGCTCCTCCCCTGCCTGCCCCACCGCCCTGCAGCACTCCTACCATGAGCCGCTACTGCCAATCTGGATCTTGCTTTTGCCCCCGGTCTCACAGATTTCCCGCGGGTGGATCCACAAAGGATTTGTGTCCCTAGATATCTATATTTTTCTTTCTGAACAGATTTACACAAAATTACAGAAAGGGCTCGTTCTAGACCAAGAAGCACCTTTCTGCAAAATTTGGTGTGATTCCGTTCAGCGGTTTGGGCTGTAGTCTAAAAACTGCAAAATACCCATAGACTTACTTGGGGAAAAAGCGTTTTGGGACACCCCCTTTTTCTCGGCCCGCTTGACGAATCACCCTGAAACTTTCCAGACAGCAGCTGAAGTAACTGGTACACTAGTTTTGAACATTTTGTGAAGATTCATCAAACGGCGCCAAAGTTATTAGCAAAACAAAAATGCTTCATCTATGGGCAAAGTTGGTCCTAACTATAACTACCTACTGGCTAGTAGGTAATATATATAACTCAATCATCATGGAGTCTAGATATATATATGAGTTTGCGATGTTTCTCTTTAGATAGGATTTTTTCCTTTTGTCAATGTAAACGCAGAAACTATGCCACAGATGTACAAACATTAGGAATACAGATTTCCTAATTTCTTTCTGAATCGCAATTAGGAAATCGGTATTCCTAATGTTTGAAACGGAATTCTTTGTGGGTCGCAAATTTACCTACCTTATGAATGTTAATGAGGTAGGTTGCAGTTTTCCGACTCATAAGGAGCAGTGGCGGCTCCTCTGCTATGGCGGAGGAGCATCGCTCCACTACTTTTAAGTAGTGCAAAGCAAAAACATAAAATGATAATAACTTTGCGTTATTATCATTTTATGCTGCTTCCTGCTGCTTTTCCGGCAGGTGGGTGGGGGGGCTACTCTGCTCTTAGAGCGGGGGAAGGGAGGAGTGGTTTGCCCACTCCTAAGTGCTGAACGACCGTTTGGTTGGCCCTCTTGGGCCGCCCAAACCGGTCATGTGCACTTTCCCAGTTCTCCATGCAGGCAGCATTACAGCCTACACGGAGAACAAGCCCAGGCTCCCATTCCTGGTTGAGCGTCCAAAACCAATCACAACACTGCATTGCAGCATTGTGATTGGTCAGAAGAGCCAGGGTACCTACCAATCACGAAGGGTCCTGGTGCAACAGTTAGTTCATTTATTTATTTTTGTTTAAAAAATATGTGCGACCTCCGCACAAACTCGCCACCCGCGACTTACCCGCCTCACAACCCGCAAGCCTTGCCGGCCACCGCTAACTAGGAATCACAGCCATCACACGGATGGTGGCCTGCTGAGGTCAGCAAACCACCATGTCTGTGATTGCTTTTTAATGAAGCAATCTTTCTCTTTTAAATGCAGCACTTTATCCTCAAAGAAAAACAGGATGCATTTAAAAAGAAGAAAACCTTGAAGCTTCCCTTTTTAAGAGTAGGCAGTGGTCTGTGGGACCACTACCTGCTCTTAAAAAATATTTTTATTTACTCCAGTACTGGAATTTACAGGGTACCCACACCCTACAAAGCAGAACTGGGGTACTCCCCACCCCACAACCTACACATAACAGGGTACACACCACCCTGTGGAATAGGACTGGGGCACTCACCACCCCACCATCTACACGTAACCGGGCACACATCACCCTGTGGAACAGAACTGGGGCACTAACTGCCCCACAACCTAACATAATAGGGAAAAACACTTCCCAATGAACCAGCACTGGGGCTCTAACTGCCCTACAACCACCGTAATACCTCACAAGGTCAACGTAAAAGGGTACACACTTCCCCCCACAAAACAGTATTGTAGCAATTGAAAAAGAGCAAAAAGGAAGTCTTTCACTATGGTGAGCGATCTCTCACCTGAGGTCACCACTCAAAACTCCACTCAGGTACCCGCATCCAATGCGATGTAGGGAAGACATGACACCTGAGTCTCTTTAGTGTGCTCTGGCAGAAACACCTAATCGTGACCCAAAAGTACTATTTTCGTTTCAGCCAACTGTGCAAAGTCCTTCTCCCTTTCTTGCCACACCGGCTCTACACCACTGGGGGCACATGCGAGACTCACCATGCAGGCCGATGACTTTTGGAGGCTCGTCCGTCTCTCAAGGGAGAATAGAAGTCACAAGGGTTCCAGGGCCTCTGGAGCACAGCTGGTTTCAAGATGCCCTGGCTGGGCGGGCTGGGTACAGTGAAGATGTGCAGCTGGGCAAAGGCGTGCAAAGATGAACCTCACGGTCAGGGGCTGGCACCTTGGAGTGATGATTCTAGAGCTGCTGGGCTACTGCTGAGGTGAGTCTCTAAAGTCCTGATGTCTCTCGACAGGTGCTGACTCGCTGTAGAGTTGGAGTCCGCCTATACTCGACTTTGTAGGTTTTTTCAGCAGGGGGTCCTGTACCCCAGGTATTTGTGTCTTTCAGCTCCGGTGGACTTGCTGCAGAGACTAAGCTGATCCTCCAGAGCAGGTGTACATTGTGCTAGTATCGGGGACGACAGTCGGGCTGGGGAGCTGGACGACGCCGGACCGGACTTCGCTGTTTTTGGTGCCTGTGGCTGAAGGGAGATAGTATATCTATGTCAAGGGAATTCTTTGGCAAATTGTGAAGTACTGATGACCTTGCAGGATTTGTGGAGGACACAACGTGACCAGACGAGTTGGAGGACGGCGATTGTCGAATTCTGTTGCAGACAGGAGTTTGCGCCCAAAGTCCACCAAGAGGTCTGCAGTTCTCAGTCCAACAGTGTTTCTTTGTTTGTCTTCTTCTTGTGTCCATGAAATCCAGTTTCAGGGTCTGGGGATTCCACCTAAATACTGAATTACTAAATACTGAAAATGTACTTCACCTCGCCTCCAGCACCTGAGGGCTGGAGTTGCTTAGGGTGGTACACCTCCTACTCTTTTTTCATTTTCCAGCCTGTCTTCCTTCCAAAAGAAGTGAGAACAGGAGGAAGGGCCCTCTCCTTCTATCAGGAGAGGCTAGGGTCAAGTTTTAAAGGCGGCAAGACCTTTGAAGCTTCCCAACACAGATGACTCTTCCTGACTGGGGAGAGGTGTGAACACCTCCACCCAGGACAGGCATTGTTTACGACCTCTAAGCTTGAAGGATCTCACCCTATGAGGTCAGAACGCTGTCTGATGGTGACAGGCTGGCTTAGGCCAGTCAGTGAGCACACTAAGGGTTGATCGGTTTCTATGTGCAATTATTAATAAATCTGACACTGGAAAAAGTGTAGGTTTATTAAGACAATATATTTGGTACCAAACATCCCATAAAACAGTGAAGCTATCATGGGTTAGGTCAACTCGTAATGACGACTATCCAGCCCATGTACTCCTTATGTGTTCCCTGTTCACTTACAACATCCAAGAATTGACATGGATATTGCAGGGGCATATCTGCTCATACAGATATGTCCTCACAGGAGATCTGGGGCACCTTACCTTAGGACTATAAGGCTTGCTATAGGGGTGTCTTACCTATATCCCATGCAGTATCTGTGGACATGGCACATAATAATGTCGTCCATGTCGACTCTTGCGTTTTGTGTGTACCAAGGCACACAGTCTGCAATGGCAATGCGCATGGCCTTGGCGAGGGGACCTTAGGGTGTCTCGATTCATGCTGCTACCCTGGGGTCCCTCTTTAGTGCCAATGCCCTGGGTACCATTTACTAGGGACTTTCAAGGGTTACTGAAGCTATGACAATTGGGAAACAAAATATACAGTTTAGGGAAAGTGCTTCTGGTACAGGGAACCTGGTCAGAAGGGGCCTTGTGCATTTCCAGTTGAAATTACATTATTGTCCAGGTAAAAAGTGGGTACTAACCATGTCCAAAAGAGTCACTTTCCGACAGCTAGCATTCCAAAGTGGTAAATAAGAATCGAGGGCAGTTGTCAGGCTTGGATCTCACTGGTAAGGGTGAGCTATAATCTCCTTTGTAGAGAAGAGAATGATGGTTGGGAAAGATGCAGAAGGGTAGCGTCTGATAAACAGGAACTTACCTGCATCCCTCTTTTAGAACCATAGGTGATTGCCCTACCACAGTTCAGCATATTTTGGAAACGCCTTTCCCTTGCACATATGTCCTACATTTCTTAGGAATGACATTAGCATCATCTAATTCAAGGACTGATGGATGGAGAAGGACAGACCGTATCTTAGAGTTTCAAAATACAAGACAGACTTGATTGGCACACAGCAGTGGGTGGTGCTGGGGCAAGCACCAAGGGGGCTTAGGGTTCTGCAAGGAATACCACAGATAGCCTGCTTACCAGGAGAGCTAAAGAAAAGGGTCTCTTTATTCATGAGAATGGGTGCCTCCTGACCAGTTGCCTGGTTATTATTGTCATGAAGGCTATGCTGATCACGTTTGACCAAGGCACAAATAATATAACATCCATTTTTTAAGGTCAGAGCAGTGTCATGGTTTACGCATAATGCCAACTCTCGGTGGAGCTGAACTCCTTCTGCCTGGGGTAGAGTGATAGAACATCAGCTGACCGCTAGTTGCTTTTCGCTATCTTGATGTGGCATGTTTCCAGGAGGTAGTACAGCATCTTGATGTACCTGGACTCCATGCTTTGCAGGCCTAGTTCCTTGGGCTTGCGTTCACCGCTACTTGCTTGCACCATGCTCCTCTCGATCTGTTGAGTGGTGTTCACTCCATTTGGAACACCATCACACTTAATCTCTTGGGAGCAGTGGGGTGTAGCTGCCTCTGTTCCGCAGTCTTTCTTCTCTTGAGGACTCAATTAGATGATGTTTGCAACAGGAATGTTTAAAATGTTCCTGAAAGCCATTTTTAAAAACGGATTTATGTGACCTACCTAGACGTTTTCTTGGATCAACTTCTAATTTATTAAAACAAATCTACATGTTGGGGTCTATCTTTAGCATTGCACATATTTTGTATGTATATATATGTCTACTTGAAAGCACAAGGTCCTTGTTATGTTTCCTACCACCTTGTCAAGGAGAGTTAATAATAATAGCCCGGGTTAATTCCTTCAGGTGCTTAATTGACTACTAATTTGTTGATCTTGATGATGATGCTTGTTTTGGTCAAACACGGAGGCCCTTGACCCCGCAGGTCTGAGAAAGCTGTATACAATCTAACATTTACGATCCTACATGTATGTTTGTCCTTTGTGGATTTATAAGTCGCTGACTGCTCATTCTACCTGCATCAAAGAATTGAATCTCACCAGTAGATGGTAGATTAGAAGACCAATCTGACAGTGCTGTGAAACCATTTGTTTGGCATTACAGTGCTATACAAATCTCTTGTAACGTGACAAACCAGTTAATTTCCCTTCCAGTTTGATATTCCTGTGAAGCAGAGGTTGCCTTAATGCTGTCGCGGGTGCCATACTTTGAGGAAACTTAATCCTCTGATCCATTCTCTTATCTCTGCTAGTACTCCTACTCAGCACTGACTGTATTTTTTATTTTTACTAGGCTCTTGTTCCAGACATAAGAACTCAAATCAGATTCCACCTAAGATCAATTTCCAAATTAGAAACAGACCAAACCTCCTCATTGCCACCAGTCTGCATTGCCAGACTGTTTAGCTATCATTCTGTTTAATAGAGTATTTGCTTTCAGTCTTTTTAATAGAAATGCCTATCAGTTTTGAACAATCTTCCTTAGACACCAACTGCACATCTTAGGAAGGGTCAGAAGGGAACCAGATCGGCATACAAAGAACCCGGTATCGTTTTTAATAGCTATGAGGTTTTTCTTCCATTTTTACCCTTGTTCAAAGTTCACAAGCTTCATTGATAAAAACATTCAAGCAGTGTCTTGCAGCCCTCCCAGAATCCATCATTCTCTGGTGGCCAGCAGGCCTCCCAGAATGCATCACTACTTAGAGAGCAGTGGACTATGCTGACGGCCTTAGTGGCGGTGCTGCAAGATGTGTTGCCCTGTTGGCTCTCTGACAACAAAGTCCACAAATTGTTTAGTTTTTGTAAAAATAGAGGGGCATATTACCAACAACTAGCGATAATTATCGCTATGTTGGTTTAGCGGCGATATTTTTATCGCCGAGCTGCGGCGATTTTTATCGCTTAGGAACCTTGCTATTATCAAGGTATATCTCCTAAGCGATAAAAATCGGCCGAAATGCATGAATATCGCTGAAAAGTCAGCGATATTCATGCATTACCGAGCTAATGCTCTTAGCCATGTTATCCACCTCCCATTGGATAACATGGCTAAGAACTGCTCAGGGGCAGGTGTTAGCTTTTGGAGATGTTCGCGCTTAGCGCGAATATCTCCAAAAGTTGGTATTAGGAGATAGCGATGTTAGCGACTGTTTCCAGTCGCTGACATCTTGACACGCCCACTTTGCATGTCATTAGTGATAAATATCACTGACATGCAAAGCGGGCCCAAGATGGTCGCTATCCCCTACTAGCTGTCGCTAACTGGTGTTAGCGACAGCTAGGTAATAGGGAGATAATTTTATCTCCGCTTTCTTGACTTTTAAAGCCAAAAGAGCGAAGATAAACCCCCTTGAGAATATGCCCCAGAGTTCAGGGGTTTGTTTCCCTTGGTTAACTTACAGGTACTTCTTACCGTACCAAGCCTTCCATAGAACAGCTGTGGAGCCTCTCTCCATGCATACAGCAGGCATACTGCAGTAAGCAGCAGAACATGCACAGCATAGGTACAGAATCAGTAGCAGTTGTGTAAGCTTTCCTTTCAAATAATGACCGTGTTGAAGCAAATCAGCATTGCATTTGCATCCAGACGCCTCATTGGATCGCACAAGATTGTTAAAAGCAGGAACATGTAAAGAAATAATGATGCAGGACATTATAGAAATGATGCACATGAAAACGATGAATGCAGGAGCATGGAAAGAAAAGATAAATGCAGGAACATGTTATGTTATGTTAAAGGGTATTTATAAAACGCACGGCTACTCAGGGAGAGTGTCCCGGCGCTTATGAACCTCGGAGCTGGACTGTTGCTGTCCCTGAATGGGGTGGATAAAACCTTAGGGTTGTTGCTGGAACAACCAGGTTTTCAGCATCTTCATAAAGGTAAGTAGATCCGACACCTGGCAGGAGGTTCCAGACTCGGGCAACCTGAAATGAACGGTGCGGCCTCCAGTGCGGGTGCGGGAAAAGTTAGGGACAACTGCCTGATGCCGTGAAGGCGACCTCAGGGTTCTGGCGGGGACATAATGTGAGCCTCTCCTTCTCAGATAGTGTGCGCCCGTACCTTGAAAAGCCTTAAAAGCCAAAACCAAGGCTTTAAAGCAGATTTTTTGTCAAACGAGAAGCCAGTGCAAAGCCTTCCGATGAGGTGAGATCCGAGCTCTTGGTCCAAGCATGAGGACCGCCCTGGTTGCCGCATTCTGGACCACCTGAAGTCTATTCAGTAGGTACTCCGGAAGCCCTAGGTATAAGACATTTACATAGTCCAACCTTGAGACAATGATGGCTTGGACCACAGTTGTCCTGTGGGTGAGAGGCAATAGGGGGAGAATTTCCTTGAGCACCTGCAGAAGGCCAAAACAAGTTCCTGCGACTGACTGGATTTGGGCTTTTATGGACAGGGTGTCATCCAACTTAAAATCCAGGTTCTTGACCGTGTTAACCGAGGGGAGTGGACATGTCTGATGGCCACAGTTGTTTCCACCCGTCCCAAGAAGAAGAGCCGAAGAAGTTTATCTCTGGGTTACATTTAAGTGGATTCTCTCTGAGCCATGTAAAAACCCCTGTCAAGCATTTGTTGATCTTCTCCCCTACAAAGTCCTCGCCCTTATCGCATGTAAACAGAAGCTGCGTGTCGTTCGCTTAGGAGGTTATTGTCTCACTGCAAGCCTCAGCTAGGGGAGCAAGGGGGGACATGTAGAGGTTGAAAAGTGTGGGGCTCAAAATAGAACTCAAGGGGACACCCACCTTCTTAGGGGGAATGGGAGCGACGAAAGAAGGGGACCAGACCTCTTGGTATCTATCCTCCAAAAAGGAGGAGAACAACTTAAGCAGCTTGCCACCCAGGCCGTACTCCTGTAATCTATGCAGGAGTCGGTCATGTGGCACGGTATCAAAAGCAGCGAAGAGGTCCAGCAAGATCAACGCCGCTTTATCTCCTTTATCCAGCTTCTCCTTGATGGACTCAGTAAGTTTGAGCAGAGCTGTCTCAGTGCTGAAATTGGATCTAAAACCGGACTGGTTCTGATGGAAAAGGTTATCAGTTTCCACGTAATCTGTGATGACTGAGTTCACATATTTCTCTAGGGCTTTATAAAAGAACAGAAGGAGTGAGGTAGGGCTATAGTTGGATGCCACCAAAGGGTCAACAGAAAGGCTTTTTTAGCATAGGCAGAATGTTGGCATTTTTCCACCTGCATGGCACCTGGCCATTCCTCAGTGAGGAGTTAAGGACAATATTAGCAGCTGGGTTAATTACCTCGCCCACCGAGGCCAGCACTTTTGCAGGGCAGGGGTCCATGGGGGATCCTGACTAAAGGCCTTTCATAATCCCCAGGGAAATCTCCATTAGAAGAGGGGGGAAACTAAACTGCATTAGAGATGGGCCCTCCATGGGAGCTAAGATTCAGCAGCAGACAGCTGTGCTGTTTGGTAGGCTTCGACCTAAGAAGTTAATATTACTTGAAGACAGTGCACAGCTTATTCATGGCAATGACACAGGAAATAAATAGCTTTATAACTGGATAGAGAAATCACTTTACTCTCCTGGCCAAAGGGGCAGGCATAATGAATGGTACATGTTGACGTTTGGTGCACAAACTAGCGACAGGTGCATATACCTGTTGCTCAAAGGCTTTTTGTTTTAGTTTATTAACATTGTTAAAGTCGTAGCATCTAACATCACAAGAACTGCTTTTCTAGGTCCACTATCGTTTCTTTACACATTCCTGCATTCCGCAATTCTTTTTATGTTCCTGGCTTCGATATTTCTTGCATGCAACATGCAAAGGAATTATATATACAAGAATATGCAAATAAAGGATAATGGCAAGCATATGTAAAGAAACGATGCAAGCAGGAACATGTCAAGAAATAGTATGTATATGCAAGAACTTGTAATGAAATGAGGAATACAGGAACAGGCAAAGAAGTGGTACATGTAAAGAAATTCTGAATGCAGGACAATACAAAGAAATGATAACTTGCAAAGAAGTGATGAAGAAAAGAACATCTTAATGCAGGAGAAATGCAGTAAAATGTAAAGGGATGATGAATGCAGGAACATGTAAAGAAATGATACATGCAGTTGGACATGCAAAGAAATGATGAATGCAGGAACATGTAAAGAAATGAAAAATGCATGAAAGTGTACAAAAATGTCGAATGCAGGAAAATATGAAGAAATAATGAATGTTTGAACAGACAAAGAAAAGATAGATGCAAAGAACTGATGAATGCAGAATACAGAAATTGAGAAATGTAAGACCTTACAAATAATTATTGCAGCCAGGAACATGTAAAGAACTGCTGAATGCAGGAACGTGTAAAGAAACAATAGTGAACCTATGAAAGGTATTCTTGTTCTGAAATCTCTTGTGATGTTAGATCCTACTACTTTCACAATGTTAATAAACTAAAACAAAAAGCCTTTGTGCAAAAGTTATATGCACCTCTCACTAGTTTGTTCACCATACGTCAACATGTATCATTCATTATGGTTGCCCCTTTGGCCAGTCTGGGATCTGGAAAAAGATAACGCAGTGCGTAAGGAAACGTGTCTATTTATTTGTCAAATATGCAGAACACCGGCAGTGAGACAACTTGTGGAGAGCAGATGGAGTTTCATATAACAACCATGGAGGTTCTGTGGCATGGCAAGGGAGTATGAGGTAAGGACAATCAAAGCCAACCATTGGCAAACAAATTGTAGGAGGAGAAAGGGGCTTCTGGATATTTTTCTAGTTTACCCTGGACAGAATAAGCTGGCGCAGGTAATTAGAGAGCCTTTACTAAGGACCATGAAGTGACACCATATGTATCTATGTGTGGAGGGGGCTATGGGACTTCTAGTTACACTTTAGTGAAGCTAGATGTGGGTGATTGGCATCCACCAGGTTATTACTGCCATTTTGTGCAGCATCCTCCCGCTATTTTGTTTCTTTCGTAGGGAGGTGGCTCAATTGTTCTTTTTATGCTTTGGTGTTCCTAAGTTTATTCCTAAAATGTCCCTATGTAAGGCAAATTTGCCATACACGGTCTACACAGAGTTCTATAATTTACATCATTGTTATCTGTTTTGCTGCAGCAGTTTGTCCAGGTAAACACTGATAGTGTGGTTGTAAGTTGTACTATCACTTGATCCCTAAGTGGACAAGCAAGCTCGCAATTCTTCGAGACACACTTAGTTGTAGAATCTGGATATCCTAATGTCTGGTGGAAGCTTCAAGAATCTGTAGATGCAGAAAGGTGAATTAGTAGTCCTCTGATCATCTCTATACAGCCTTTGTTGATCTGAGAGCTGCTTTTGATTTAGTCCCAAGAGTAAACTATGGTCAACTCTGGAATGGTTCGGAGTAGACCCCACTCTATTGGATTCCGTATTAGGCTCCACAAAGGAAATTACGTCCAAGTAAGATGGGGCACAGGAGAAGCTCACGGGTCGTATTCCTGTCGCCTGTAGTGTATGGCAGGGATGTGTTCTTGCTCTGACTCTCTTCTCCCTCTACATAAATGATGTGACCAGTTTCCTTTTATCCTGCACGCATGCTTGTCCTAAATTGGACGGATGATCAGTTCCTGCACTTTTATTTGCGGACAATACTGTGTTACTTTTGTGCACTCCTGCTGGGGTTGCAAAACCTATGAACCAGTTTTTCTGATTACTGCATTTCCCTTGGTTAGGAAGTTAATTCTTGCAAAACCAAAATAATAATGGTTTTAAAAGCTCACAAGTCTTTCAATGGGTGGTTTTCCATGTGCGGGTCCAAACTTCAAGAGGTAGAGAACTTTGACTATCTTGGAGTGAGGATAGACACATCTGTAAAATGGAAAGCACATATCGTATAATCAGAATTGACTCTCCTTCATTTTGCCTTTGCAGCAGTCAATCGTTATAAAGCCACTACCCTCAAAACTGTATCCCCAGCCATCAAGATCTACGCCGACAAAGTGCAACCTGCCTCCTTGTATGGAGCAGATCTGTGGTGAGTAGGACATTTGAGCAGGCTGATCACTAGGGAGAACAGTTTCATTAAATCTTTGCTTAAACTCCCAAAAAACACTCCTTTATATTATGATGCGATTGGAAATATGACTAGACTGAAAACCAAACTATACTGGCTAAGATTGGGGTCTACCCTGGAGCTGGATATTTTTAGAACCGTACTTTCGGAGGTTTTCAGTCCAAGAAACAGTAATACTGTTCCTTGGCTTCCTTATATTAAGGGACTTTAATATAAAATGTGCAAGTCCGTAGGAGTAAAAATACCCACATAATTTACCGAACTCTGTACATTCCTTGCAGATTGCTGCACAATTGTAGAAGCACCATATGAAGAATAGAACTTGGGGACAACAGGGGTCTTGCTTTGTTTACATGATCTAAACGAGGTGAGAAGCGAAATGGGGGGCTATGTACAGGACAGGTTACAAATGGAATGAGAATGCCGAACTAAAGAGCGAGAGGGTTATTATTGGTAGGAGTTTTTCTACAAATAACAGTGAGATAAGAAAGCCCCGACCAGAAATAGTAGTGTTATATGTAGAAACTAGCGAGATCCATGAGGTTCAAGAAAACGGATATAGCCTTAATGAATTTATTTCATAAATTAGGAAAGGGAATGGAATGTTATTAATGAATACTGTAATGTGGGGATATGCCTTTGAAGAAAAGCATTGTGCAAGTGGTCAGCATCAACATGGAGTAAATGTGGGGCGGCTTTGAAAGGAGGGTTCCACCAAAGGTATAATGATAGAATAGCAAGAATATGGTGATAATTTAATATTGCATTGTAGAACTTGTGTGTATATATATATATATACATATGTCTCAGTGAAGATCAGAGAATGTATTATTACACAATGTATATATAAGAAACTGTAGATAATATTATCACTGATGTTGAAATGTCTCTGTTTAGGGAGAAGATATACAGTAATCCCTGAAACGTTAAAGACAACGCAAATTCTATGTCTTGACAAAGATGGATAAAGTTATATGAAAACCATCGAAACGTGTCGGCACTTTCCTTTTTGCAAAATCGAAAAACAGATACGCAAATAGTAAAATACTGATGTAGGCAATGTATTGATGGACGTATCTAGAAGTCAAAGTAGATGTGCACTTGTATTTGACAATAATAGTGTCTTACATGTTGTGTTGTCTTGATTATGCTGGTCATAATCCATTTCTGTGGATCAAAGTAGAAAGTGATATAAACTGTATAGGCTTATTGAATTGGGGTTTTAACCTTGAATTAGTATTGTTTTAACTGCAATTATTTTTAATGATGTATTGTGTATCATGAGCTCTGAAAACGTTTTTCTTGTATGATAAGAATATAATAGAGTTGAATCTATGTTGAGGGCAGGTGGATTTTTTGCATGCCAGCATTTGAAAATAGTGGGTCAAGGGAATATTTTTTACTGTTCCTTATATTAAGCAACAATTGGGGAAATTAGAACTGATCATATACACTCTCAATCAATAGAACTGTCAAGGAGAAATATTGCCCTACATATTATAATGCTAACATTCAAAACGCAAAGGTGGATGGGCTGGTTGATGAGTTTCTGTCCATCAGACCTACTCCAAAACTTGATTCATATATGGAAGTGTTTATTCCCGCTTATAAGGCTTAGAGTTGGTACACTGTTTTTACTTTTTTATTTATTCTTTTAGAGTTTTATATAGCGCAAACTAGACCCGAGACATCCGGTATCAGAGCGCTTTACATGAGACCTGGTTTCGTTACAGAAGGACACATTCATTTTTGTTAGGCACGGGTAGATGAAGAGATTTGCCCAGAATAACAGGTTGTTGAGCGTCATTGCCGAGACTCGAACCCGGTTCCCCCGCTTCGAGGTTGACAGCTCTAGACATAAGACTACATCCTCTCCCCGTTTGTGAATAGCTTTACCTCCAACTGGGATCATAGTACCCTGGAAACAGGAAACTGTTCCCTCTGCTCATACAAACTTGAGGATGTATGTCACATGTTATTTTTATGCCCAGCCTATGAGTGACCTAGGAGGGCTTGGATCAGACCTATTTGTATTACTCTGGGAGTAAAAAACTACAGAGAAGCATACCGCATTTTTCGAACAGATTGTTGTACTAGTATTGCACTAGGTCTTGGTAGCTATTTAAGCCATCTGGTGTAAAAGGAAAGCAGTGGGCTTGCAATCATAGTTTCAGGAAAAATTGTATTGACTGCTACTATGCTAACAAACTGAAGGCACCTGATTTTTACTTTTCAATGTTTTAATTTAAAAACAGAGGGAAACCTTTCATAAATATATGTAATGTATTTTTTAATGATTATATTGTCTATTTTATGTGTTTTATGGGCTTGCGCCCGGAATAAACATTATTGATGGTGATGTTGATAATAATCCAGTAGCTCTGAAAATCAATGGGGGCAAGTAGGTCCAGAGAAAGAAAAGCGATGAGTAGTTAGGTGCATGTGGATACAATAAAGAAATCCTCAGTAACAACATTTAAATGGGAATAAAGAGGCAGTGCCAAAGTAAGTGAATATGTTGTTTCTAAAGGCATTAGCCCAAAACAGACAGTCCCAAACAATTACGATAGGTCAAAGATATCAGTTAGTCTTTTGTAAGGGACCTGGAGGCAGATGTACGACCATTTTTTGAAGCCGCAAACAGGAATTTGGCCCGTTTGCGACCACAAAATAGGTCAGCCCCATGTACAAACCATATTTTGCGAGTCGCTAACCTATTAGCGACTCGTAAAATATGGTTTCTGACTTGCTATTGGGAAGGGGCGTGCCAACAACGTCCCTTCCTAATAGCGAGTCCATAACCTATGTATCATTGTTTTGTGTCCCCAATTGTGGCTGCAAAACACTTACAGTTTACCACCCTTCTCAAAAGGGTGGTAAGCCACTCGCAAACGGGAGGGGGAACCCTTCCCCTTTGTGAATGGGTACGTAAATATCTTTTAAGAGCAGGCAGTGGTCCAAGGGACCACTGTCTGCCCTTAAAAAATGAAACTGAAAAGTTTCCTATTTCTTTTTTTAATGCATCCTGTTTTCCTTTAAGGAAAACGGGATGCATTTTAAGGAAAAAAAACTGCTTTATTTAAAAGCAGTCACAGACACAGCAGTTTGCTGACCCCTGCAGGCCACCATCCCTGTGAGTGCTCGCCATTCCCAATGTGGTCGCAAATTGCGCTTGCCTCATGAATATTGATGAGGCATGCAATTTGCGACCCCTATTGAGATTCGCAAACAATGTCTGAGACACTGTTGTACATTAATATTTTTGCGAGTCGCAAATTGCAAAAATGAATGATCGTACATCTGACCCCTGAACTCTTGTCTACAAAGTACTACAGATTTTGCTCTTTGCTAATTATGACCATTTGTTCACAGACAGTTGCTTTCCTTCGTGCTACCCTCTGTGCATCCAAAAATGGCACAAGGGGCCAGATGTATTTAAGGTTTTTGCCCAATTTGTGTCTATGGGAAAATGTGTTCGTACATATAGTCCAAGATTTCTTAAGAACAAAATTGTCCGCTGCAGGGACTTGGACAATTTACTCTGTTGGCCATCCCATGATCTGATGCACATAGAGGACAATTCAATCTTCTCAAATCCCAGCATAACCTTAATAAAATTGATACTTCTAACAGCTAAATGTGCCTTGCATCAAGGCCTCCATTCAAGTCTAATAATCAATAGCAATGCAGATCTAGTGAGGCCCAAGGACAGTTTTAGAATCAAACCTTTTAGCAGGAAGCAGTTAATGCTCCAGCCAATGACCAAGATATCACAAGCATATAGACCCTGGGGAATAATCAGGCCATCTATCACTTTAAGCAAGGATTATAAAGACTAGCCCCTTATATAATATATGAATATATAATGTATGACATTTCATATGTCCAGAAATTGCACAAAGAGCACTGTGCTTCGTTTTGGCCCACTGCTGGGCCAGAACAGAGACTTAGGAAACATTTCCAAGTATTGGTAATGGTTAAATAATATGAATCTTCTCCCAATAATGTATCAATTTGCCCTAAATATTTTTCTTCCAAAAATGTTTTTTGTCTTTTCGACCCTAGTGTTTCATTTGGCCATACACCTGGAGGGAATTAATTTACTTTGAATTGATACTGAAGTTAAATCTAACATTGCAAGGTCAACAGCAACAAACTTCGAATTTGTCTAGAGGCAGTTTTTATGGAGATATAATTATCCCCAGAAATAGCATCTGGCATGTGCACTATGAGAGGCAAAATAGAGCTGGGGCCCAAATGCAGCTCTGCTTTAGACCTTTGTAAATCACTTTCTTGTTTGAAAGCGACCTATTACTGACAACATTAGCTTTTACCCAATTATCCCTGTGAAGACACTGCAGAATGTATAATAATGTTGGTGTAATGTTTCAAGATGTATGTTTAACTCAAAGCAAATGCCTGTCTGCAAACTGAATGCTGCCCACAAGTCCACAGAGCAGCAAAAGAAGGCTCTGCTTACTTTATGGACCCGCGGCTGATACTCCACAATACCAAACAGTGGTCCACCATGGAGTACCCCGGCTAGAAGTCGACTGGTTTCAGTGGAGGAAGTTGATGAATCCCAGACCTCTCCTTCAGTTGTACAAATACTAACTTTGTCAAAATGTTTCCAATCATATCCATAAAGGAGGTAAGTCAGTAGATTGCCAGATCTTCCTATGAACGTTCTTTTTTCCATTTATGGGCGCAATGCATTCCTATCGACATTTGACAGGTTCAATAACAGTCAGAAAACTCCACCTTTCTCCCCCACCCCTTCCCATCCACTCCACAGGTTGGCGATCATACTTCCTCTTGATTTCTCGAACTGTATTGTGGGTACCTGTTATCGACATGATCCTAATCTTGCCCCCCCCCCCCGTAATATAATTCTATCGCTTCTATTAAGCATTAGGGTTTCCAATACAGGTGAGCGCTCGAAGAGTTCTGGGGTAGGACAGTGCTGGGTGTAAGGTTTCCATTCTTTGCAAAATGTATTACTCTTGTTTCTGACGTCAAGTGTATACATCTTCATGGCCATAATTGACCACAATTTCCTAGACCAGTCATGCACAAATAAGGGGAACTCCCCTTTCCATCTCATGGATGTCTCCTTCAAGACTGAAACCACTCCATGGTGACTGATTTAGAGATTGGCAGACTGGTTCCCCTATCACAAAGTGAGTGATATCCTGTATGTCGCATTACAAGTGCAATACATCCTATAGCAGATGCAATATCGCGAACCGGATATTCATTATGTGTTGACGGAGTAGTCTATTCACCAAGCTCTAAATCAGGCCCAGCGCCTTGAGACCTTCACAGGTGAGTAGTGCGCTTGACCAACCCCTGACTGAATGCTTGATTGAATCTCCTTTCAGTGAGCATACAGCACGGGACACTTCCGTCAGTGGATCTCACCCCCCGCCATCCCACCTTGTCTTCAAGGATGCCTGTCTGCTCCCGGGAACATCTTGCTCAGCCTGCTCGGATTTCTACAGCAGTTAAATATTATTTTATAATGTGTTTGCCTGTTTTGTACGAGCTGTATTCGGTATATCTTGCCAAATCAATTACCTTTAATATTCTCAAAGTTCTCTGCTCAGCGCATTTTTTTCATATCCATCCGCAGGACCAGGGTTTGAGTGCTGTGCTAGCTAATGCTGTGTGGAGATATTGGATATCAAGTCTCTTGTTGTCTCGTCTGTTATGAATAGTTTCTCAAAGGCTGTCACCATCCTGGTGCCTGCTATAATTAAGATGGGCGCCTTGACCTAGTAGAAAATGTAGATACTGATAACCGTAGATAATGAAGTCTTATGGGATCTCTGAGTAAGAAGTCCTTTTAAGAGTCTTCAGGCGCCTTAACTTTGCCATGATGGAAAAGGTCTCTCATTGTTTGACAGTCTCTCCTTCTCCACTTTTTTAAGTCTCCTCTAACCTTAGCTGCTTTTGAACCAAGTTTATCGTGTATGGGTGCGAAGGGTCATGGGAGTGTTCAATTCCTGGGTGGTGTATTACTTCATCCCATACCTCAACCATTGGTCACATTATCTCTGGCACACAGCCCCCATCCAGTCTCTGTTTTGTAGGTGGGCATTCCAAATCTCAAAGCAAGTGGCCCATCAGTGTCCTTTCCATGTGGAGCCAGTGTGTTTTTTTAATCCAGCAGGAACCACTCGATTGGTATCCTTAGTTTCAGCCTCGAAATCTGGAAACCCCAGTCCCCCTTCCCTTTAATTGTTTCACATGTTTTTCAGGCTATTCAGGTTTTAGCCATCCCATATAAATGCTTCTTCAGCTTTCTGAATCTGTTGCATTTCATGTTTGGGAGAAAAATTGGAAATGTTTTTAAAATACATACCAAACTTGGTAATATATTAATTTTGAATACTGTCCTTCCGCCTAATTAGGATATCGTTAATGGCTGCTACCTATTGAAGTCCCTTTCAACACAAGCCAATAGGGGTGACTGGCTAGCCTTATGGTGATTATGCATTATTGGAATCACCGTCACATTGGTGCCCAAATATTTAACTTGCACTTTAGCCCAGCGAAAGAGGGAAAAAGCTTCCAAACTGTTACTGGTAATCTGTTAGAGATTATCCACAGCATTTCTAAATTACCAAGTTTCCCCTTGACCCCTGAAATATGGATATATTTCCATATTTCTTGAGGATATGTAGTACTACCGGTAGTGACCTCTCCGGGTTTCCCACTCTTAGTAATGTTTGCAAACTGGTGGAATGTGTGTGTTGTGCACCCTAAGGCTATCACCCTTATCACTGCGGTCTGTCTAATCTTTTGGGCTAGTGGCTGTCTATGAGCCCTTCTTAAAAACAAAAATGCTTATTTAATTGCCCCTTTCCAATAGTCCAGGGTGACCCCACCCAGCAAAATCCATCTGCAAAGGGCGTAGCTGTTCTCCCCATCATTGAGGCTTCCGGAGAACTCTCACTAGTATATTGTCCTGGGAAGCAGCTTGACTAGGATTCATACAGCTAGATTCATCAAAGAGCCGTTTTGCGAGACCTTAATAGCGATTATTAAGGAATCGCATGTTAAGGACTTGCAAAACGGGATTCATGTAGGATTCGCGAAATAAATTGCGATTCCTACACATTCCTTATTTGCGATTAGCGATTTGCGATAACTCCCCATTCATTCCTTTGGGCCTAAAGGCCCATAGGAATGAATGGGGAGTATTCCTTATTTGCGATTAGCAATTTGCTAATCGCAAATAAGATAGCGATTTCAAGGGTGCCAGGGGTGTCCAAAGGAGACCCTGTAGCACCCCTGAAATGCAAATTTACACAGGTGTTGCGCACACACATGTCCAAAGGACATGTGTGTGTGTGTAACATGCAACAGAGAAAAATGCACTAAAGTGCATTTTTCTATTTTTTCGCTATTTACCACGAAGTCAGACTTCGTGGTAAATAACGGCCAAATATTGCGAATTCGCAATTTAAAATTGGTTAATGAATTGCATTTAAGGACTCTCTAATAGAGATTCCTTAAATGCAATTCCTCGCAAATATGCGATTTCGTAAATAGCGATTTTTGCATTTGGGATGATGAATCCCAAATGCAAAAATTGTGCTCGCAAAGGGCCAGATTCTCAGAATCTGGCCCTTTGCGAGCGCAATTTCCTTTCATGAATCTAGCTGTTAGTTCAATTAACCTCCAACATAGTAACTATAATCATAGATTCAAGAAGCAATTCGTGTATGTCAGAGCATGCCAAGGAGGATTCTGAGGGTGGACCATCAAATATTTTTACAAGGCCGTAAACCTAAACTACGTGCTCAGTAGTGCATCTGGAGAAGTCATCAGATTATTAATTCCCTAAAGTACCATATCCCAAATCGTGGACCCGCAGTGTAATGTACGTGAGCGCCTCGTTATAGCCATTATATTGCTTTCTTTATTCATCCATGTGTGGCTTTGCTTGTGCATCTAAATGTATCAAATCCCCCCTTTTTCATTGCAGCCGAATTTCTGAAAGCTTTTCGGCAGACATTTTATTAAAGTTCGACAGTTTTTATGTAAAGCTATAGTATATGTTTATGATGTCCAACAGGGCGAGTGCTCTTTGGCCCCTTCTGCCCTTTATAGCCATGAAAGCAGTGTGAAATCGTTTCAATAATACCATCATGCCAGCTCAAAGCATTCAGCTCAAATGGGATAAATGTTTGCACTCTAATCTTAGCTGTTCACTCTTTCTTTGGGCATTCTCTAAATGTCCCGAGTGTAACCTCTTACTTGACTGCCAGGTGCAACACAAAAGCGGGTTACACTATCAGGCCTATAGTAAGGTCCAATACAAAAGCGGGTTGCACTATCAGGACTATAGTAAGGTCCAATACAGAAGCGGGTTGCACTATCAGGACTATAGTAAGGTCCAATACAGAAGCGGGTTGCACTATCAGGCCTATAGTAATGTCCAATACAAAAGCGGGTTGCACTATCAGGCTTATGGTAAGGTCCAATACAGAAGCGGGTTGCACTATCAGGCCTATGGTAAGGTCCAATACAGAAGCGGGTTGCACTATCAGGCCTATGGTAAGGTCCAATACAGAAGCGGGTTGCACTATCAGGCCTATGGTAAGGTCCAATACAGAAGCGGGGTGCACTATCAGGCCTATAGTAATGTCCAATACAAAAGCGGGTTGCACTATCAGGCTTATGGTAAGGTCCAATACAGAAGCGGGTTGCACTATCAGGCCTATGGTAAGGTCCAATACAGAAGCGGGTTGCACTATCAGCCCTATGGTAAGGTCCAATACAGAAGCGGGTTGCACTATCAGGCCTATGGTAAGGTCCAATATAGAAGCGGGTTGCACTATCAGGCCTATGGTAAGGTCCAATACAGAAGCGGGTTGCACTATCAGGACTATAGTAATGTCCAATACAAAAGCGGGTTGCACCATCAGGACTATAGTAATGTCCAATACTGAAGAGGGTTGCACTATCAGGCCTATGGTAATGTTCAATACAGAAGTGGATTTCACGATCTGGCCTATAGTAAGGTCCAATACAAAAGCGGGTTGCACTATCAGGCCTATAGTAATGTCCAATACAAAAGCGGGTTGCACTATCAGGCCTATGGTAAGGTCCAATACAGAAGCGGGTTGCACTATCAGGCCTATGGTAAGGTCCAATACAGAAGCGGGTTGCACTATCAGGCCTATGGTAAGGTCCAATACAGAAGCGGGTTGCACTATCAGGCCTATGGTAAGGTCCAATACAGAAGCGGGTTGCACTATCAGACCTATGGTCAGGTTTCAGTCTAAAGTGGTCCCTTCCATCCTTCATCTTAACCCAAATGTTCACATCTTTCCCGAACAAATTAACGGAAGTAGGAAGGTAATCTATAAGATGTTGTGCATGACCTTGGGCGAAAGTCTTAGGAGCACGGTTTTTTACTAGAAAATTACGGTTCAAGATTATCTATTGAGAAAAGAATTCCACACATTAGATATCCCATCTTTTTATTTTTTCGTGGGTGGTACAGTCCCTGTGGAATGTTAGCTGCTTAAAAGGATATTTGCAGTCAGGTAATCAAATGCGTTTTTTAAGAAGCAACAACAAAATGTAGTTGTCGTTTTAAACAAGCATTCGCTAAGCTAATAGCTGTGCGTATTTATTAACTGATGGTGCTTCATTTATTGGTGAGTGTGTGTGGGGTTGTGCAGACAGGTGGGCAGTTGAACGCTAGAATGAGTCAGTACGTGGTTGAGAGAATGACTGGATGGAGAAATTGAGGAGCGAACAAGTGCATTGATGGATGAAATAGTGAGTGACTGAATGCATCGCGGGATGAAATAGTGAGGAACCGAATGCATTGAGGAATGAATCAGTGCATTGAAGGTTGAAATAGCGATTGACAGTACATGGATCAACCAATGGGTAGAGTATGAATGACTAGGTAGGTGAGTGCATGGGTGGGTGGTTCATTAGATGGATGTATGGATGGATAAATGAATGCATGGTTAGATGGAAGAAAGTGTGAGAAATTAAAGAGTGCATGGAATACTAGGCCTATATGCCAGAACTAAACAGAACAAAGTTACCTCCAGATTTATGTTACGTTATATGCATTTATTACACGCTCGGCTACTCGTGATTGTAGACCTGGGACTGATAGTGGCGCAGCGCCTAATCACAAAAAGATGGAAACACAATGCCCCCCCCCCCTAGTAATAGTAAATTGGGAACGAGCAGAAAGTACAACATTACATAGGGAGGAAAGTGCGGGACTATGCAAGTACCTGATAGCGCAATACTGGGATACCATCCTCACCATCCTCACAGCATTCACACAAGGACAAGGATCCAGTAACGACAGCATCGCCCCTTCGCAGGAAGCTACTACGAGCAATGAAGCCCCAAGAATGTGATAAGGTCTTGATGGCAGTTTTAGAAAGTTATTAGTTTAGTGGATTAAAAACATATGTATCGTATTAGCATACCCCGCAGACTTCCTGGTTGTAAACAGAGGTGAGCATATATGCATAGCTCCCATGTTACATACAACTGTGCATTACATTGACAATTGAACACAGCCATGCTAGGTGCGATTGTGTGCCTCACTATTATCTGTCAAAAAAGGAAAGAAGTGACAGAGAACATGGTGTACAATTGTTCACTTTAATACCACGAACACAGAAACACATATATACATGTCCCGTAGATGTAATGGTGTTATGAACCCCAGCTGCATGTACTCTTCCGCACTGTATGTCTATATATGTACAAATACAATGCTGACCGACCTCTGTATGTTGAAAATTTTTAAAGTGCACTAAAGATATTTAAAAAATAAAATAAAAATGAGAGTGCATGGATGGGAAACTGTGTGCATGGATGAATGAGTGAGTAGCATAATGCATGATATGCACCTCGAGAAGTGTGGCTCAATGGTTAGAGCGGCAGACCCTGATGCAGAGGTCTGGCCGGGACCAGGGTTCAATTCCGGACGCGGCAGGGTCTTGAGCTCAATGTCCACGGACTCGATAATTCTCGCCTTGGTGCCTACCCTAATCATGGGTCCCACGCTGCAACTCTGGGCAATAGCTTGCTTAATCTCCACAACGGCCCTAAAGCGCTGGGATGCCTGGTTTCACCTTGGGAGTGCCCAGTAGGGAGCATCTCACAGGGAAAGCCAGGACGGGTTCCACAGCGGTATACAGCGTCAAGATGCCTGTCAGGTGATAGTGCGCTTTACAAGTATACATACATTTACACACACACACACACACACCCCCGCAGAGGCAGAAGTGAAGAATAAGGGACCAGAATGTCAACATGCAGAATATCCTGTGCCACACACGCTGTTTGCACACCTCGAAGCAGTAGTACACTTGTGCCCAGCTACTCTAAATTTCACAAGTGCAGGTTAAACTGTGCCTTGAATTTGTAAGTGAAAAGTGGACTGCTTGTACCAAGCACCCACATCTGAACACCCTATAGTAGCAGCACTCTGCAATAAAGCACTCATACGAAGTCAATGGCCGTGAGCACCCCCTGCTATGCACTTTCTAGTGAGCACCATGTAACAAGTTTCCAGCGCTGTATACTAGATCCAAAGTGAAAGGCACAGATTCCCACTGCATAAGTCATTGTATGGCATGGCTTCTAGTTACATAAAAAGAGGTACCCCCCTCCTGCTTAAAAGCGTACTTCTACAGAAAGATGCAGGTCTGACTTCTGTAGTGCTTGGGCGCCTTATGTGCATGAATATGTGTTGGTCTGTGTCGTGTGACTGATGTATGTAGTTGTTTTGAGGGCATGTAGGTACAGTGGTGTGTGTGCAAGACTGCCTATAGATGTGTTAGGATGTGTTTGTATGTCAGATGTGCAATGGTTCTCACCCTGTTTCTGAAGTTGGGATCTAGAAGAAGGAACAGCCTGATGCCCAGCCTACAGGTAGGGAGCTCCACCGCCATGGCCCTGCTAGATCATGATGCAAATACTGAAACTGGACCATGGGAGATATGAGCAGGAACCCTGCACCACTCCCTCCTACCTTTGTTCTGTTGAAGAGGAAATACTAGGTATCACAGGTTCAAAATCAGGAGAAACTCACATTCGGAAGCAATTCCACCTCTACCATTGCAGGGACACACTGGCATGAATTGCTGGAAAGATGATTACCTCTGCTAATATCAAAAGAAAACATACCAACGCAGAAAGGCCCACGTTTCTGTATGTGATTTCACACACCCTGTGCAACAATAACGTAGATGTATGCTGAAACAACTTCATATATCGCGACAATCATCCAGTAAGCAATGGCTGAGGGAGCTGACCCTTTGCCTTACTCTGTATGTTATTATTAGGGCTCCAGGTTTTATGGTATTTATTTTTGGGGAATTTCCGTTTGTATCCATATTTATTTTTTGTCAACTTTATCTGTATTTATCCATATTTATTATGGATTTTGTGAAAAAAGTAAAGCTGAAACTGGCATTTTTCCGCATTTATTTAACTAATAAATATGCAGTCATGCTTAAATGCCTGTCAGATTTCAGTGGTATGAACACCTGCAGAAGATAAATCAATGCACTTAAATAAAATATGCAAATTTCAGTATCAGCCTTGTTCATATCTACTACTGTTCAAGTCTCTTTACAATTTTTTTATTTTAACCCCCTAACCTATCAAGCCACACAGTTATTGGCCTGGCAGTTATGACAAAGTGTATTTAAAATCACTCAAAAGGCACCCAATTTTCATTTTTATCCACATTTAAAAATAAATACAGACACGAAAATAAAAGAAATTGTCTGTATTTATCTGTAAAAATCTGTAAAAACAGAAACAGAGAGCCTTAGTTATTATTTATAGATTTCATAAGAACTGGCAGCCAATTAAAACGTAAAATACACAATAGTTGATGTGAAGCTGCTTGCAATAAGTCTAACCACTGGCAATATCTCAGGGTAGCACTCCCACCCACCAGCTAAAACTTCCTCTGCAAGACCGAAAAAGAGATAAGGGTTTCAAAAAAGCTTTGGTTAAGCGTAAGCTTATGGTAAAACATAAAGTTAGTCTTAGAATTAGGATCAAGGTTTGTGGTTGTGTTATGTATAGTATAAATATAAGCACTTAGGAATGTTGGGGTTAGGGCAGGTTTGTGGTCTGTTAGGGTGAAGGGAGATTAAAAACCTTTCTTGATAGTGGAATTTGTTATGATGGGATCTTTATAACAGAACCTGCAAAGTGAAGCAAACCTTGAATTACTCAGTCAGTTCTATGCAATGGGTGAAGGGTGGCAGTCTTCAAACTTTATTAGAGTATGCTCCATAAATATAGGGGTTCTGATACAGGAAATGCTTGTGGACTGGTAGTTGCATGAAAGGAGAATCCGTAGATCTGGGATAAGCAGTTGGTTGTTAGGCTAATTTGTTGATTTGTTGGAAGGATTTAATATGTGTTAGTGGGTTGTTTAGTTGCGTTTGTAGGGTCTTCTATTATGTAAATTTCTACTTTCTATTGAGCTACTCATATATTTTGGGGAAGTCTATATATATTTCTCATTGTTAGTAATATAACTCTTTGCATATCAAGCTTATCCTTTCTTCAAGAGCTCACTAGCAACGTTTAACAGCTTTTTCTTCTTCAAAGTTGTCAGGATTCAGGCAAGGCATAAGGCAGATGGGGGGGGGGGCTGGAAGAGCCGAAAAATGGGCCAGTGGAAACTTAGAAGGTCTGACACTTAACCCCTAACATCAGTTTAGGCTTGCACTCAATTTCTGGGTCTCTGGTCATTTCCAGGTCAACAACGGTAGCTCCATATTTAAGACTCCTTCTGGGCCTAATGTTTGATGGACAACGAGTTGCGTGGTTGCACAGGTTTCCAATTCTCGAATCAGTTCACATCCGTTTTTGTGTCCTTCACTGTTGTTATTTTCCTCCCTGTTGGTGTCTTCTGATTCTCAGTTCTTATTGGTCTTGTCCTTTTGCTGTGCTGTCTCATATTCATCTGTGGAGTTTTATCCCTGTGCTTGTTGCAGCATTAAGGGGCTTCCGCTAGATTCTTCGCCACAATTGCTAGAACTGGCAACCACTGGTACATTTTTTTGTAATTGGTTAAATAGCTGCAATTACTTACTGACTTTCTCCCCTCTGTCTTCCAGCCAGCTCAGATGGACCAACCGTTGTAAACATGCAGACAGACGGGTGCCATACCCTGACGTGATACAAAAGAGTATAGATGCCAGTCAAGGATTTCTCTCTCACTGACTTTTCTTTATTCTTCCTAGATTCCTGCATCTAGTGGTACGCGCCATTCTTTTGCCTTAACACTCTCGGCCTTGACCAACTGGTGAAGGGCCACACCCATACAGCAGGTCATACTTTAGATCTCCTATTTACTAACCCTCCCCAAGTAAAGGTCGATCAACTAGTCCCTGTCTTGTGGTCTGACCATCATGTCCTTAAGTTTCAAATACTGGGTATAGCGGGCCAACCAAATCCATTGATAGAATCGCGTCCTAGCAGGCCTTGGAACAAAATAAACTTACACTCTTTCTCCACCCATTTTGCCCTCCTTTCACCACCCAAACTAGAGCTCCCAAATGAGGCGGCCAAGTCGCTTGAGCTAGCCATCATATCCACCCTCTTCAAAATCGCCCCGGTCGCACAAACTAAACGCCCTCACAAACTTTCCCCTTGGTTCCACCTGACCTGAAAATTGACAAACTAGCAGCCAGAAAGGCTGAACGCAAATGGAGACACACACAAATCGCCTCAGACAAGCAGGACTATAAAACAAGACACCGGCGCTATATGGACCATATAGCTGCTGCCAAAAAAATCTACTTAGGAGATAGAATCAACCGAGCATCCAACTCACTAAAAGAACTCTACAAGATCCTGAAAGAATTCACCAATCCCCCCTCTTGTCAACCAATTTAGACCTCCACACAAGAGTGGCCGACTCTCTCTGTTTTCTTCCTGAATAAAATCAATATCATTTATAGCTCTTTTCCAGAGTCCAAAGGAACACCCCCTTTAACTAAGAATCCGGATCTCTCCAGACCGCATCATAACCCCCTCAGAACTTCTTCCTCAGTTGTGGGTTGGAATTCTCTATCTACCCTCTCTATGATCAAATCTGGCTCCCCCACTAACCCATCCTCCGCCTAGATTTTATCCAAAATCGGACCAGCCCTTACACCTAGACTGACCAAGCTACTGTCCATCGTACCTACCATCTGGAAAGAGACCATAGTGAAACCCAGCCTAAAAAAGCCCAACTCCGACCCCAAAAAACACAATAATTATAGACCCATCTCCCTTCTACCTCTCTTTGGGAAAGTCCTGGAAGCACTAGTAAATAGGCAACTGTCCGAACACCTTGAGAATAACAACCTGCTTGACCCCTCTCAGTCAGGGTTCCGGGCCTTCCACAGCACCGAAACGGCACTGCTGGAGATGGTTTATAAAATCAAACTTGCCCTCGACGCCAAACAAACCACCATCCTGGTGCTACTGGGCCTGTCTGCAGCCTTTGACACCATCTCTCATAGCATCCTCCTGGGCCGCCTTTGGGAGCTTGATGTCGAGGGCACTGCCCTGAACTGATTCAGGAGCTACCTCACCGACCGCACATCTAAAGTCCAGACAGGAGCCTTCACCTCCAGTAGCCAGCCTACAGATATGGGTGTTCCCCAGGGTTCCATACTGAGCCCCACCCTCTTTAACTTGTACATATCCCCTCTGGCTAAAATAATCAAGGCTTACAGCTTTGATACAGTGTTGTATGCTGACGACACCCAATTATTAATCATCCTTGGTCCAGATCCCACCTCAACGAAACTCAAATTTAAACAATGTATGACAGACATTAAGGATTGGATGACCATCAACCACCTCCAACTTAATGCTGAAAAAACGGAAATTTTACTGTTCGGAAAGGACCAACAGCTGTGGCCTGACGACTGGTGACCCTCCATTTTAGGTCCTTGTCCTCCACCTAAAAAGGCAGCATGCAATCTTGGCGTGATAATAGAAAACAAACTTTCAATGTCTGACCACGTCAATCAGGTAGTGTGCACATGCTGTGGGGCTAATACGTAGCCTGAGAAAATCTTTAAATGGATACCATTCTCCTCACGGATGTCATTAGTGCAGGGATTATTCATCAGCCGCCTTGACTACGGCAACGCCTTGTTGGCATCCATTAATGGAACACACCTAACAAAACACCAGGTCCTACAGAATACTGTGGCCAGACTAGTCCTTAAACTTCCCCCCCCCCCCCGTTCGCCCTCTGCCCCCAGTCCGAAGTCCCTCCACTGGCTGCCCATTAAAAAACGGATCACCTTTAAAATATGCTGTCTCGTACATAACACCCTAAACAGAAAGGGACCCCGCTGCCTTGCACAGAAACTAATCACGTATCAACCCACAAGAACCCTCCGCTCAGCCAGCAAACAGCTCCTAACTATACCAAAGACCCGCACCGTCAAGGAGCCCGTCGGCCAGTCGGAACCGGCGCGTAATTCCTTAAGGAGGGTGTTTCCGCCGTCAGATTATGATGTCCGTTTCCCACAGGCTTTTCATGTCGGTTTTCTGACATGAAAAGCCTGTTGGAAAGTAAATGTGCAACAGTGGCCTCCGGTTGGAGGCCTTTAAGGCACATATGGTGCCCACCTATCAATCCCTGCACCGAGTGTTAGGCACAGTGTGGTGCCTGTCACTCTGTGCAGGGATTAACAAAAACTCCCATTTCTCTTTGGAAGCTTGTGCTGCGGCTGGTTTCCGACCACAGCATAAGCTCTCATAGAGAAATGGGAGTGCGTGACGGCACCATGTGTGGTCACATTCATCGTAATGAGGCAGTATATGTTACTTGATCAGAAGTGGAGCAGCACAACTTGAATAGCTTCATGGGTAGTGCCATGTGTTTCTCCCTTGTGTCTTTCTCTTAATTTATTATGCGATTCTGTTTATTTTTAACTGCTATTGAACTTGTGTGCCATATTGTGGGGAGAGGGTCGAGATCTTCATAGTGAGAACTCAATGCTCTGAGGCCCTTCCCTTTTGTAATTTTATCCTTGTTAGAACACTATGATGAAATGTGGATTTTTTTTATTGTATAAGGATGTATATGAGTATTTTATGAATTCTTGAATAGGATTTTATAGGTAATTACAACTCTGTGCAAACTTGTCTTTAACTTGGTACGGATTTATGGTTATAGATCTTTGTGATATGAGTGAAGACTGTGGAGTTATTGTTTGAAGATTAATAGGTGATTTTTCGTATTTGCTTCCTCAAGGGGAGAATTAATTTTACTGTTCAACTGTCATACTTTTATTCAGAGCCACTGGAATTATGCGACAGGGAAGGACCAAATTATGTGGCAGTGTTGACTAAATTATGTAGCAAGAAAAGGCAAATGATGCATCATAGTGAAGCACATTTTATGATTGTATTACTTCATTATTTTGACATTTTTAAACCTTGTTGCACTGCCTGGGCAAAAATGTAATCTTATTAGTACCAATTTAACACCCAAATTCAGCAGTAAGCAATTGAAAAATGACTAGTCAACCTTTGCTAAGGGCTTTTCACTGCACCGGATCACGACGCCACATTTTTAGTAACTTTTGCTACGTTTGATATAAAAACATTTTCTTTTTGTTTAAATCTGCAGATTGTGCAGCAGATAATGGATTATGTGGGAAATGTGGCAAATCCTTAATTATTCAAAAAATGCTGCAGAATTGCATCATTCCAGTGGTCCTACTTATACATGGGGGCCTGCACCCCTGATAAAAGCCTGTCTACAATTTCCTTATTACATGCAACTTGTGATGTCTCTAGTCAACTGTAATAATTGAAATGCTGTAGCTGCTCAGTTGTAATAAAAGATTGCAATTGAATTAGGATGTCACAATGCTTCCTTCAGGAGCCAGCAGCCTCGGTGAATGGCTGGTTACGAAGCAAAATTACCCCCACTTTAACAAGGAAAATAGGAACTGACTTTTCCTTCTACTGATATCCATGTCTAAAAAAAGTGATCAGCAGAAAGGAGATATTTATGGCACCTTGTTTATTTTTCTATGGTAGGGGTCTTTACGGGAATGAAAGAATTTCTCAATGTTTCACACATTCAAAGATGCAGCATCAATGACTGACTGCTTCTTGGAGTGTTGAATTTTGCACTACAGAATATTGCATTCTTCTTGTCTGCAAAGAACATGAAATAGCAAGACTCTCAGGGCCTCATTTACAAACAACAGGGTAGGGCAGTGCTGCAAGTCTTTTTGTGGCACTGCCCTATGCCAATTTGAAAGGGCAGGAATGCACTGTATTTATGAGATACGATGCATTCCTGTCCTCTCTGTCTGCGTCGGCACACAATTTGGCGCCTAGCGCCAGCGAAGGCACACTTGCACTGCGGTGTCTGCGATGTTGGCAGGATTGTTTTGTGTAGGAAGGGGCATCTGCCTCTACAAAAACAATCAGTGGAGGCATTTACCTTGTTCTATGTGTGCTGCAGAATGCAGCACACATGGAAAGAGGAAGAGACGAGGAGAAATCAAAACATTTCTCTTTGTTACGCCTCCTCTAGGGAGGTGTAAGCGTTTGTCGCAGCCCCAGGTTTCGTGATTTTGCAAATCTAGGGCAGCATTAAAATTCATGGGTGCTCCATGGGAACAGCCACTGTAAAACCCATGGAACCCCTCCTTGACACAGAGTAAGGGAAGGCACCGACTTGCGCTGCTTTATCTTCCTCCATATCTATGAGGCCATGCAAAGCCATGGCTTTGCGTCACCTCATACATATGGCTGGGAGGCCTGAGCCACTGAGTGTCAAAAAAGTGATGCTCCGGCGGCGCAGGCCTCTTGTAAATAAGTCCCTCAGGATTTAAGCTGTTTATAAGAATTGGGATGGTACGACTGTGTATTATGAGGAATAAAATACCCCCTACCATACATTTTAAGGATATAGTAAGTGACCTTAAAGTCCCATGGCCTTTTAAAGGAACTTAGGGGCCTATTAGGATGGCGGACGGACCTGCGTCCGTCCGCCACCCCCGAGGTGGAGGGACCGTCCGCAGGGGCAGCGGCGGTCCCTCCAGTGTAATTAGGATGTGACCGCCACCTTGGCGGTCACATCCTGTATCTTTACCCTTGCGGCGGGTGCAGCTTGAAGCAGCACCCGCCGCAAGGTTAAAAATGCATGTTTTACATTTACATGCACAAAGCGGCAGGAACCGTGCGGTGCCTGCCGCTTTGTGCATGTAAATGCTGGGGGGGTACCATAGGTACCCCCCATGTGCACCCCCCACCCCCGACACCCTGGGGGCCCACAACGGCCCCCCAAACACCAAAGACCACATGCTTTTCCACAGAGGAATAACCGCCGTGGAAAAGCATGTTGCAATGCAGATCGTAATTTGGCTGACGGTGTCTTGCAGACACCGCCACCAAATAGCCCTCCACACCCCGTGGATCAGCGGCGGACGGACCTGCCGTCCGCCGCTGGTCCCACCGCAATCCCACCACCATCCTACTCTGGCGGTGGGTGTTTTCTGTGGCCACGAATCCGCATCCTCCAGGCCGGCGGTGGCTTCCGCCGGCCCGGAGGATGCGGATTCACCGCCATCCTAATCGGCCCCTTAGTCTTCAGTCTCATTCCTCTATATGGTTACAGAACTCCAGGTGACTTCCAATATCCTTATAATGTAGAGCAGAGACACTCTGTCTCAAATATCATGGGATTTGACCCTGGAATCCAGACTTAGGCCTTAATTACGATTTTAGCAGTCCTACAGCCAGAAGGCACAACACGCTATCTGCAGTAGGACCGCCAAAGTTATGGTGCACCCGCCCACCAGATTAGGAGTTAAATCCTGGTCTGGCGGCAGCGGTCTGTTTAGATCATAGAAGAGCCTAACATTCAGACCGCCGCAGTCATAGTCCCGACTGCACCTTCCTGCACGGTGCAGTAATGCCACACTGTGCAGGAACTGGGAGTGCAAATCCAGGGGGACACTGCATGTGCCCCCCTATATTCACGACTAGGAGTGTCAGGGGGCCCTATTAGGGTCCCCTTTGTTGCCTCTCCACCACCCCTTTCATGGCAGGCTCACTGCCATGAAAAGAGCAGTGGAAATCCAACTTGCACCGCCAGCATATCACAGCTCCCTGACCACTGCGCAACCGCTGCGGGATCCTGGATCCCCGGCAGAAGAGGTGGTCCGACTGCCACACTTGTAATACTTAGGGTGGGCCAAGCAGTGTGGCCAGGGTCAGACCGCCACACGAGTACAACAATCCTATGGACCCTGTACTCGTAATAAGGCCCTTAGCAGCTGTGGATGTTTAAATCTTCATTTGGCACCCACCCACTGTGTACATTAACCTGACATTAGAAGAAACGTTCTTCTCTCGATCCCACCGCAACCTAAGACTACTCTTGACGCTAGGAAGAAGTGAGAGCGCCGTGCCCGAGATGGATATTTGCCTGACTTCGCCCCGGAGCCACCTACCTGGGATCTAACCTCCATTGTTTCAACAGGTGCAGTGGCATCGGGCGTAGCGGGCCAATGGACCCATTCAGGGCACATGTCCTAAAACCTAAAAAAAGAAGTGGGAGTCGCTGTCACCGGAAGTGACGTCACAACAGTAAGTCGGAAGAGGTGTGGCGCTGCGGCTAGGGTGACTGACTCCGTAATCTGGGGATCACGGTTCGATCCCCGGCACCTGTGGCAGATTAGCCATGTGACTCTGGCCAATAGCTTGCTTAATCTTCCAGACGGCCCCCAGTGCCTAGAGACCCTTACGGGCGATTGCGCGCTTTACAAATGTGGATTATTATTATTATAAGTGACGACACGAAAGGTGGCTTGCACCATGGGGCTCATTGCCTCCCCTCGCTCACCCCTTAGATGCGATTGCATCTGAGAAGTCCGCGTGTGAGCAGCGTGCTGTGACCTCGATCTCGTCCCAGGGGGCCAAAGAGTGAAGTCCAGCTGTTTGGCAGGAGGGACGGCGTCCACCCTGTAAAATAGGTGGGGGTATGCCGTCCACCCGCGTGGTACCCCGACGCGAGCCCTGGACCCATTAAACCCTGATGATTGCCGCATTTTACAATTCAAACAGCAGCCAGGGGCCTCATTTCCTTCTCTGCACTAGGACCCCTGACTCTATGGCTTCGCCACTGCAGCGGTAGCAGGCTGGCATGCTAGTGATTCGTTCCCAGCCCTTGCAGCTTTTGAGATGACATGTTGTGAAGTCTGTATCCGTTCATCCTTCTATAGACTTTGATGTGAATAAATCTGGGGGAACATCCTTTGCTACGAAACTTTTACAACGCGGTACCATTACCACGCAGGTTTTACAACGAAAGTCGTTACAGCGTCTTTCGCTGGAGGGCGCTCTAGGATAGGGGATAGTTTAATAACACCTTCCCTACTATCCACGGGGACTGGAGTTGGAATAGTAAATTAAACTATTCACTATCCAGCGCCCGACTTGCGTTGTAAAACCTGCATCGTAACGGTACGCGTTGTAAAAGCACGCGTTGTACCGTCATACATCCAAAAATCTGCCCAGCTGCACCGGCCTTTCCATTCCCCCCTTTGCAATGTAAATACAATTTTCAATAAAAATTACTGAAATGGAAGAAGAAGAAAAAAAAAAAACAGGGCCATGAATGACTTTGCCCCAGACCTACTGACTTCAGAGGCACTGGCCTGATCAGAAGTGAAAGCTGTGTAGTCCTCGTTCAGCTTCCCGCGCCCGGACTTGCCTGGCACTATAAATGTTTCATATAATAATTGTGTACATAACTGAGACGAGGGGTGGGTCTCTTAAAAAGAGCGGTGGGGAACGGGCTGCTCTGGCGGGACAAAAAGGAACCTTCCAGGTTCACAGTGAGTCATATTTCTCGCCGATCCAGATGCAGAAATTCCATGTTTGGTTGGAGTCAGCTGCCGCGCCGGCCCTTCTGGTTACAATAAAACCCGGATAATCAATTGATCAGACAGGCAGACTCCAGCGAGAGCCCGGGAGGGGCTGGCCCGGCTGTGCGGACATCTGTAACGCTTTACACGCCCCTCCGCCAGTATCCTGGGACGCCCCGTTTCTGTGGTTAGCTGCACTGTACTTGCTGCAGACCGAAGTCGCTTCTAGGCGCATAGAATCCGTTTTACTGTAAGAGCAGTGACGCAGCCCCTGTAGAAACTTTCTCTAAAAATACTCGGCATGAATACGGCGATTACTTCCGCAGGCTTCGAGATGTAAAAGCCCTGTACAAGACACAATTTTTCACAGTAACTGCGCGGTCCTCATTTTATCAATTTTGGTAGATGAAATATTGAGCTGCCCATGGCATTGTAGGTTGCACGCACATCCCTGCAGAGGGTGCGTGAACCACCCCTGCTACCTTAAAACACGAGAGGCATACGCGCAGCACACCGGGCAAGACACAATACCTAGCAGCGAATTAATTGTTCAAACAAAGCAATATTTGCTCCGGCTCGAACCCTACACACCCACCACACGCAAACACCTAAACTCCACTTGTTAAAGGTATCTTTGGCGGGACATGCCCACCAGCGTGTAAAGTCTAAGGCAGCATCTGTCAGCCCCCTCTGCCTTTCCAGCGCGGTGTGTGTTTGTCCCTGCTTCATGGGAATTCGATTTTAAAGGAAGCCAGAACATCTAACTAGTTACAAAAACCCAACCCATCTAAGTGGTTAGAGAACCAAGTGCCAAGGCGCACCCCCTCCCGTCCATCCATTCTTCCGCGACTCTGATTGGTTCCCAGAGCACGTGATATCCTCCTTCGCCTGCATCCTTATCCCTGCTCTGCTCTGATTGGCCCCGCTCTGCCTATAATTTCCTCCTCCTTCTCAGCATCTTCTCAAACTTTGGAAAAGCCTTCTTTTCTCCGAACCCTCTGGAGCTCTCAGGGGGTCTCTCTTTGGGCTGTTATCCTGGTTTACAAATCTGCCCAGTTTTTGCCCCACAGTGCTGCCCAGCTGGAATGAATAGACCTGCCCCTGACTACTGCAGAGAGGAGCTATCCCAGGGGGCAGGGGGCGGTGGCCCATGGAGAGTGGGTGCTGAGCCCAGCCCAGGCTTCCCTAGCAGGACCCCAAGTCCTCAGAGGGGCCCCAGCCGCTCCCCCAGCCCGGAGCCCGGCTATGGCCCCGGCGGCCAGGGCTCACCCCCGGGGGACGCCCGCATTCGCCGCCCGATGAACGCCTTCATGGTCTGGGCGAAGGACGAGAGGAAGCGACTGGCCCAGCAGAACCCGGACCTGCACAACGCCGTGCTCAGCAAGATGCTGGGTAAGGGGGCGCGAGGGGCGGGAGTCGGACTGCGGGGGACGTATAACATGCAAGCCACGGGCTGAGCGAGGTGTCATGTCAGGGAATGGATGAATTATCGATAAATACGGATGCGAGTGAATGAATGGACGAATAAAGATGGATGGATGGATGGATGGATTAATTAATTAGCCGGTCTGGTAGGCGGATGGAAGAAGGATGAGTGAGTCCCAAAGATGATGCGGTGAGAGGGTGGTGGGGTTCAAGAAATGAAATGGTAGAAAGATGGTTGAACCTGTGAACATACTGATGACTATATATATGAGATTGAGCAAGTCACATTCCCTAAATATGTTTGGGGAACAGTCCCAGCCCCACCGGCCTTTCAAGAAATCTCCCATTTTCAGATTTACCAGTTGTCCTTCACGGAATGAAAGCATTAAGACACTTAGGGGCAGATTTACAAGAAAGTGACGTATCTATAGAGATGCGTCACTTTCCTTGCGGCACCCTAAAAAATGCTTGCGCCACCATGGATGCATCGTATTTACAATACGGCGCACCATGGCGGAAGGATTGACAGATGCCTCAGAATTTCTGACACATCTGTTGGGGCAAAAGTCACACATTTCTGGAGTTGTGTCGCAAGCACGACGCAATTCCAACAATGCATTTTGTGGCCTATTCCCACTACACTGAGTCACTTTTTATGCCTGCTTCAAGCAGGTGAAAGGTTTTGACGCAGTGGCGTTCTAAAAGTGACGCAGTGAAATCTTGTAGATTTCACTGCATCACTTTTACGAGGCTTCCCTGCTTAGGAACGCCCCCCCCCTGCATACATTATACCTGACGCAGGTATAATGTGACGCAGGGCATTACAACGGGACGCATCTCCCTAGATACATCACGTTGTAAATAGGATGCATTGTTTGCGTCATAAAAAGCGACGCAATGGTGGCGCAAAGAGGCGCAAGGGGCTTGTAAATCTGCCCCTTATGTGGCACAGTATCGCATCCTGAACCAAATCACTCACTCCCTGAGCGAGGAAGTGGCGGCGGGAGTGTTATAAACATGAAATATGCAGTAGGGAAGGATCACATTAGGCAGCAGTGTTGACTATGTTATGTGGCAAGAAAAGGCAAATTATGCGACATCATGTGACACGTTTTGTAATATTATTCTTTCATTTATTTCTGTTCATGGTGACATTGTATGGGCAAAGGTTTGACCTCATTAGTACCAGTTTCACACCCAAACACTTCAGTAAGCAACTGGAAGGTCACTTGCCAGCCACTGTGAAAGTTCTTCTGCTGGCCAGCAACATGTGTTCCTACGTTTTGAATAGCGTCTGGTCAGTTTGTGCTTGAAACAAAATATTTTTTTGTTAAAATCTGCAGATAAATGAAATATGTGGCAAATGTGACATCTACAATTATGCAGGGAACGCTGGTTCCGCATAATTACAGAGGCCCTGTTCATGACCCGTTTTCGGCTTTGAATCGAACGCAGGGTGGTCTGGATGGTTTGTCACAGTACATAGGCACCCTGGAAGGTCTTCAGCACAAGTTCCACTTTTAGGTCTGTCTTGAGAGCGCAGCTGTCTTGCGCACCTGTGGTTCCCAAGAGTTTATAATATACATAGATTGAGCTTTGGCTTCACCCGAGGAGTTTTTCTCTCACTTCACCACCCAAATGCTTTTCCTCATTGATGCATTTTATTTAAAAAAAGCAATTTTGTTTTTGCTTACCAGGATTTTTTTGAATGTTTTAGCAGGGAATGCAAATTTTCGCTGGCCATATTGGCTTTTGCCAGCGATTACTGAACTAATTGTGATTGTGATCGTGTAGGTCATGAAGTGTGAGAGGAAAACAACAAGAGCATGGTTCAAAGGTGAAGTCAAAGCTCAAATGTGATGTGAGGGGTTGTGCTTAATTTGAGCCAGTGGTTTCTGGTGCTCAGCACTGGCACTTAATCATCAAAACCGGTGCTTTTCATGAGCACCAGTTAAGGACACATTCATTTACGGGAAGATTCAGTGATTTGCCTAGAGTCACTGGATGTTGAGCTGACCCCGAGATTCGAACCTGGTTCCCCAGCTCGGAAGACTACAGTTCTGGCCATTACGCCACATCCTCTCCTCACTTTCATGTATAGTAGTTGGTTCTGATTTAGGCGGCGCTAACAGGCGAAATGGGCAGGTGCAAGCTGCCTCCTGACGAGAGCCCCGGCACATATTTTATTTTTACAAATTAACCACTGGAGAGGGGTATTAAATGTGAACCCGGATCCCTTTGATTCTAGTTTATTTCTTCCTATCGTGGGTCCTCCTCGCTTAATGGGGTATCACAGTGGAGCAGCAGTGAGATCCAATGGGCAAGAAGAGCAGTTCGACATTCGGTGTGCGTGTGAGTACTGGTGGGACAGCGTTCACCTTTCCTTGGTAGGGGAGGGACGCCATCAGCAAAGCCCACCCAACCTAAGTGCCCAGGAAGATCTTTGAGCAGAGGGGACCTCGAGTAGCCTAATGCACGGGTAGCTGCAAGAATTTTTCCAGAGTCACACTTTGGGTTCAATTGAGGAAGCCAGGACTAGTCCCCAGGTATTCTGTTCCAAAGTTTGTTTTTGCATTTTATTTAAAATACTTCCTGAGCATGGACGTGGCAGATAGCCTAGGCCACTGGAATATGCAATTCTGCGTCCACAGCATTTTGCACATAATTAAGGATTTTTTTTAATGTTCATGGGGGCGCACCAAAATAGTAGTCCAAAAGAAGTAGGTAGAAAAATGTTGTTTATTTATCTTTGTCCATTAAAAACACAAATCATTAATGGAGTATGCAACAAGTTCAGCCAACGCGTTTCACTCCCTACCCAGGAGTTTCTTCAGGGCACTGCAAATCTTTCAGGTGTATTATGTTCGGGTATTTCCCCTATTTTCACGCTAGTTCTCTTTATTGTTTTTTCGTTTATTCCCTCCTATGTAGATCTTTAATTCATGCAGTTTCTGTCTTCCCTTATAGTTGTCACGTTTTCAAAAGGCTTGATGTTTCTTGCCCTTGAGTCAATTCAGGTGGTCCACTGTATGTCCATCCCTGGCCGTATTAGTGCAAAGTTGTTGCAATACTGTAGTTGCAGACGTTCGGTTTCAGCGTCTCGGCATGGCTGGTTCCAGATTAAGGATTTGCCGCATTTGCCGCATTTGCCACATAGTCCTTATTATGCTGTAAAATCTCCAGTTCTTAACAAAATGTTTCTAACTCACATAGATCAAAAGTTACTGAAAAAGTGGCGATATGTTTTTGCATGCGCTGAAAGACCCATTGCAAGGGTAACTGGTCATCGCTCAGTTGCTTATTTATGTATTTGGTTGTGATACTTTATAAATAAATAAATGATGTGAAATCTTTGCCCAGACATTATTACCATTTGTAAACATTACACAATAATGAAGATATACTATAAAAAAGTGCCACTTTATTTGGCATAATTAGCATTTTGTTAGCCCATAATTTGGTGCCCCCAACGGGATAATTCCAGTTGTTTTGCATATAGGTAAAACCACACGCTACAATTTTATGTAACCAAAATGCTTTGCAACCTCGATTTAGACTTCCTAAAAGAATAGTGTGAACACAATATTTAACATGTTGAAGAATACAAATTCAATGTAAAACAAAAATAACAGGAAGAACACAAAATGAAAACGGAACACAAATTGACAATTCAGGTTCTATACCTAACAACTCAGCTCGAAAACTGCAACAATTTTTACTAAAGCATAACATAATGTGGAATATCAATTTCCTAAAAAAGTTTATAATTCACAACACAATAAGCGATAAACCAAGAAAAAAAAGTTCGATGTATAAATACATTTCTGTGGCGAATAGATAATTTCCTCAGATTTCAGAAGTATAATGAATGCATCAACTCAAAACCTTAATGGTGGCAATAAAACCTGGGCCCGGCCCTGTTTATGGTTTCACCTTGAAAAATCATACAGACGAACGTAAAGGGTGGGTTGTTTGTAGGCCGGGTGATTACTTTTATTTCTTGATTGTTAGATTTTGCTTGGTTTACACGATCTTTATTTTCCTCTTATCTCACCGCCTAATTTTTGCCTGTGTAAGACTGGTTTGATTCCTTGCTGGAATTGTTAAACTGAAACGTGGTGCTTTTAAGACCATTCTCCCATTCCAATCTTGTGTGATTTTTGTACTTAAACTATCCCATCACATACAATTTTCATGGATATGTCAGGTGACGTGTATTTCATGTAATACAACCAAGTTCCGTTCAAATGATGCAAAAAAAATGATTATTTTGCGCGCTCATGTATGCTGAAATATGTTAGCTGTTGCCAACTTGGATCACAAGAGGACTACTTGTACCTGGAAACACAAAAGGGAATGTCATCCTTAATCGAATAATAATGGATTAAAGTTGTGTTACCACCATACGCGACACAGTGAAAATATGTGTGAACCGGGAGAGCAGCCACTGGGCCCATGTTGGGTTATGAACTTGACCAGCGGCACCAAAGGATTCTGGCATCTGGAGTGACCTGTGCAATGTAAAGAGAACTGGTGTCTTGGGTTCAAATTTATGAGATCCAGAATTACATTCAGCAGCTTTGTGTAGAGTTGTGTTGAAAGGAGACGTCTATTGAATGATGCCACAATGGGTCTGAATTTCCAGTCAGACAACATGAGACAGAGCCACACTGCGGACCCCTTGTTGTTGGTCATTGTTGATGATGCAAGATTGGCTAAACGGACAAGCTCTTCGTGTTCCTCTACGGGCCTCTTTTGAACAGCTGATGTCACGGCAGGTAGGCCAACCCTCGGTGCTTGCCCACCCCATTCTCGTTGGCATCAAAGATTGGACAGCGGTCGGGAATCCTTGGGTGGAACACTTTTTTCCCTCCGAAGGTGCAAGAATCCGAATTGGATAAGAATTCCTCAATTTGTTTCTATGGACCTTGAAGTTGAGCAAAAAATCCAAAGCAAATCTGAAGGATTTGTTGACTCAGTCTGAGTAAAGAGGCATCTGTTGGTCGCAGAAACTGAGAGTCATTTGGGAACAGGAGACAACTGGACCACATCGCCTCCCAGAGTTCCAGGGTGCAAAGAGATGCCAGTGGAACGCCAAGAATGGCCAAACATCTCAAACCTGGCATGGCGGTCATGAGGACTAGGAGAAGGTGGACAGATCTAACGCAGCACCCTTCAGCTCTTTCCAGCTCAATCTATTTTGCAGGCACTTGGCCTAGAATCCTGGCCTGGATGACTCACGAAGCCTACAACCACACCAGGCTTTCTGGATAATCACTGACTATATAAAGGTTTTCCATAAGTGTTCATTGTATGTGACAGGATCTTGTAATATGCCGAAGAGCCGGAAAGTACTCTGCTCTCGATGACTGGGCTTGGACGCACCACTGTAGACCATGGACTAGATTGCACCATTGACACTCTATTATGATTTAGGGCATCATTTACCTCTTTTTAATAAGTGCTGTGGCACTTACCCTTTTTCGAAAGTGCATCTTTTCGACATAGCACAACTTTTTAGTGTGTAATTATTTAAAGGGTTATATACATGAACACAGTTCATTAGCGTGCAAAACGGATTCTTTTAAGAATGACTCATTTAAAAAAATCATAGCGCCTGTGACTATATTATAATGCATTTAGAAAAGGGGGTGGTGATGAACAGAGTGTCTGAATTGAGCAGACCACTCTTACCCAGTCCAAAGATCAGGGCTTGATCCATCACCGTTATTTATCTCACTGCCCCACCCCGGCTCAGAACCTGGCTATATGCAAATCAGTCTGTCCCTGGCCCAGTGCATCATGGGAACAGGGCAGACTAAACTACCAAGCCAATTCTTCACCAGAAAGGAGACAAGCTACCGGGGACTGGTTTCTGGCATTTCAGCCTTCTTCGGCCCGGCTTGCTTGAATCCTGATGGAGCAGTGAGAAAGGGACTCATGTCTGAGTATACCCTGCCACACCTATAGTGGCCAAAATCGATTTAGAAAAGGGGGTGGTGATGAACAGAGTGTCTGAATTGAGCAGACCACTCTTACCCAGTCCAAAGATCAGGGCTTGATCCATCACCGTTATTTATCTCACTGCCCCACCCCGGCTCAGAACCTGGCTATATGCAAATCAGTCTGTCCCTGGCCCAGTGCATCATGGGAACAGGGCAGACTAAACTACCAAGCCAATTCTTCACCAGAAAGGAGACAAGCTACCGGGGACCGGTTTCTGGCATTTCAGCCGTCTTTGGCCCGGCTTGCTTGAATCCTGATGGAGCAGTGAGAAAGGGACTCATGTCTGAGTATACCCTGCCACACCTATAGTGGCCAAAATCGATTTAGAAAAGGGGGTGGTGATGAACAGAGTGTCTGAATTGAGCAGACCACTCTTACCCAGTCCAAAGATCAGGGCTTGATCCATCACCGTTATTTATCTCACTGCCCCACCCCGGCTCAGAACCTGGCTATATGCAAATCAGTCTGTCCCTGGCCCAGTGCATCATGGGAACAGGGCAGACTAAACTACCAAGCCAATTCTTCACCAGAAAGGAGACAAGCTACCGGGGACCGGTTTCTGGCATTTCAGCCGTCTTCGGCCCGGCTTGCTTGAATCCTGATGGAGCAGTGAGAAAGGGACTCATGTCTGAGTATACCCTGCCACACCTATAGTTGCCAAAATCGATTTAGAAAAGGGGGTGGTGATGAACAGAGTGTCTGAATTGAGCAGACCACTCTTACCCAGTCCAAAGATCAGGGCTTGATCCATCACCGTTATTTATCTCACTGCCCCACCCCGGCTCAGAACCTGGCTATATGCAAACCAGTCTGTCCCTGGCCCAGTGCATCATGGGAACAGGGCAGACTAAACTACCAAGCCAATTCTTCACCAGAAAGGAGACAAGCTACCGGGGACCGGTTTCTGGCATTTCAGCCGTCTTCGGCCCGGCTTGCTTGAATCCTGATGGAGCAGTGTAATGCAGTGTAATGCCAGAAACCGGTCCCCGGGAGCTTGTTTCCTTCCCAGTGTAAGAATTGGCTTTTGTAGTTTGGTTTGCCCTGTTCCCATCATGCACTGGGACAGGAACAGACTAATTTGCATACAGCCAGGTTCTGAAACTGGGATGGTGCAGTGAGCTAAAAAACGGTGTTGGATCTAGCCCTGATCTCTTGACTGGGTGAGAGCTTTCTGCTTAATTCAGAGACTCTGTCCCTCACCACCCCTTGTTGTAAATATTTTTGTCCACCCTAAGCGTGGAAGGGTATTCTCAGATGTGAGACCCTTGCTCATTGCACCATCAGGATTCAAGCAAACCGGGCCGAAGACGGCTGTAATGCCAGAAACCGGTCCCCGGGAGCTTGTTTCCTTCCCAGTGTAAGAATTGGCTTTTGTAGTTTGGTTTGCCCTGTTCCCATCATGCACTGGGACAGGAACAGACTAATTTGCATACAGCCAGGTTCTGAAACTGGGATGGTGCAGTGAGCTAAAAAACGGTGTTGGATCTAGCCCTGATCTCTTGACTGGGTGAGAGCTTTCTGCTTAATTCAGAGACTCTGTCCCTCACCACCCCTTGTTGTAAATATTTTTGTCCACCCTAAGCGTGGAAGGGTATTCTCAGATGTGAGACCCTTGCTCATTGCACCATCAGGATTCAAGCAAACCGGGCCGAAGACGGCTGTAATGCCAGAAACCGGTCCCCGGGAGCTTGTTTCCTTCCCAGTGTAAGAATTGGCTTTTGTAGTTTGGTTTGCCCTGTTCCCATCATGCACTGGGACAGGAACAGACTAATTTGCATACAGCCAGATTCTGAAACTGGGATGGTGCAGTGAGCTAAAAAACGGTGTTGGATCTAGCCCTGATCTCTTGACTGGGTGAGAGCTTTCTGCTTAATTCAGAGACTCTGTCCCTCACCACCCCTTGTTGTAAATATATTATAATGCATGCATAGAAGCACAAGCCAGCATAAGACACCAAACTATAACTGGAAGTATGCTTCCTTTGGCGAAAAACAGACTAAAAAAATCAACCTTTGCCAGAAATATCTGCTTTTTTGTTGTCACAGCACTATTTAGCGAAGAAAAACGACGTGCTATTCATAATGCAGCACAGACGGGGCAGAACATCCCCACTGTACCACGTGATACATGAAAGAACGAGCACCATCCACAGCAATGTATGCTGTATGTGCTAACTTTATTCTGACTCTGAAGACACCTATCGGGTGATTAGCCGTGCTTTATAAATCATGATTGATTGAAGTCCTCAGGTGGCATAGCGTTAGATAATAGGCTGCATACCTGCCAACTTGAACAAAAATCTCACCGTGTGAGGAGGTGCGGGGACTTGGAGAGTGCTGGGCCTTGTGCCGAGAAGTACCTAAGAGGCACTTTTGCTCCCTCCTCCAAAAACAAAAAAGCTTGCTGAGGCTGGTGCCTGTGGCCCCGATTCACAGAACTAACTTAAGACAAAATCCTAAACTTACTACTTTTGGTATTCACAGAAAGCACTTAGTAGTAGTAAAGTTAGGATTTTGACTTAAGACAGATTTAAGTTAGGATTTTGTCTTAAGTTTGTCTTAAGTCTGTCTTAAGTCAAAATCCTAACTTTTCTACTAATAAATGCCTTCTGTGAATACCAAAAGTAGTAAGTTTAGCATTTTGTCTTAAGTTAGTTCTGTGAATCGGCCCCGATGTCCTGTTTTTTTTCACACCCCTTTATGGACGTCTGCAGTGCACAGCCTCAGGAAAACGAGCTGGAAATCCTCTATTAACAGTGGTTTTCAGCTTGTTTTCCCTGCCACCGTGTGATATCGGCTTCTTACTGGTCGTCTGTGTGATGGGAGCCGATATCGTGTGTCACACAGTGGCACCGTGTGAGTTGGCAGGTCTGGGCTTGTCTCAGCAGTGGAGCTGCCACATTCTGCATTGTCGGAAGACTCTGAGCGGCTCACTTTAATTCAAGCATTTTGCCCATCACTTTTTTGTTTTTCTCAGTATCTCTGAGTTAAACAAACAGAACACTGGGCACACTCCCTCTTCTAATCCTTGGCTCTGTGGGTGCATGGAGAGAGAGTGAGTAGCAGCAGAAGAGATGCAAGGATGAAATATCAAGATGGTACTTTTAGGGATGCGAGGCCACAGCACACTGAAGCAGGGTGATGGAAGTGGGCACAGCCAGTGCCTGCTGTCGGGCTAGTGCCACAAGAGCAGAGGTAGAGGGCACAAATAGAATGCCCGGCTTAGGAGGGCGTTGAGGAAAATAATAATGACTATGGCAGCACGTGACATGCCAAGAAGAGGCCTTGATAGCACCATTAGAAGCAAAGCCTCCTGGAAATTGGCAATGACATGAGGGGGGGTCACTGACACACTTTTGTACCGCTTTTGGCCGCCATAAGTGTAGCAGGGTATGCTCAGACGTGAGTCCCTTGCTCACTTTGCCACTGAATTCAGGCAAGCCGGGCTGAAGACGGCTGGAATGCCAGAAACCGGTCCTCAGAAGCTTGTTTCCGGTCCAGGGAAGACATGGCTTGGCAGTTCGGGCTGGACTGTTCCCATGAGGCACAGGGTCAGACTGATTTGCATATGGCCATGTCTGAACTGGGGTGGCAGAGTGGGCTAAAGAACGGTGATGGATTAAATCCAGATCTTTTGACTGGGTGTGAGTGTTTGATTGATTCAGATGCTCCGTCCATCACCACCCCCTTTTGTACCTATAAAGAATCAATGCTGCTTTAAAAAAAATATCTAAATTGGAAAAATGTTGGGGAGGGGTCAGGCAATATCGTCCGGTAGCGACAGATTCCCCTTTGTGAATGGGTTACCACCACCTTTGGCGAGTCAGTAAGTTTTCAGTGGCTTGCAACTATAGGTGTGGTCACAAACCAATTCTACATAGCATTCTGAATCACAATTAGGCAGGGACACACCTTTTACACTCCTTCCTAATAGTGACTCATAATGGGTAAGTAATCCCATTTGGTGAGTCGGAAATTATTTAAGACTTGCAAAATGGTTGAGTACATAGCAAAGACCTATTTTGCGGTTGCTAATCCTACAATTATATGAATCGCAGGGTTTGCTACTCCTAATTGGTTTTGTATATCTGACTCTAAGTTTTAAATCCGGTCTAGTTTCAATGAGTTGCTTTTCTATGTAAGATTAGATTTTTTAATATTTGTATAAAGTATTGTTTTATAAATGTATGTTATTATCTTTTATGATTCAGAGCTGAATCGAATAAAGGTATTAGACTGACTGCCTCTAAATTCTCTTACATCAAACCTTGTCTCCTCATTTTAATCCCATTGATATGGAGTATTGCATGAGTAATTTGTCCTCTGTGTCCGGCCAAAGTGGACTTCCTTATTTTCTGCCATTGTGTTTGGCTATTTGTGCCAGATGAAAGGCCCTCCGGAAGGATGTGTTGTCCAGTATGGGGTGTTGTCAAGCATGAGCAGGACCTACCTCTCCTGTACTGGTGTCTCAAAGCGAGTCATGGTTTCTCATCTGCCCATTGGGAGAATGTATACAATTTCATCAACTAAATAATATATCAGTAATCTGGTTGCACCATGGTTACCATATTTAATAGCATCATCCTCTCAATCAGGGACTAATGCATCTTTTTCCACCTCATCCAGTCATTCTCTGGTCTCTGCTTATATGGCTCCATTTTTAGGTCTGATTTAACAGCACAGCTTTCCGTATGACGTATTGTCACAAATTCCTTAATGTACATCAAAAAACTTTATTGCTTGATTTAAAAAACCTTTGCAAGTTACAAAAGATAAAAAATATTTAAAAGTGTACATATGTAAAAAAAAAAAAAGGAGTGCGAATTCCAGTCCAGTATAAATAAAAGTAGCAAATATTATGCTGATGGAAGGTCACTTGGATCAATCACATAACAAACTCTTTTTTTCTGCTTGATCCAAAAACCTGACCAGGGCACAATTTAGTTTGGTGTTCCGGGGATCAAAGCATGCCAGAACTGCTGCCCTGCATGATCTAACAATATTTTTGTTCCAAAGTTTCCTTAAGAGGAATCGTCTTTCGTGCAACAGGTTTGGGCAGAGGCATAAGATGTGTGTGATGTCTTCTTTGTGTTTCCCACAAAGTCGACAGGGTTCGTGGCCATTGACTCTTTTCCGTTTTGGCAAGTGACACGACAAGTTGATGAGTCCCATTCTTAATTTTAAGAAGCTTAGTTTTGTACGTGCAGTGAATGTTAAGGTTAGGTACGGCTGTGGAATCAGCTGGACATAGGATTGCAAGGTCATCCAGCCGTGACTTCTTTTTGCTAGCCGAGCCTTGTCTTCCACTAAAGAAAGTTTTTTAGCGCTTATTTTTGCTAATCGTTTGAATTCATTTTGGCTTACTTGCAGATTCCAAAGGTCGTTCAAGCCTAGGGTTCTTAGCCCTTTTTCCCAATAGTCATGTCCTGCTCGCCATAGGTTCTTGTTAAGACTGGCCCATATGTGTTGACCTAGGCTGCCTTCCTTCAATGACCTCAATTTGTGGCAGCACATATATATACTGGACTTTGGTGTGACCAGAGTGTTGGCTGGGTGCTGTATCATGCCGCCTTTTATGGAGTACATGCAATGCACGAGAGACTATGTTCTACCTCAGAAGTATACTGAATCATGACACATTCAATTCTTAATACCTTACCTGCAATGAATGTAGAAAATAAACATGTTTTTTTCTCACGGCAGTAGGCTTTTTTCTAAATGTTTTAGACCAAGCCCAAAAGGCTCGCCAGGCCTATTGACTTTGCTCGCACTTGTTCTTTCCAGCACTGTACCGCAGCCCTTGTGTCATGCTTCCCAAGTATTTGACCTTCAATCTCATTTTCAGGCGCCTACTCTCGAATGGGTGTTTCTAGCCGCTAAGTCGTTAAAGGTCAACTTGGACGTTATCTGCGTTTCACCCTCTAACTGCATTCATGTGTGTACCTAGTTGTCACTTGTCAGCAACATTTCCTCTCTCGGCTCCGTGGATGTGCAGTTTTTTTTTTACAAAGGGACAGTCTGATGACCTTCCTTCCGTTCTTGTTTTCTGTGATTTAACCCTTCGCATGACCTCTTTATTGACTGGTCAAGAGATGGATGGATGGATGGCTGCTTCTCGAGAAACACGAGGCGCATTTTAGTTGGTTTGAATTTGGAATTCCTCTGCTATTGAGTTGTTATTCACTTGCTCATTTGTATGGTTCATCATGAAAAGTACAGTCTTTCAAAGACAGACACTTGTCAGCAGAAGTGTCAGCTTTAAATTAATTCACAAAACGTTAATCATTTTAGTGTTTGTATTACACTTTTTAAAATGGAGGCAGCAGCATTCTGTTGTCAGCTGCATTCTAATATAACATGCTTATCAGGTGATTACAGGTGCTAACTATAACCCAACTTACAGCAAATTATTTCATCGACATCAGAACGATGAAAGGCTGAGAAGACCCACCAGGGTTTATAACCCTGAGTTTTGGTTTACACAGCCATTTCTACAAGGGCTGCATTAGTCCCCTCGGCTATCTTACCAGGTTTATCCCTTAGTTGACGAGGGCAAGTAAGGTCTCAATCTACCATTTAAAAGATTTAGCAAGAGGTGCTTTTTGAACAAGAAAAATTTGATAAGGACCACTGGCAATTACAATTGTTATATAATACGTTCGGAAAGCAAGCCTTTCATATTGCTGTATGTACTTAAAAAATCCTGAAATAATGTGTGGTGGGTCATGATATATGATGCAGTAACTGATTACTGGCAGTGTCTGTCTCCTCTGGGCCTAGTTACTGGTACAAATCACTTGTAACCAGGGAATGATTGAGTACTGGCAAAATATCTGTCTCATCTGGGCATAGTTACTGGTACAACACACTTGTAACCAGGGAATGATTGCTCACTGACATAGAAGCTATCTAGCCTGGGTATGATTTCAGACTTCAAACCTGTTTGGGATTTGCAGGTTAAGTGGCATATTACTGGTACAGTGGTGGCTCACTTACTGGTACACTTACCATCTGTTGTGCCCACATGGTTATTGACACAGTAACTGTTTGATGTGACATTTTTGATGTGGCAAGAATTGTCTGTTAGGTGAAACACTGCTGGCAGTCTAGCTTGATGAGATGTGATTATTGGCACATCAGCTGTTTATGATAAGTGATTACTAGCCCTATTAGCCGCCCGCACATCCGTAATGGCATGGATGAGGCTTGATTACCCGTACCAGCATTGGCCAGTGGGGCATGTATGTATGGAAGAAAGTGGCATTTGTATAATATGAACAAAGTCAAAGGGCAGCTGAGCTCTGTACAGGGTCAAAGGTAAGGACACAAAGAACAGGTGATTTAAGAGTTTCTGAGTGCCCGGAGCACTATTACTGCTATAGAAAGGGGCTTGATTAAGGATCAAAAAGTTACATTGGGAAAATGTAGGCCCTGATTATGAGTTCCGCGGTCCCACCTCCATACTGCCACAGTGATGGTCCAAAGAAAACCTCTGCGGCAGAAGTCTCCCGCCCGCCATATAACGATGTCCAAGCTGGCCCAGGTGAGGTCTTTCTGACGGTGGTGTACATTTTTTCATATATGTCGGTGCTGGTGTGTGTATTTTTGACTGAAGTGTACACATATGCATAACGCGTGAAAAAATACCTACTACCAGTACATTCCCATTGCTAGAGTATGGACAATATATGCCCCGTCCAGCCAATGGGTAAATACTGCAAAACGGCCTTACTTGGATTTCGGCGCCAAAGGGGTAGTTTTCTTCTGGGTCAAGATGCTGCTGTGAAGAGAGGACCTGGAGGAAGGGATCCATGTGGGAGACTGAAGGGAAGAAAATTAAATGGGTGAGTACGCACCCCAAAGCCTTAGTTTCTGCCAACTCGAAGCAGGTGGTCCCACTGCCACTGTCGGCTTGCCGGTAAGCCAACTCATAATTAGGACGTTGTGAATCTTTTCTGTCCGGCTGTATGACAGCTGCTTTTCACCGACCACTGTCGAGGCCGTCTACGAATGGCTGTTGGTGTCAGCGGTGCTCTGACAGTCTTTCATTCTGAAAACCGACAGCATCGTAATACAGCGGGCGGATCGCATAGTCCGCGGTAGTGAATCTGTCGTGACGGCGGTGGTGGGACCGCCTAATTCGTAATTAGGTCCTTAGTTACTACCACAATAAATGTCTGTTGGTGCACATTTATTGGCAACTAGCAGGGCCTATTCATTGATTGGATACCCGTGTGCTTGTGAAATATATGGCACTGCATGCACTATTTCTGTATTCTCAGTTTAGATTTTAACAGTACACAGGTGGAGAAGTGTGGCTCACTGGTTAGAGGAGCCAGACCCTGATGCAGAGGTCAGACCCGGGACCAGGGTTCAATTCCCGACGCGGCAGGGTCTTGAGCTCAAAATGTCCATGGACTTGATAATTCTCACCTCGGTGCCTACTCGAATCATGGGTTCACACTCTGCAACTCTGGGCAATAGCTTGCTTAATCTCCACTATGGCCCTACCACGATGGGATGCCTGGTCTTCACCTTGGGGATGCCCAGTAGGGGTTATCTCGCAGGGAAAGCCAGGACGGGTTCCCAAAGCAAGCGCTAAGAGACCTGTCGGTGATTTGGCGCTATATAAATCGAAATTAACATAACATAACATAGGTAAAATAGATTTTAAGCTCGCTAGTGCAGTGTGAGAATTCACTGTTGTTCTAACCAATGTAAAAATTTTACAAAACATGAACATTTTTAAATATTGAGAACAAGACCTCATTCTTTCTCCCATTGTCACTGGTTTCCTGTCTTTCTATTACTTCTTCTTTCTGCATTTTCTGACTATGTCTCTTTTCTACTGAGTCAAAATCTGATCATAAAAATATTTCACTGTCTCCAAAAATTTGTGTTGGCGCAATGAATCACAGCCTCCAGATTAGTTTGCAGTGCACAAAGGGTTAGCTGTTTTCCAACATTGTCACTACACACCCAATTAAAAAAAGCCTTTCCAACAGATTGCCTCCCTACTTACTCCATTCCCTGCGAAATACACAGAAAATTCACACGGATTTGTTAATACCCCGGCCTCATTAAATGGTTTGCGTAACATTGGCAAGGGACGTTTTGTTAGTTAAAGTAAAAATAAAAGTTACCAGCATAACATTTTCAATCACAGTGTTTTTTGTTCTCATGGAGTGAGAAAATAGCAACATCTTGGTGCCTCTACATGGGATAAAGCTGTCATTGAGTACATAACATATATCTGTTTTTCAAAAATCGTGTTTAAAGATATTTGCTTTAAAGGCTCCTAGCAGAAAATGTATCACTCCAGATGTTGTCTTATATTTTATGTTTGCAGGCTCATTCTACAGGCATGCACACTTTCTGTTTAAAAGATAGGGTGGACTACCAACTATATCACTTAGCAACTTGAGAAAAGAATACTGCACTTGAAGTAGCAGTTTGCTAATTCAGAGTGGGTTCAGCCTGTACAGATTGCTGAATCGCTCGAATATTTATTCAATAGATGTTTACTTTAAATGTATAATTCACTGGAATTACATAATTTCTAAGAATTACACTTTTTAATTAACTGTAAGCCTAAATGTATGTACACGTACATAAAACTGTGCATTGGATGATATGTTTCGTTCTTAGGTTGACCAGATTTAAAAAAGGAAATACCGGGACAGGCCCAACATAAACGTAGGACTAAAGCCTTCAGTCTTACTTCTATATCTAGCTTGTGTTGTTTTTTGCTTACTTCAAAAAAGGAGGAGGTAGAGGAAAACAGAACAAGAGAGCTTGTCCTCCAAATAAATACGTTATAATCACAGAGAGCCCTTCTGTTGAAAGAAGGATTTTTCTTTCCACTCTGATGTTTGTTAGGAAAACTGTGGGTTTTCCTTTGATATGTCACCCACCAGGGTTTCCCCTTAGTGGCATGCTTCATCATCGGGGTCTTTCCATTCCGCTGTGGAACGGGCCGTGCTACGACCTACAAGCCACGTGGGAGCACTTATTGTTCGAAATAAGTATTTGGATGAAGTTTAAAGGTGTGAATGAGGGCAAAAAGAGAGAATTAAAAATATTTGGCTAGTAGGAAAGGATTCTTTACTTGTACCTCTACCCGGTATGATTAAAATGTGGGGGGAAATGCAGGAACTTAGAGGGGACAATGTGCCTCAGTTCCGCTGCTCAACATGTCTCTAGCCCTACACCAGGGCTATTCTTCAGGAACAAGACTGAATACTCCTTGGTAGCACTCTCATATCTTTTCATAGTCAGAGGAACACATTTGTGAAAAAAGATAAATATGATAAATACACAAAGCACCAAATGGTGCTTACGTCAGGATAGATCTGTAAAATATTAGTTGCCTTTGATTTGCAACATGAGACCGTACGGGGGGGAAGGGATGCTTGCAGTCACACTTGCAGCAAGGCTACTCCCTTGCTTAAGGTTTAGTGCCCACCCTTGACTATAAGTTTCCCTTCCTCCATACAGTTTCATTTTGTAATATCTATCTATCTATCTATCTTTCTATCTATCTATCTATCTATCTATCTATCTATCTATCTATCTATCTATCTATCTATCTATCTATCTATCTATCTATCTATACACACACAATATGCTTGTAAATATATGTCTGTATTTGTATATGCATATATATACACACACACATGCAAGCCTTGTAACTGTGTCTATCTGTCTATCTCTCAATCTGTCATCAATCTATATGTACACACACACACATATATATATTTAGCCCTCCTACCCACTGTGTCGTCCCTCTACTTAGAGAATACAGCCGTCCCACTTCTATTCTGCCTGACAGAAACAGATACATTATTTAAATTATTTCAGTCTTCAGAGGCGCCTGTGAATGGAGGGTATAACTTTCAATTTTGCTTTGCAGAATGACCTGACCCTTGTCCCAAAAACCAGGAAATTTACCTAAAATTAAGAAAAGTGTCGGGACACCAGGACAGTCCTCTGAAAACCGGGACTGTACGGGGAGATTCAGGACGTCTGGTCACTCTAATACTTTTCCAATAATGCCATCTCAGAGTTTGGGTGACATTTTTGAAAACCGTAGTCTTTGACCTTGCAGATTTTAGGTCTGGATTTGGATTTTGACAGCACAGCTGCAAACACACCTATTGTTTCTAATATGCTTACACTTGGCTTTGGGTCAACCTCAACCAACCATTGCCTTTTCTCACAACCACTTTCAGGCATTGGCTTGAGACTTTGTCAATCCCATCTTGGCTCAGTCCAATGGAGGGTTTTTCACACCCAAATGCTATTGGCTGTTTGACTGTATCCTTCGGCTTCCAAATGAGTGCTTACATTGCAAAGCATGAGGTACTATTTAACAATTCAGTACTCACTAATACAACTCATTTTTTGTATTCTTTTTTAGTGCAGAAGGTTTTTTTGCTTTTGGCAGCGCTCAAGTTTGAGCCTGACGTTGTCAAGGCCGCCCTATTGGCTTTTCATTTGCCTTTTTGGGACTCCTGACCCAGTGGTGGCCCCCTAATCTCTCAAGAAATTGTTTATCTTGGCTTCAGTTGTCCCAATATGACGATTGTAGCCCAACAGCCAAAGCTACTGACTTTGGAACTGGGGAACCAGATTCAAGTCCCTGCTTCAGCTCAACATCCTGTGATCTTGGGCAAATGACCTAATCTCCCTGTGCTGAAAAAAAATGAAGAAATGGTGTAATGTAATCTGGTGCTCATGTCATGTAAGCTGGTGCTGATGAAAAGCACTCTAATGCCCTTAGGCAAAGTTCCCGCTATATAAAACTGCAAAAAAGGCAATATCACGCCTTTCTCTTTCCCCTTTGTGTCACACCTCCTGCTCCTAACTCACCCTTATTTCATCATCCCTCTCACTCCCTCTTTCCCATTTGTGTCACTCTTTATTAGTTAAACCCCACCTTCCTCTCATTCCTACTCTTCCTTCCTTCCTTCTGTCCCCTTTATGATAGTCATCCTTTCTCCAGCCCCTCCCACTCGGTCTCATCAGACGCAGAAGACCAATCTGTAATGCTGCTGCTTTTCCTTCATTATAGTACTGTTTTTCTGTCTATTGGGAATAAAAGTTGGTTGACAAGGGAGCGTTCATTATAGGCCATCTTTTCTTTGATGTCATAGAAATGAAAGAATGACTAAAATCTAGCCCCCCTTGCCACCCAGCCTTCATTTCAAATAAAAATGAAAATAGGACTTGGAAGCAAAGGAACCTAATATGGTCCATTTACACAGATACATTTTGTGTAATCTTTACAGAGACCATCTTTAGAAATTGTTATTCTACTCAAATTATAATTTATGCTTTAATTCATGACTTGTTTTATCTGACAATGTTCTTCATAATTTGTGGCAATTGCATCATTTCAGTGATTATGGATTTCAACAACTGTAAGAGTAGGATTTTTTGGGGTACTTTACTTTGCATGTAATGTAAAAATGTTTTTAACCGATAACATTTTTTATTGGGTCAGCAAAACTTTCTTCGGGTTCTGTGGACATTTACAAATACTCTGTCATCAGCTTCTTAGTTAATTACGTCACAAGAACCACTAAGCTTCAAGTAAGGACTAAAATGCATGGTTGCCCCCTATGTATTTCATATTTATTCTTTTTTTTAAAAAAAACTTTATTGACAGGAAGGAATAGTGGTTAATCAGTTGCATACATTCTTCCGGCAATCGTTACATATCGTGTAAATTATCATTTCTACATTTGATGAGCGACATTTCCGTAGCAAGGACTGTGTCGCCTGCGGCATCCCGAGTCTTGTATATACATCAATCGTCTGTTACAGTGTGTAAATTGCAATCCTCTGATAACCCCTCCCTCATATATCAGCGATGGCAACATCTCTTTTCATTCAAAACATTATCAACAAACTTCCCAACTTACCCCCCCAACCATGTGTCATCGTAACCCTTTTGTTTCACCCACATCTCGTAGTAGCCTGTGTCTTTCATATTTATTCTTATTAATACTCAGTAGGGTGCTTTGCAAACGTGTTTTATTCCATATATCACTGTGTTTTGGCCACAGCTGCTTCAGTTTGGGATTCACTGGTGGAGTGATGTCAAGTTCATTGGGAAGAGAAAAGTCCACTCAAGTGAGTGACCAGAAGGTTAGGGACTCTCAAATCCAGTGACCTCAGATGAAATGAAATCCGAAGTCAATGACAGAAAGATGCGAAAGTGGGTATTAGTTAACAGCACTGGAAATAATAATAATTTTTTGCAATTTCTTTTCCTTTTTTTTTTTGTTTGTAAATTTTTATTGCAGAAAAGAAAAAACAACATCACATTGCATACACATTTCAGAGGCAAAAATATCCAAACATAAATTTAACTGTTAAATAAATACAGAGGATAACAGTGTACATACAAAAGTAAATCATTTTAGTTGCTGCCGGTACATATAGATCAGATGAAAGTACCCCAAATGTTTTGCCTCGCTTTCAATGCCTTAGTACCTCTTAGCTTGGCCAATGAAAGTTCCATCGTATGTATTTCATTAATAAGATTCCACCACTCCATAATATTGGGTGGTTCCTTAGAGATCCAAGTCCGTGCAATAACCAACCTAGCACAAGCAATAGCAATAGAAATCAAGTCTTTATACTTGTTATTAGTATCTTGTATATCTAGCAATACTAAATGTGCCGAAAGTGTGGGAAATATAATTTGTCTACTGTTTAAAGCCGCGGTTAATCCTTTCCAAAATGCTGTAAGTTCCAGGCATTGATAGAGCATGTATTCTATACCGGCGGCTTCTGGATTGCATTTGGGACATTTAGTTCGCTCGCTGAGACCATTTCTCGGGGTCCAACTAGCAATTCTTTGAGGTGTATAGTATATTTGAGTCACCGTCTATATAATTGAAGCCTTAAGCTTGAGGATTGGACCACTAGGTTTATTTGTCTGAGCGAGCCTGCAATCTGGCTAGGATTGATGTTCACACCTAGTCGGTTAGTCCATTTTTCCGCCATGTTTTCACAGTCTCCTTGCTTGTGGCTACTTAAGTAGGCATAGCTCTTACTAATAAGTGATTTAGTATGTTTCGAGTAAAGATATTTTAAGGTATCTGAGTTTTCTATTACAATTTCTTTTCCAATAAAATAAAAATCTATGAATAAAAATCTCTTTATTCATATTGAATCTTCTTATGTTGATTTATGATGTATATAGAGAAATAACCAATAAAACTCATAAAGTATCTAAATATTTACAATGTCTGCTTCTTATAACACCAAACACGGTGCTAACATTTTTATTGGCAAATTATCAAAATTCCTACATTGCACGGTAGATGGTCTTGGCCCTCGTTAACATAGGAGACAAACGCACTATTTCATAATATAGTCAGATGCGTCCAACATATATAAAACGGTTTGTGTTGTAGGCCATAAAACCTTGTCATTAAAATGAAATACAAGGAACTAAGCCTGCACGCTGCAACTGTTAACCCACTCATTTTAATTCTTAATTCAACTTTTGTTCCTCTCGAAAACAGGTTGAGGTCGAAAGCTAAGAGAGTACTGAGGGGTTTATTTACAAGGCCCTTGCGCCACTTTTGCGTCACTTTTCCCATGTTAAAAATTACGCAAAAGTGGCGCACGGGCCTTGTAAATCTGCCCCTAAATACTTAAGGGGTGTATTCACCGAGTTTTTTTGTGTTGCGTCTTACTCTCAACTTAGATGTGATTTACTGTCGAATTTTAGAATAAAGGTGCGTGCGTTCACTGAAAAGGCATTGTGATTTTAGCCTTGTGTTAACTGACTTGTCTACGTGGCCACTAAATTTGGTCCTGTCTGTCTTTCCCTCAAGTTGTTAAGTGGGCTGTTTACCTCAAAGAGGCCTGGGAGCAGAATTGCCTGTGAATGTGAATTTGTTGTGATCTGTCCACAAAACAGCAAGTCCCTTACTAGACTAGTTTCCATGTTTCATCAGTTGCACCCCATTTATAGGTACCGGTCACTGAGCTCAATGCTGAAGGCCCTGTTTCCCATTTGAGTCTGACTGATGCACAAAAAGGGATGCATTGCTGATGACTAGAGAGAGAACTTTTCAGGAAGGTTACGCTTTGAAACCCAAAACTTAAATGTCCCATCACGAAGCATACTGTCTTTCAAATTTGGGGGTGAGCCTGTTCAGGGAAATAGGGGGCGGGATCAATCATAGATGTATATAATTTTTGTATGGACCATATAACATATATATGTCCAGACATACAAGTTCTGTCTTTATTTATTTTCTGTATGTGTACCCTCCCCTTCCGCAACTCTTCTTTAGCTTTATGTATTACGGTGTATCACTCATCTCAGTCCAATTAAACAAAAACCTAGATAAAACACATAATTTTTTTTATTGCAAATAAGCTTTCAAAGTGTATAGACATATATCATGTATACATTTAACACATATCACATAATACAATTAAATCATCCAATTTGTGACTTGTACATTTTACAACTGATTTTACAATAGGAAAAACATATAAATATATGACATTCAATTGTATGTGTCCGATAAAGGATTTCAAATAGAGAGCTTAATAGGGATTAGACTGGTTGTGTATCCCTCCATAATTGAATCCTCTATGGGTTATAAGGCCCTATGTGGTCGGGGGGGGGGAGGGGGAGAAGAAGGAAATTATCTATGCGCTGCAATCATAGATAGTAAAAATGTTTGCTCTCAGTTTCTTCTTTACAACTTTATTCATAAGGGAGATAGCCACAATCACAATACGCCGATGCGTTTCGACCTTCGATGCGTTCTTGAAGGTCTACCTCAGGGCTGAAGATATGTTTTAAATAGACACACTTTGGAGTAATCTTTAAACAGTAACTGAACTCCCAAGATGCTTCTTCAAGGTGCTCCAATTGCCTCTTTCCTTTTGAGGTTCAAACGATACCTCTGTGGGCTTGATGACCGCCACTCATTTTTCATGTTCAGCTTGTGGAGTGTTGCCACCTGTAATGGTGATTCACTATCCTGCCTACAACTTTGGCTTCTCAATCTCATGACTCGAAACGGGGAGGGGACCCCATCAGCAGCACGCGTCCCGCTTCCTGGTTTGGAACGAACTATCATGAAGCATACAATTTGGTAACTCAGAGGCCCTGATAAGTTGTGGACTTTCAAAAATGCGGGTACAAATAATGCACCAATTAAACTGGATTAGCATGTTGTGCGCTAAATTAGCTGTTGTGGAGTTGCACTAATTTCTGATATTGACACCTCGAAATAGCAAAAAATATGCCAATAGCAGTAATTATTCCCAATTCCGATGAAAGCAACTAATATATATGTGATGTTTTCTGTCACAATTTGCGGCAACAATATTTGTTCTCTTGATTTATGGGAAGAGCAAACACCTATGTTGAGTAAAATTTTCACCCATTCTAGCCACTTTTGGGCGTAAACACGAGTTTGCCCCCAGAACGCGATTTATAGGCCTAATTTAATCGAGCCCAAAAAATGTGAAATAAAAGCTAAAAAAAAAGAAACAATACACAAGTAAAACACATACTCGTATATTGTCACAATACAAACAACGCAGAGAGTGGAATTTTATTAATAACCTATAGAAGTCATCTACCAAGACACAATCTTGTGGGGACTTTTAGTTCACACATACGTGACTTTGGGCATTGCAAGAGCGAGAGAAGGGTGCCTCACTTTTCAAATAAATCGTTTTCTACATGACCTGAAAGGTCGTCTTTCAATTTGTAGTAATGAAACAATGTTGCTTTAAGGACACACTGTACCATCACAATTTCGAGATATCACAGCAACATTTGTTTGGAGAAATTACATGCTCAGAAGCAATGGGTCACCACGTTTCCAGACCAATGTTTTTAACATGAAAACTACTGAATTCTGCACGCTACAATCTTGGTTGACTCTGACAGTGACCAATGCTTAGTACATCTGGGGCAGATGTACTAAGCATTTTATTGGTCATAAACACTCCAATTCGGCATCTATGACCATTAAAATACTTTTTCTCAGGCAAACACCCCTCTTCAGGAGTCAGAAAAGTTTTCTCAACTCCCGAAATGGGACAGTAAATGCATATAGAATTGATATGTGGAAGGCGCGAATTGCAAGCGTCTCTTTCAAATACTGATTCGGTATAAACTCCTCAAAGGCGGTGGTAAAGCATCCCCTTTGTGAATGTAAAAAATAATTGTTGAAGTATCTACAGAGGTCCATGGAACCGCTGCCAACTCTAAAACAAACACAAAAAAGTAGACTCACACAGTCAGTTCTGTTTTTCTGTAGGAAAACAGGCCACATTTAAAAATGTTTTTACTTTATTGAAAGACAATCACAGATATGGTGGCCTATTGGCCCCAGCAGGTCACATTCCTGTGATGGCCACCAATCACAGTGCAACATACCTCATTAAAGCCATGAGATAGGTCAGATTGTGATCCAATATGATTCGGAATTTTAAGAACCAACAATTAGTACATAGGTCGGTTCTCAAAAATCTTTACTGGTCGAAAAACTACTGGTCACAATTTGCAACCAGTGTTTTGTGACTAGAGATTCGTACATCTGACCCCTGATTACAAAGATTTGTAAAAGGAAAATCCTGAGCTGTTGTCATGGTGACTTATAGACATATGACTGAGCTTGCACCCCTTAAAAACCATTGTAGTTCTTGTAAAAACATTATGAACTGTACTGTGCATTGTATGACTTGGGGCAATGAGTAATATCTTTTTGCTTTCTTCCTTCGCATAGGTCAGTCGTGGAAAGCACTGAGCACCATTGACAAGCGCCCATTCGTGGAGGAGGCAGAGCGACTGAGGGTACAGCATCTTCAAGACCACCCTAACTACAAATACCGACCCCGGAGGAAGAAGCAAGCCAAGAAGATGAAGCGTATTGAGCCAAACATCCTCCTGCACAACTTGTCGCAGTCGTGTAGTGACGCCTTCAGCTTGGGCCACCACCTCCGGAGTGGTCCGTCTGGGCACCCCCAACCTCCAGCACTCGCCCAGTTCCGGGAGCTGCACTCTATGGCCTCAGAGATGGAGAGCTATGGCTTGCCAACCCCTGAGATGTCCCCACTGGATGTCCTGGAGCAAGGCGAGCCAGCCTTCTTTCCTCCTCATATGCAGGATGATTGCCACATGCGGCCCTTCAGGAGCTACCACCACCAGGCCTCTCTTCCGCCACTGGAGTATGGTCCAGAGAAGGGCATGCTGAGAGACCTGGCTCTGACCTACACACAGCCTTCATCCAATATGGCAGACAGCATGAGGACTTCCCACTCCTCCAATATCTACTACAACCAGATCTGCCATGGACAACCAAGTGGCCCATCTGTGGCCCTTGGTCAGCTGTCTCCTCCTCCCGAGACCCAACCGATGGAACACACTGAGCACTTAAATCAAGCCGAGTTGTGGACCGATGTGGATCTCAACGAGTTTGATCAGTATTTGAATATGAGCAGAACTCGTGCCGAGGCACCAGGACAAGCTTACCATGTCCCTCTGTCCAAGCTGGCCCACAGAACTCTGTCTTGCGAGGACAACAGTCTGATATCGGCCTTGTCTGACGCCAGTAGCGCCGTCTACTATAGCACATGCATCACTGGCTAGGACCAATCCCCCGGAGAGGAGTGTGACCTTCCTGTGGCCGCCTTCAGAACAATCATATTCATGTTAGAATCAGCACCATCCTATATACACCCAGCCATTCCATGCCTAGCTTGAGAAAATGCGAAACTCACTAGCCACAGTATACTCTATGTTTATGTACGTTTCCAAAGCAATACATTAATATATACATTTTTTAAAGTCATCACATATCAAAGTATGGCAGACTTCCAAGTTTTCTCAAACCTGTTAGCTTCTAAACTTGACATCCTAAATTGAATAACCCAACTTCCTCTCGAACTTACCACCTTAAATATTCACGAGCCTACAGTTTTAAGTACTGTTGTGCTTTCTGTCGTGAATCAAATTAAATTGAAAACCTGCAGGACCCAAAACTTCTAGCCTTAGATACTCACAAGTTCAGCAGAGCAAACTCCTTTCAAACATACATCCTTGTGTCCTCTACACAAACTTACAGCCTCATGCCCATCGTTCGTTTTTAGTTCCAAAATCCTCACAAATTTACAAACTTACATCCTCTTAAACTCAACAGTCTTAAGTTGTGACAAACTTTGACGCTTAAGTTAACGTATGTTTACTGCTTACATGCTCAAAATGGGCCAGATGCATTAAAGGGTTTTGCCCATTCTGTGTCTATGGGAAAATGTGTTCATGCATATGACCCTAATAGCCTTAAGTTCTCCCAAACTTACATTCCTAAGCCCTCTCAAACTCATCAGCCTTAAGCCCCCTTAAAGTTACAATCTTAAGGTACCTTGAACTCAACAACCATTAGAATCTTAAACTCCAATCTGTAAAGTCCTAAAAAAAGATGTATGATGAGTTAGTTAAAACAACATTTTTAATAGGTTTACCTTATTTGGAATTTGCTCTTCAAATTTGGATTTTAATGTAAACATACAGGTCAGAATGCTAGCTACTTGCCAGACTACCACGACGTGTATACATTGAACTTATTGCGCTGAAGGACCCCAGGCCGATCACACGACCTCACTGGGGGAGTTGCCCTGCCATATATTTTTAGGGTCCAATATTTCTTTTCTATGCATTTTATTTTTATTATATATAATATTCTCACATAAGTGGGATTATATTTTTACATAATGGAGATTTTTGTGATATTGTGACATTTGTGTATGTTGCTGGACCACAAGTTCTAAAAGGAGGGATGGACAGCATATGAGATGTAGCTCCTTGTATTCCTTGGCACTGATGTAGCATTCATTCATTCATGTTGGACAATTCATTAGAGGAAAAGCGAAGAGTTGTGTAGAATCTTTAAAAATTGCGGTGCACCATTCCAACCACACGTTTAGAGTAATCTTGAAAAGGGTAAAAACATATATTATGCTCAATGATATTGAGATAAAATACCTGAAAAACACATCCTATTTATATTAAATTTCCCCCATTTTTGTGCATTCCTGACATTGAAATAGTTTGATAGTGACACTTAACATGTGTGAAAATTGGAATTTAAGATTTGTTGTGCAGTTTCTTGTTTAATTTTTCTTTTCCAACATGGATGTTAAGATTTTGTTTGAACCAAAAATAAAAATAAATGTTTAACACACTGAGCGCTCCCTTTGAGGAACACGAGATAACTTTGGTATTCCATGTTTAAGGAATACAAAAACATTTTTACTGGTGGAGCTGACTTCAGTATTGCCTTTGGCCTGGTCATAGTCACACAATGAAAAACCTTCCATTTTGTAAATCCTTAGGAAAATGGTGTGGTTGCGGTTCTTGTGATTGGTCGGGAGGAAGTGTACATTGGGTATCTACTTAAATGCTAATGATTGGCTTGTATCCAATAAATTAAAAAAAGATAAGTAAAACAAGTGTGGTCTGGGCTAGGGCAGCGCACCGGCCCAGCATTATATTGACTGCATTAAGGACATTTCTGCAGTGGTGGCAGACATAGAAAAATACCAGTGGGGCAGGTGAGGGCCAACGGGAAGCACATGGGGAGCATGCAGCGGGGAGAGGTTGACTATCAAAAAAGCACTTACCTGGTGCTGCTGACTGCCTTGTGGTTCTCTGCTGCAGTCCCTGTCCCTGGGACGGCATCACAGCTCCCATCCAATCCCTGCGCTGCTCTCAAGCATTAGAGCAGCACGGGGATTGGCATGAGTGGGCTGGTTTGACGCTTCGCTCAGGACAGGTAGTCTGTGCTGTTTCTCCAGCCCGGTTGTTTAATGCAGCCGGGTTGGAGAAGCCTAAGTGTGCATGGCCAAACACACATGCGCACTTAAAAATGCACAAACCAGGCCTCCTCCCCTCCAATGCTCCGACCCCGCCTCTCCCTGCACACGCCGGCTCAGAGCAAGTAGCTAAAAAATAAAACCATAGCAGAGTATTGCTTTATTTTTCAGCTGTTGGCTCGGAGACAGTGGGGTGACGCTCCTCTGCCATTGTGGATTTCTCCCAACCAACCAGCGCTCAGTTACCCTGATGATTTCAACAACATGGTACCCTGTGGTCAATTGTTTGACCTCAAATGAACAGACATCCGATAGGAAATAAAATTAGCCCTTGATACAGTCATCTTGTTTACACTAAGTCAATGGTGAGGGGCAGCTCCCTCACATGCCTGTGCCTTTGAAAGACAGGGAGAGGCAGGGCACAGCCAAAACAGCACATGAAGCATCGCCCTGACATGCAGTTCCCTACTCTTGGCCTAAAATGCACAGAAGTCTGTATCCCCCTTATGTGTTATTGACTGGCTATAACATCACAGATCTTTCTCAGGCACCCTCCAGTTGGGAAAACTCACCATTTTGCCATTGCCCTCGTCTTTACAGTACCATGTTGTCAGTCCCTTGTCTTCCTTATAACAAAGCAGTGCATTCTGGGAGTTTGAAGTTTGGCTTGCAAGACATTAACTGTACTGTAAGTACCAGAATATAATGTCCATGATTTAAAATAGAGCAAAGGTTGACATGGAGCACGTAGTCTTCTAACTTTGGTGAAAGCTCTTCTCCCCTGCTGGGGAAGGGAGGGTCTGCAACACTTCCACCCTCCACTAAAATACCCTCTGTGCAGAGACAACACATTGGGCCTGATTCACACAATGAACTTAAGACTCAATCCTAAACTTACTACTATTTTGGTATTCACAGAATGCACTTACTACTTTTGGTATTCACAGAATGAACTTACTACTTTTGGTATTCACAGAAGTTAGGATTTTGTTCTAAGTTTGTCTTAAGACAAACATAAGACAGACTTAAGTTAGGATTTTGTTCTAAGTTTGTCTTAAGACAAACTTAAGACAGACTTAAGACAGACTTAAGTTAGGATTTTGTCTTAAGTCTGTTTTAGGACAAACTTAAGACAAAATCCTAACTTCTGTGAATACCAAAAGTAGTACGTTCATTCTGTGAATGCCAAAAGTAGTAAGTGCATTCTGTGAATACCAAAATAGTAGTAAGTTTAGGATTGAGTCTTAAGTTCATTCTGTGAATCAGGCCCATTCTGTCTGGAAACATAACATAAAAGAGGAGGAACAAACTACACTAGGCTCCGGGTTTCTGTTTAGATTTGTCTTGGTTTTTAGCTCTATATTGAATCACCTTGCCCTGGATTGCTCGGTTGCTTAGGGAGGAATTTCTTGCCAGCCTCACACCTGCCACCAGCAAAACCAAGGCAAATCACTTGAACAAGAAGTGTCTGCCACTGCATTGCGTCAAAGGGAGAGAGCAGAACAGTGACATATAAACTAAGATATGATATGGTTTTCCTCTCCCCCTGCACTGCCTCACTTTAGCTGCCACGCACCAACACACACACACTTGCACCACAGAAGGGGACCTTTTCAGTTCAAAAACTATACTTTACTGCTTTTCTTACTTTGAATGTGTGCTTTATAGTGCAATGCAAATGCAAAGTGGGAAAACTGTGGAGAGTTTAAAAACTTGCGCCACTGTTGTGCCTTTAACACAAACCCAGTACAAAGTGTTTGTATACCTGGACCTTAGTGTTGAAGCCACACTATGCAATCCCTCCTTCACTTATTTAGTGACTGGCGCTGACTGGGAAGAGGAGGTTACGCCAAAAACATCTAGAAGGAGAGCAGAGTTGAAGAGGAATGAATTAGGGTTTGGAGATGGCAGGTTGAGAATAGATACAGAGGAGGTGAAGGTTTGAGGAAAGGCACATGGCCATGGAAGATAAGAAGAATTGTATGAAAGAGAAAAATGACTGGTGCAGGGAGTAACTTTTGGGAGTTTGTTGAAAAGTAGAAGAAATGAACTAGGGAGGAAGGAAGGAGACCTGAGTGAGAAGACTTCTAACAGATAGAGCAATGTAAGATGCAAACTTACAGATCCTCCAACTCTCCATGATTCAAATGAATCATCTCAATGTAATCTTGCTAATATGTGCCACACATTAACATCTATAGTCTGTTGAAGGATCACAGCTACTCCTTAATTTGTGCCACTGGTGACAATTAGTGGGCACCGGTACTCATTTTAGGGACCAGGCTTACTTTTCATCAACAGAGAGAAAGAGAATGACAGAAAAGAGAAAATGGAGGAAAAGAAGGATGGTTAGGATGGAAGACAGTGATAAAGAGAGAAAGCAGGAATTAAAAGAGACAGTAGGAATAGGGCGGTGGAAGAAAGGCATGTAGATGAAGCAAGATTATGCATGCTTGGGGTTTGGCAAACCCTACATTTAGCACTACAGCATACGTGCCGCTGATACCTACAAAAAAACTTTAGGCCTGCTCACTTTACTTATTTTGAAAAAGAAATTAATATTATTAGTAATATTATTTGGCGATAAATGCCAAATCCCAAGATAGTGACAGCATTCGCAAAACTGTGACAACACACTACAAAAGAAAACAATTCAAGAGAATGATTTTTTTTTTACAAAATGCCATCTTTTTATTAAAAAAAAATCTTTGTATTGAACTTCAAGCAAAGAAATGCATATAGGTATACATAACAAGAAGCAATATACAGAGATCTCAAGGCAGTGACACGTCTCAGCATGTGAATGGAAAGACCTTTAAGAAATCACATATGGGGGAAATACATCTAGGTGAAAGCAGCTGGTACATTTTGCTGCCTCCTTGTGTCTCGGTATGGAGTGCATCATGTTCTCGATCTTCTCGACTTGGGGTGTGTCCCATATCTTGGCAAAGTGCTTTCTTTTTTAGGTTGGCAGTATAAAGCTTCTTCTATTCTTTCATCAGTGAAAAACATACATGACATTTAGATCCAAGCCATTAAAGATCTATCGTTCCAATTCTTTTATTTTCTCAGTAAGTAATCGTATCAAGTACCATTGAAACCCTCTGCCACTGATTCCACATGACGTTTTGGATACACCTTTCATCAGGTACGGCTTCAGCACATTTATGCTTTTTATCTTGCACATAAAGACTTACTTGTTGTTTCCAAGATAACGTTTCCCAAGCTCTTTTGATTCTTTCTGGATTCTGCAATTATGGACATTGGATCAAACATTGACTTGCAATATGATCACAAAAGGTATATCTGAAAGAGACTATTAGTTATAGATTCCTTACCTTAGAATTACCCCAAGGTGTCAGACTAGATCCAGAGAAATATTTTCTTAGCAGTACCCCTGCGCGTCAGTAGGTGGCGTCAGTCGACTCCGCATCTGTCGTTGGCGTCGTGGTCACCGGAATTACGTTGCCGTTTCTACTTAGATGCCGCCCCTGCGTGCTGATGTCAGTTCTTTCTTTTTCTGCACCAGCCAGTGCAAATTCGGAGAGAGCATGCCGCGTAGTCACTTTTTAATTAAACCCTTTTTCGACTTTTGTCAACCTCTTTTTTGAGTATTAGACTCCCGGTAGCATGAGGAATGTCTCATCATCGGACGAGCTTCAAGCCCTGTGACTCCTGTCACAAGTTAATGTTTGTCACTGATCCGGAGCGCAGCCACGATCCGAAGTCGTGCTCCGACTACTGGGCCATGATCCCGAAGTCTTTTCGGGAGAAGTCCCGAAAGCTTTTGGAGGCCCGGCAGTCTGCTCCGCACCACTCGAGGTCCCCGCCAAGAAGAAGCTTGCAGGACCCATCGCAGAGTCATCACTATTCCTCTTTGAAGTCTTTGCACTCCTCCGGTAAGCTGAATCACAAAAAGAAAGTGAAGAAGCATCATCGCTCTTCGTCTTCTCCCCATCCATCGGCCGATTCAACGCTCGACTTGGAGCGTCGCCGCTCTCCGACTTCTTCCTCGGAGCCCCCGAGGACTGCTCCGCACTTCCCTCCATTTCCTGGAGCCGGAACGTCCCCTGCCCAGCTTTGTCAATTTTATGAAGCGCTGAGCAGCATTTTTGGGCAGCCTGACTCTGCAGGCCTGCCTTTGGGCCCAACGGACCCAGGCCTGGATCCGGATCGATGCTGGTCGACCTCATGGTACCTTCCCCTGCGCCGATTCCAGTGGCGAAGTCCCCGACGCCGGTTGTGCCCCCAACCAGCATCGACCTCAGCCTCACCCTTGACGTGGACACAGTGCCGGACCGACGTCGACCGACGTTGGTACCAGCGCTGAAGGGTACTTTTATACTTCTGTTCATCCCTGGCGTTCCCTGCCACCCTAGGTGGCAGCCAGAGGAGGGTGAGGAGTTACCCTGGGCGGTGAACTCTGCTCTGCTTGCGGAGTTTGCAGAGTTTTCCACACTCCGTGTTACACGGTGCTCGCGGAGTCCTGTCCGTGGAGAAGAGGTTTTTTTCCTCGCTCGCATTCATCAACGTCAAGTTGGCGACCGTGAGCGAGGAAAATCAACCTTCCGGCGAGATTTTTCCTTGTTGGCGATCGTCAACAGCAAGTTGGTGAGCGTGGAAAATGAACATCCCGGCAAGATTTCTCAACGCAGGTGGGTCAGGTTTCTCATTGCGAGTGGTCGCGTATGCTCACGACCGCCTGCTTTGAGAAACTGCCCGTTCGCATTGAGAAAGCTACGGCTTGAGTAAAAATCTACTCGGAAGAAAAGGAAAGAAAGGCCCTCTTGCGCGGTGCAAGCGACCGTTTGCAATGATTGCACAGTGCGGACAAGCATCCGGCACTGTCCAGTCAGCGCAAACTGCATTTTCAATGGAACTCCGCCGCTTGCGTTTTTTTGCCACTTCACGGAGTTCCACGTAGTGCAACTCTGCAATCTCTGCCCAGAGTTAGTGAGGAGGACTGGGAGAGGTCTATTGACCCTTTAGCAGACCAACTTGAGGAGCCAGACTAGCGAGAGGAGTTTGGTGATGTCAGTGGTCTGGATACCTCCCCAGACCTTGGTATACTTTCTCCCCCTATCATGGCTATGGATGAGGGAACCTCCTACACTGTGGTGTTGCGCAGGGGGGCTGAGGCCTAGGGCCTCAAGCTTCCTACGGTGGCTGTCAGTACTAACCTCCTGACTGAGGTGCTTCAGCCTGCAGCAGCCTCTTCGGAACCCCTGCTGCCTTTTAATGATGCCCTCACTGACATTCTTCTGGGCCCTTGGTCCAAGCCCGGCCGGCCCACTTTTCCTCTCCAACACCCTACCCTCGAGAGCTTGATGGTCCAACCTCATCCTCAAAGGGCACATTCCCTACTGCTCCCCAAGATAGGGAATCCAAGAAGCTGGACCATCTTGCAAAGAAGATGTTTTCTTCCGCCAGCTTAGGACTGCGGTCGGTGAACACTGCATGTCTCTTGGCCCATTACACACACACGGTGTGGGATACGGTTGCACAAGTGCTACCGTAGTGCCCGGAGGAGATGCAGGCCGTGCTCACCCGCGCTGTTGCTTAGCGTCGAGACACAGCAAAGTTCACTTTCTGGTGTGGGCTGGATACCCCCAAATCGCTGGGTAGAATGGTTTCCACGTCGGTAGCCCTGAGGCGCTTCACCTGGCTGAGAACGTCTGGCTTCCCTGGGGATGTCCAATCTTCCCTTTTGGACATGCCCTTTGCTGGGCGTCGCCTGTTTGGTGACAAGGCGGACAACGCGCTTGAGTGTTTCAAGGACTCTAGGACTACTGCCAGATCCTTGGATCTCGCGACATCTTCTCGCCCCATGCAGACTGCCTTTTGCCCCTTTCATGGCTACGGAAGGGGTGCCCCACCACGTTCCACCCAGAGCCACGGGGCTGTGAAAGCTACCCAACCTATGCATCGTCGGGGATGTGGGACACAGCGTCGTGGGTCTGGGGGCCAGTGGGCGGGCCAGTCCACCAAAGACCCCGTGCACCAGTCTCCAAACCTTCCTCATCCGACCTTCCAGGCCACCAGTTGCCAGTGGGCGTCAGGATCCGCCATCACCTCCCCCACTGGAACAACATCAATTCGGACAGGTGGGTTCAGCAGATAACCTGAGAGGGCTACTCCATCCCCTTTGGGACTACCCCTCCCTCCATGCCACCAACACTACATCACATGTTGGAGGATTATTTGGCCCTTCTCCTCCAGGAGGTTACGGCTCTCCTGGCCAAGGCATCCATGAAATGCATCCCTGTGCCAGAAGTAGGTTGTGGTTGCTACTCCCACTACTTCTTGGTACCCAAGAAGGACAAAGGCCTGCATTCTATCTTGGACCTCGGGGACGTTAACCGCTTCCTCCAGAAGGAGAAGTACAAGATGTTAACCTTGGCTCAGGTCTTGTCTGCACTCAACCCTGGAGACTGGATGGTAGCGTTCGACTTGCTTACTTTCACATCCCCTTCTTGTGGCTCCGGACTGGGCATGAAGAGTCTGGTACCCCGAGCTCTTGAGCATGGCCATCGATCCTCCGATCACACTGCCTCTTCAGGAGGATCTTCTGTTGCAGCAGCAGGGGACGGTCCTCCACCCCAACCTGTCCAGTCTCCACCTCCTCGCATAGAGATTGAGCGGCGACAGTTGACAGATTTCGACCTTCCTCCCGAAGTCTCTAATGTCATCTTGGCAGCCAGGCGTCCCTCCACTAAAACGGTATACGCCTGAAAATGGAACACATTTGTGGCATTGTGCACAGCAAAGGCTGTGGGTTCCCTTTCTGTCTCTCTTTCAGAGGTTCTCCTCTTCATTCTTTCTTTGGCCCAGCAGGGCTCTGCTCTTGGCACTCTTAAAGGCTATCTTTTTGCCATTTTGGTCTTTCTTCGCCTTCCTGATCAGCCTTCTCTTTTCATGTCCCCTGATTTCTGAAGGGCATTACTCATCCCTTTCCTCCTTCTCCTTTCGCAATGCCCCAGTGGGACTTGAATCTTGTCATCACTTATCTTATGTGTGCTCCCTTTGAGCCCCAACATAATTGTCCTTTTCACCTCCTTACTTTGCAAACTGCTTTCTTGCTTGCCATCACCTCTGCTCGCAGGGTTAGTGAGCTTCAGGCCTTATCTTCCGGGCCTCCCTTTCTTGCTGTCCATCCGGACAAAGTAGTCCTCCGTACTACGCCCTGTTTTCTGCCCAAAGTGGTTACCTCTTTCCACATAGGTCAGACCATCATATTGCCCACCTTCTTCCCGCCTACGCACCCTTCTAAAGAGGAGGGTAGACTCCACCGTCTGGACCCAAAACAAGCGCTGTCTTTCTACCTTGACCGCACTAAAGACTTCCGGGTGGACAATCAACTCTTTGTTAGTTATGTGGGCGCCAAGAAAGGTTGGACAGTGCATAAACGTACTATCTCTCGATGGGTCGTCCTATGCATTAAGATCTGTTATTCTTTGACTAAAAAGGAACCTCCAGTAGGACTGCTCGCCCACTATACCAGGGCGACGGCAGCCACTACTGCTTTGGGACTTGAAGTTCTGCTGGTTGACATCTGCCAGGCTGCCACATGGGGAACCCTGTACATGTTTACTAAGCATTACTGCCTGGACAGCCAAGTCCAGAGAGAAGGCTTTTTTGGCCTTTCTGTTCTCCAGGACTTCCTGGTGTGAACTAAGTTTGCAGACCCACCTCCGGGGTTGATATTGCTGGGGTATCTATTCTAAGGTAAGGCATCTATAACAAATAGTCTCTTTCAGATGAACAATTTACTGACCTTCGGTAACAATGTATCTGTAAGAGACACATATTAGTTATAGATTCCTTACTGCCCCACCCATCCTCCTCGTTCTGCGAACTGACTTCTAGAGATAGGGACTCTCTTTCGAGGCCCTAGTTTTGTGCACCAGTGGTCAGTGTCTTGCATGGCTCTGCGCTTCTGGCATGGAAAGTCATGTCAGAACTGACACCAGCACGCAGGGGTGGCATCTAAATATACACTGCAACGTCATTCTGGCGACCACGACGCCAACAACGGATACGGAGTCGACCGACGCCACCTACCGACGTGCAGGGGTCCTGCTAAGAAAAAATTTCTCCGGATCCAGTCTGACGCCTGGGGGTAATTCTAAGGTAAAGAATTGATAACTAATATATGTCTCTTATAGTTACATCGTAACCAAAGGTAAGTAACTTGTTCAACACTTCACTAAAGTAAATTACACTAAAAATGCTCACAAATAATTCAACTTTGAATAATACAACAATTGCATAAGTAAACAATATATTAATGATTGCTTGAAAAGATGCCATCATAGCCAATATGATGTTTCAGCGTACAAAGATCCAAAGCATGACAAAATATTCCATCAGAACTTAATAAGCATCAAACGGGAAAATAAATCTGCATGTGTGATAAGTGTGACTGTTTGTTCTGCACATAGCATGTTAGAAGTGTGCAACAAATAAATAAGTCAGACACCCTGCCAATTGAATGAAAATGCCTGTTCAAAGTTTCTATATGATCAGTCAAAGTTTCTAAATGACCATTTACATCAAATCGTCATAGGTCAGTAGAAGATCTGCCATTGGTAGCACTTACAAACAATTACGAACATTTCCCAGACACATCAAGCACCACTTGACATTACAAAGGTAAGACTGTAGGCCTGATTGCGATTTTTAGCGGTGCATTGTGGGCAGCACCCCACCGCCAAGAGTCACTGCCACCTACCCAACTGATTACAACTTAAAAGTGGTCTGGTGGGCGGGCGGGCGGCGTGGCGATCGCGCTGCAGTGTCTCTTTCAAAGGCGGCAGTGCCTTTGAAAAAAGCACTGCAATGGGAGCGTCACACAAGGTTCCTGCACGGCATGGACTTTACCTGTGCAGGTGTGCATCCACATGGCATGAGGCACCCGGGGGCCCTGTAGGGCCCACTTTGTTTCCTCTCCAACACTGTTTTCATGGCGGTGAAACAGCCATGAAAACCATGGTGGAGAGGACAATCGTAATATGCTTGGCGGGACCACGGCTGTCCTGCCGAGCATATTGCAGCCTCAGGACCGCTGCACCACCTCCAGGGAAAACGGTTCTCTGGCAGTGTCGGCAGTCTCATGGTGGTACGACTGCCCAAGTGGTAATGGACCACCACCGCTGCGCCACCACGTATCAGGCAGTCCTTGGACCGCCAGACTCGTAATAAGGCGAGTGTGCACATATACGCAAGGGCATTTTTTTTTAAACTTTATCTATCGTACTGAAAAGTCTGAAACCGAAAAACAGCCTGTCCGTGAACCACCTTTAAGGTCGATAGGACACCAAGGGCCTTCCGAAAGTTTTGGGAGGGTAGGAAGAATTCCTTAAACCCACTGTCCTCCCATCAAGAAACCCATGGTTTCCCTGCTTCAGTTGGAGTTTGTGAAAGAGCTGGATTACTGTCAGCAGAGCCTCTGCTGGTTCCACCGGTGGTAACCATTGACCCTGAGGTTCCTCTGACACAGGGCCACTGTGTTACAGTGACGGCTGGACAGCCCTATTTAGGCTGAGACAACCGCCACTTATTTTCCCTGACTATGATGGCCATACGAGGCATGCTGGAAATGGTCTGTGAAACATTTTCAAGTTCCTCCTACGCACAGAAAAAAAGCTCCCTGTTGGTCCAGATAAAAAAACGTCCTTTTTGGAGTTTATTTTCTGTGAACAAAAAAAGTTTGGTGAGCAGGGGGCATATTAACAAGGGGCGGCGATAATATTATCGCCGCTTTAGAGCCCGTTTTCGGGCAAAAAGCAGCAATAATATTATCGCATTATCAACGAGGGGAAGCTAGCGTAACCTTGCATTGGCGCCCCTTGTCAGAACGCCTCCTATCGCATCGCTAATGAGATGCAAAGGAGGCGTGCCTGACAAGACTCCCTTGGGTAAATATCGCTAACCCAGCTTCGTCATATTAACAAGGAAGGTTAGCGATATTTAGAATCACGTTATATATCCCTTAACGCAGGAATTTAATGTCTGTTAAATTCCTGACTAAGGCATACCTAACATGGGGGGTGGATTGTGTGGCTAAGACCACAGGCCCTATCACCAAGGATATCGCCGTTTTCCATGGAACATCGCTGGAAAACGAGCGATGTTCCCTGGAAAACACCGCTATCACTGGAAAAATTATCGCCATTGCGCTATGCGTTGTTAATACAGCGCTAGCATGGCGATAATTATCTGCGACAGCCGGCTTTAAAAATCCTCACGCTAAGAGCGTCCAGCGATAATTATCGCTGCCGCTTGTTGATATGCCCCCGGGTGCATTTAAACATGGAGAATGCAAGAACAACTTCACTGCTGTGAAGTGAGCTGCTATGGCAGGGGGTCCTTTCATAGCAAAGACAGGAGGAGTTCTCTAAATACAGTGGCTGGCCCTCCGCCTCCCGAGCAGGACGATGGGTCGCCCACCAAGGCCCAAATAAATCCACAAGTCTCTACAGCATATCAGAAAACGCCAACATCTGCCTCCTATTTTTGTGCGATGATTTGGGGTAAAATGCACTGTTACAAAAAAAATATGTAATCCATAACATAATTCAGGTCAATCGGAATAACATAGTCTTAACACTTCATCCTGCAGTTAACTCACGCATTTATCTACAATCCGGTTGGATGTCAGTGGAAAAAGGAACCTATTTAAAGTTTTGAAGTCTCAACTGCGGTGAGTTGTGATTTAAAAAAATATATATATTGCTTCTTATTAGTTGTGGCTATTTATTCTAATTACACATTTATGTTGTCCATTTCTTATTTATAGAGGGCCAGCCTTTCCCAATATTGATTCAATCTTAGAGAATTATTTAAAGGAATTTAGCAACAAATGTAAAACCACATGCAAAAGTCATGAAGATGTATTTTCATGTCAGAGTGAGTGTTATGGACAATATCGTCTCTAATAAGCTAAGTGGTTATATGCTTGACAAGGAAGGAAATTAATCTTTCTGTTGTGCTTTTGTATGGGTTTATGGGCATCTCTCCTTTAATTAAGCATCCACCATGAAATCCCTGAAGTTCTGTTCTCTTGCATACGTAAATAATAAAATCCCTTGAAAAATACATTTGAGTAACTGTTTGGCTTGCAATAATGGACATTTTTGTCATTTATTTGACCAGAGTTTGGTCTCTAGACAGAAATAGTTCTATGAATATTAATGATTATTTTCTGGGCTTCTCTTTCCCCTCAAAATATTTTAAATTGGTTCAATGTGCGTGTAGTTCATCCTCATTGTGCTTAATGCTGAAACATAGCCACATGTATTCCTATCTATTGAGGTAAATGTATAGATCTTGTAAATCTGAATTGTTGAACAAGCAAAAATACTTGCTGTGTACACTTATTCCCTATCAAACTGAAAAGGGTTATCATAAAATGTAACTATAGTATTAAGAACATTAATTCATGGCTTTCCTTTATTCAATGAAAACTTAAAATTGCTAAATATTCAATTGTAGCACTTTGCTATCATTTTTCATGGTACATTCCGTAGAAAAGATACATGGTTGATGTATCAATAGGATTTTATAATGGTTATGTTCCATATAGGGAGGAATACAATTTGGTCCGCTTTAAATAACCCTGGCAAATATTTACACACTTTTGGCAGCTATTGCTATACCTTCAGTATGTGAAAGAAGAGTATTCATAAAAATGAAATACTTCTTCAAATCATGCCCAATAGTAAAATGAAAGACTTTTGATTACCTACACTTGTTAAGCTCTGTCTACACTTATACCCACAAAATATGTTTATCTTACACACATTGTGTTTCACAAATTCCCTCTGCAGTGTCCCTTCTTTCAGCATGTCCTCCATTTACTATTGGTTCTAAGGAATATGGCTTGGTAGTTCGGACTGGTCTGTTCCCATGAGGCACAGGGTCAGAGCTGATTTGCATATAGCCAGTGTCTAACCCAGGGTGGTGTGGAGTGCAAAAAAACGATGGATTTAGGCCCAGATCCTTGTACTGGGATGAATGTATGACATTGTTCTGCATTCTGTCCATCAACTGTGTTTTTTGCAATTTTCACCCCGAGAGTGGCTGGGTATGCTCAGACGTGAGTCCCAGGCTCTCCACATCACTGGAGTCAAGCTATCCAGGCTGAAGAAGGCTGATAGCCAGAAACCGGTCCTTGGATGCTTAATTCCGGTCTGGGAAAGGCATGGTTAGGTAGTTCGGACTGGACTGTTCCCATGAGGCACAGGGTCAGAGCTGATTTGCACGTAGCCAGTGTCTAACCCAGGGTGGTGTGGAGTGCAAAAAAACGATGGATTTAGGCCCAGATCCTTGTACTGGGGTGAATGTATGACATTGTTCTGCATTCTGTCCATCAACTGTGTTTTTTTTCAATTTTCACCCCGAGTGGGCTGGGTATGCTCAGACGTGAGTCCCAGGCTCTCCACATCACTGGAGTCAAGCTATCCAGGCTGAAGAAGGCTGATAGCCAGAAACCGGTCCTTGGATGCTTGATTCCGGTCTGGGAAAGACATGGCTTGGTAGTTCGGACTGGACTGCTCCCATGAGGCACAGGGTCAGAGCTGATTTGCATATAGCCAGCGTCTAACCCAGGGTGGTGTGGAGTGCAAAAAAATGATGGATTTAGGCCCAGATCCTTGTACTGGGGTGAATGTATGACATTGTTCTGCATTCTGTCCATCAACTGTGTTTTTTGCTATGTTTAGTAAATGGCAAACTCACTGAGATATAAGATCATATCCTAGAATGTTAGGGGCCTGAACAATATGTCTAAACAATATAAAGTTTCACCATACCTCATACGACGGGGAGTCTATGTTGCCCTACTGCAAAAGACCCACTTGACAGCTACTGAAGGATTAGCACTGCGCAAAGGATGAAGAGGTCAAACATATCACACTAATTACTCCGCATGTGTAAGGGGTGTCTTTACCTGGGTGCGACCCGGTATTCTATTTCAGATAATGGGGGAAGTGGTGAATACAGCTGGGAGAGATGTGGTGGTTACTGGTTCCCTTGGAGGGAAAGCCATAACCATAGTCAACATCTATGCCCCTAACACGGACCAAGATAGTTTCTTATGCGATTTGTCAAGAGTCAATGCCTCCTATATGCCACAGTGAGTGATAATTGGAGGGGATATTAATAGTGGTGCTAATCTCATGCTGGATTGATCACACCCTGCCCTACGCGACTCCCCAGTAATATGACTAGCACAGAAATTCACAGAGTGGCAGCACCAGTGGGAGATTATAGATACCTGGAGGTATACCCATTCAGCAGACAGAGATTGTACCCATGTTCGGCCAAGTGAAGGGTCACAACCAGATTCGTTGACCTGGCTCTGATGCTATCAAAACGCCAGATAACACGAGGGGCCTTATTATAATGTCAGGTGGACGCCGTATCGGTATGGCTACGGCCCGACCATTGGTCGGCGGTTCTGCATACCTAATGACAATGCAACCCCACATGGTGCAGTAGCAAACTCCTGTTTCTCCATGGGAGCTTGTGCTGTGGCCGTAAACTGGCTGTAGCACAAGCTCCCATAGAGAAATGTGAGTTTCTGTGAATCCCTGCACCATGTGGCAGGCACCTCAGGGTGCCTGCCACGCGATTCAAGGATATACAGGGGGACACCATAGGTGCCCCTCGACCCCCAACTGGAGGCCGCCGGGTGAAGGGCGTCCCTGCTAGGGGCCGTCAATGTCACTCTCAGACAGGCTTTCCGTGTTGGAAAGCCCGACATGGAAAGCCTTTCGGAAACCAACATCATAATCCCAACCGCAGAAATGCTGTCCATTACGTGCCGGTCTCCAACTGGCCAGGAGCCCATCGGAAACCAGCCGGAATGTCCGGCTGTTTTCAGTTTCCACCTCCTGCATTTTAATGTGGCGGTCAAAACTGAAACCACTATGAGGCTCGGAAAGCTACCGAGCCTCATCATAAGCGGGCCCTCAATTGGAAGGCCACCAGAGAACTCAGTATAGAGAAATTGTAAAAGGAGCTTATCAGAAGGGAGGAATATGAGAGTGGTGTGCTGTTGAATGAGGCAGAATGAAGGAGAGAATCCATACACATAGCACAAGCATGAAATAGCCTGTGGTACAGTATGAAAGGGTGTAGAAAACCCAATAAAAGAAAATACATTTTCTGCTAAGAAATAGCCCTAAATGCACAAGAACACGAACAGGGAGCAGAAGCAGCCAATTGTGCTTGATAAATGTGCTTTTTGTGTAGGATTTTCCTCCCAACTTACTCCTGGCATTTAGTGCTTATTTTCTTACAGCAAAATGCACCCTCACGTCCAAAATGTACATGAGGTTGCATTTTGCGCTAAGAAATCACCTTAAATGCAGCACAACATAAACAGCGAGCATTGGCTAGCCCTCGTTAAATGTGCTCTCCAGGTAGGATGTTACCCAAATTTATTCCCGGCATTTAGCTACATTTTCTTAGCGTAAAATGCACCCTTGCGACTAGAATGAATGCTATAATGTATTTTGTGTTAAGAAATAACACTAAATGCAGCAGAACACAAATAGCAAGAAGCGGCACATGCTTGTTAAATGTGCTCTCCCTGTAGGAAGGTTTCCCCCTAAATTACTCTTAATTACACAAGCAGGAGTAACTGCATTATTATCTGTAATTCCGTGTCAAAAAGTAACATGGAATTCCCTAAATTACTTAGATTATTCCGGCATAATTTAAATTCCGCCGGGATTAGTCCTTATCTGTCAGCTTTGTATATGCGGAAGAGATAGAAACACAAGCATCCCCTGTAGAAATTATGCACATGGGGTACAGCAAATATATTAATTTTGTGTTTATTCTTGTGAGAATCAAATTAAGCAATTGCAAAGGAGAGTGAATTTGCAATTATTCTATTGTCAGCCCATTCTTACACTGCCCTTCTCCTGAGGAGTTGGGCTCTCTCCCCTCTTCTCTCTTCACAGTCACACCCATCTACACTGCAGTACTGCATTATGTTGTACAATGGCCAATGTAGTATTGTTAACTGTGAACCACTGGGTGCATGGTACTGTCCTTCTGAAGGAGGTGTACTGCATTTTTGCAATGAAAGGAAATGGCCTTTACTAGAAATAGAGCAGGTGGCTTTTTTTTTAATGCATCACAGGCAGGGCAGGAGAATAACTTTATTGAAAAACAGCCCAACTAAGGGCTCGATTTCGATGTCGGACTAACCTGAGTCTGTCTGACATCGATTCGGTACTGGGACAAACCGACCTCCTGTCAGCAGTCCCAACCCAGCAATTAGGATGCGACCGAATACGGTTTGGTCACACTCCTATTCTATACAATGAAGCATGCATTCCAACTGGCATTCCAACCGGAATGCATGCTCTCATTGTAAAGAGGAGAGGTGCAGTTCATCCCTGCACCCCGTGGCAGGCACCACAAGGGGCAGGGATCAACAGGGGTGCACCATAGGTGCCCCCTGGTCCTCTAACCGGAGGCCGTGCTCCAATGGGGTGCCCTGCTGCGGGCCCCCAAAGTTGACTTTCGATAGCCTTCCTGTGTTGGAAAGGCTGGCCCCGAAAGGCTGTCGGAATCCAACTTTGTAATCCCTCAAGCGGAAAGAGTCCCCTTGGATTAATGGAGGTTTTCCGGATGGCAGACTGGCTCTCTGAGCCTGTCTGAAGCCATTCGGAAATCCAGCTCAGATTCCTTTCCGACCGACTCCAACCAAACTCCAACCAAATGGGTCGGTCGGAAATGAATCCGTACAGCTGATTACGATGCCGTAGGAACGGCTCCAACCGAAGGTCGGAGCCGTTTACTACGGCATCGTAATCAGCCCCTAAATGTCAACAGACCCAAGAATGTCTGTTGCGCATTCTTCAGTACTTCTATTGAAATCACCATTACATTTGCACAGGCATACAGTTCTACTGATAAAAATAGCCAGCTTGCAAACGATAATGTGTGGAATGTCATCACCTAATGTATTGATGTGTTTTGATCATATTATATTTGTTTCCCCCACACCTCAGGATTACCTAAAATGTGTTTCATGTGTGCTTTTCTAATTCTGATATATTCTGAAATAGCTGCACAGTTCATTTACCAACATTTAAATGTTGTTGAGTGCTAGCTAAAAATATCATTATACAGTCTTCTTCAAGCACACTCCCAGTAAACCGCATTACTGTCACATACAACCTCTCACTTTGAAGTCAGAGAAAGAAAAGTAACCATCAAGCTCCCTGGAAGACAGAGCCTGACATTTGACCTCTATCTTTGAATGCACAACAAATGTGACAAGATAAGAACAAGATTTGAAGGCCTGTTTAAAGAAACTGAGCACTGGTGAAAGAATACAATTAATAAGGTTTGGGCAACAGAAGGGACGAACTCAAGCTGGACAGCCTAAAACATATAGCAAGCACATGCGAGTTATAACCCACAAAGCCAATGGAAAGTAATGGGCATAATGCATTCCCAGAGGAGCTTTCCAGATGTCCCCAAGATGCTGTTAGCATTTTAGGTTCGACCTAAATATAAAGGAACAAATGTTATTTGACTCATCTATCAGTTTGTAAATGCCTTTTATATATGATTCAAACTGACATCACAGGTAAATACTCTATTCCATCTTTGATTGGGAACCTCAGTTAGAATTCCTTGGATAGACCACCAACTTGAAAAGGGCAGTTTATAAGACTTTTCCACTCACCTTTTCTGAAACTTCTGGTGTTTATTTGGTACATGAAGACATCCTTTCTTGAGCGCTGAACTCCACGGTCTTGCTGCCCTCCTCACCCCACTCTCCACATAGCTCACAGATTACCTTTCCAACAGGGGCGGCCTTAGGCATGTGCAAGCTGTGCACCTGCACAGGACCACCAAACGCCAGGGGCCACCACGCCAATATATATCCTTAATTTAATAATCCTCTGAGGATGGATACATATTTGCGTAGCGGCCCCTGGCAGGGATTTGGCGGCCTCCGGCTCTGTTCCACTTCCAAGCACCCTGACCCCCCCCTCTTCACTGGCCTCAGCGCTCCGCCCCGCCTAGACCCCCTCTTCCGGGGCCCCCTACCTACGCTCCCTGCCCAGGGCCGCCATGAGCCTAGAGTCGCCCCTGCTTCCAAGTTTGGAAACATCAGTAGAATCTATGCAGCATGGACTTGCCCATGCATAAGCTCTCAACACAGATGTAACATTACACCTAACCCAGAAGCTTCTCTGAGATGTCAATGATTCTCTGGCTTTCATTCATGGGTTATTGGCATCTTCTCCAGGAAAGGTTTTGTGCTTTGTAGAATTGAGTGTATACGCTTCTCATTTACTCCAACTTCTCCCCAGATGAATGCCATATTAAACTTCTTTGTGCCTTACAAAACACTGCCCCTTACAGCAGTCAGAGATATCCTGTTTTGCAAACCTCGTGCATTACATTTTCTTGTCCAGGTAAAAAATGAGTGCAAAATAAGGTGTCATCACCAAAGATCACAGTGCAAGAGAGAGGGTGCTCTGTCCACTTCTTGTTCATGGAAAGACAACTGAAGATGAACAAAGGCACATTTAACAAGAATTTACAAATTTAAAAGGGTGTCTCCTGCTTTAGGGCCTGCTACACAGGGTCCCCTAGCAACTGCTGCTCTGCTTCTAGCTGACATCCGACACTGGATGGGTTCACCAGTTTAGATTTTTTGCACAACTTCTTCGTGCCCTTTACTTGCAAATGCCTCGGTTACTTACTAATAGTCTTCATTACTCTGAGTCCAGTTATTCCTTGCTACAGTATTTACACCATGAGCATTAGTCTCCAGTGAGAGAACTCCAAAGTCAAAAGTTAACCTACTAGTTTCCCATCCCTCCAAGATGGTCGACTTCCTGTTGTTTACAGTTGTTTACTTACATCTGACCACCATCCTATCGAAGGGGGGCCCCCCGACAGGATGTTGGCGGTCCCGTCATAGGCATTAGGATGCTACCACCACCATGGTGGTCGAAATGCCTATTTTTTGTATTGCGGTGTGTGCTGCAGCACATGCCGCCAGGCAAAAACAAACCACAATGGGTTTTGGCCCTTAATCAGGAAGGCCGGACCAATATATCAATACCTAACAAACACCTGCCAATCCTGATGCTCTTTCATTCATACCCGTCTCAGATTTTGTTTTCTTCATATTTGTTATCTTTTTTTTGGTAAACAATACTTTATGCACAAAGTTTTTTTGCCAATACAATTGAGGTATGTCTAAGCACATACACTGAAGACACAACAACACTTAACAAATCAAAACACATAGATGTGATCAAATTACATTACAAGTGAGCATTACGTGGTATGCCCATCTAATGGTCACCTAGGGCCATATGTATCATCAAACTATTTTGCATTTCCTAAATAGCGAATTTTAAGGAATCGCTATTTAGGAAATGCAAAATGGTATGTATGAACAAAATCGCTTTTTATTTGCGATTCCTTAAGCTTCCTTATTTGCGAATTCGCATTTTGCGAATTCGCATTTAAGGAATAATTTCCTATGCATTCCTATGGGCCAGGAGGCCCATAGGAATGAATGCAAAATAATTCTCAAATTGCGAATTCGCAATTTGCTAATCGCAATTTGAGAATTATTGCAAGGGCGCAGGGGTGTCTCAAAGACACCCTGCTGCACCCCTGAAAAGAACATGTGTGTGCATATGGCGCACATACATGCCCTATGGGCATGTGTGTGCATCATATGCCACCTTTAAAAATGCCAATTTGTGCATTTCTGGAAGAATTCGCAAGTTACCATCAACTGAAAGTTGGTGGTAATTTGCGAATTCTTAAACAAAATTCGCAAGCTAAAATTGCTACATACATAGCATTTAAGGAATCGCAAATTTGCGATTCCCTAAATGCTATGGAAAAATAAGGAATCGCACAAGTTTGCATGTCCTTATTTTGGGAATGTTTCATACATTCCAAAACGTGCAAAACGGCCGTTTGCGAGTCGCAAAGGCCGAAATTCTGCGAATTTCGGCCTTTGCGATTCAAAAACGGCTTGATACATATGGCCCTTATTTGGTTAGAAAAAACCAAACTGTTGATGTGTTTCGAACCCTTTAGGACATGAATGTCGGGTTCTCCTCAGGACGTAGAACTTCAAGCTCAATTTTCTCTTAAACGGACGTACATCTCATAAATCACCAGCCGGTGATCTCTGTTTGTCAAAAGCAACCTTCAAAGAAAAGATACATGGCGGAAGTTGTCAGACCAGAAGAAAATGTGCCTTCCTGCATTCAGTCGTATGTCTTTTGTACTCCGTATTCAGGAAGTTTATTTCGAGTCTTCTTGTTATCTCCGGCGGACCGAGTGAATCAGCGTCTTGACCTGCACCATTACTTCCGGGTTGTTCAACGACCTGAGAGGAACCCGACATTCATGCTCACTCTTGACTAGGTGTACTTTGATTAGAAAATTAAGTGAGCTAGGTTGGTATGTTAGTTTACCTTTTGGATTCAGCCTCTAAATTACAGAACAAAAATGCTAAATGTGTAATTAAACAGAATCAGAGGCATTGTTTATCTTGATTTTGAATGTCACGACTTGTATAGAACATGAGATGTATATATTTTTTATAAATAATATTGAGATTTGTAATGTCATTTGATCACATCTATGTGTTTTGTTGTGTTAAGTGTTGTGTCTTCAGTGTATGTGCGTAAACGTATCTCAATTGTATTGGCAAAAAAACTTTGTGCAAAAAAAGTATAGTTTTCCAAAAAACATAACAAATATGAAGCAAAAAATGATCTGAGATAGTAAAATAAAATTCACATTTTTTCCATCCAAAGTGTTTAGGTCGTTTGGTTGTTGGTATAATTGCGAAGAATTAAAGAGCATCAGGATTGGCCGTTGTTTGTTAGGTATTGCAAGGCAAAAAGGGGTCACCACACATATCTCTGGAATACGTGGCAGGCACCATGCGGTGCCTGCCACATGGTGCAGGGACATGTAGGGGAGCACCATAGGTGCCCCCAGTGCCCACAGCCTAGGGCCAGGGGGGAAGGAGGGCCCGCTACAAGCCCCCAAAGTCCCTATCCGCCTGCTTGTTCATGGCGGGTTAACCGCCATGAACGGGCGCGCGGAAAGGGACATTGAAATCCCTACGGTGGTGCCTGGTAGGCACCACCACCACTGTAGGGACTACGAGTCCCTCCGCTGTACCGACAGGCTCAAGGAGCCCGTTGGATGCGTCGGTCAGTGTTTCCAACTGCCATCACACCGCCCACCATCCTAATGTGGCGGCAGAGAAGGTGGTTCATATGGCGGTTAGACTGCCACCGACAGCCTGTCAGTGGCAGCCATTGTAATGACCCCCTTAGTTACCTGGAGTATGAAGATTCCTCTTTCTACAACACTTGTTAACATTTAGCATAAATGCTCTTTTTGCATAGTTTTACAAATAATGCGTCTTACGCTGAATGTTTTCAAAAACAACAATCAACATGTGCTTTCACCTACTTCCACAAAATATTTTTGATTGTTTGAATTACAAACAGTAAACAATAAGAAACATTGTTGACTGTCTGAATTGCATATTTAAACAATTGCTCAACTATCAAATAGCACTAAAATAAACATTAAACAACATCTGCATGCTAACAGTACTAAATGTAATATGCCTTTATAATTTGAAAATGTTCACTCAAACAAATGAATATATGAAATGCAACAGGGGAAAGCTAGTTGGACAATTGCAAAGGTTACATCAATATGTACATGCCATCTGCCTAAAATGACACTGTCCATAATTCCGATTGTCCACACAAGCGGTCATCTATCCTAATCCACTCCTCCACTAAGATAGTGTTCAATGGAAGAGCGAATCTGAGAGGGGATAGTATTCACCCCTGTATAGTTCCACCATGTGTTTTAGAAATGTGTCTGACAGTACGCTGCTTGTCTGGACTAGCAGATGTGTGTAAGAGGCGTATGCTTTGAAGGAACTTGGGGACAATATTCATATTCTCTAAAAGTGCAAATAGGTTTTTCTAAGTTAACCATCAGGACAGCCAGTGGACTGTGTAGTTGACTTTTGGGGAAAGGGACTTCTGAAGATGCCTGATAATGTGTCTAGTTGAGTGAGGGGATATGAATCCACACAAGTCAAGATGGACCAGTGATTCTGCTATAGAGATTTCCAAAACTTTGCTTTAACCTTAGCTTTAATATTATTGAGGAATATTGGGAAATACGAATAACACAGCTCCAGTGGTCTGCCAGGTTTGTGTATCAAAGTCATTTCTGCTCCAAGTATGTCAAGGAATAAGTGTACGATGGTTAGTAATTGTTTTAGCTTAGCTTAAGTTAGGGTGAAATTGTTTAGGAGATATGTTTAAAGAACTCTGCCGTGAATCCATTTGAACCTGGCATGTTCCCGGATGGATGAGTTGGCTCAGTGTTGTAGAGAGCTCTTCATCTGTGATTGCTACCTTCAGGGATCTTGTTCTCCCCTGGAGAGGATGGCCTCAGTATGTCCCATTTGGAGCCAGACAACTACTCAGGTCCAGGGGGATCCCCGCCACATACAGCGCCTGGTAGTCGCTTGCAAAAAGCATGGTTAATGGCTTGGCTACCATGCACGGCCCATCTGATGGAGTCACGTGCAAGACCGGGTATACTTATTTGTCTCATCCAGCCTGCACACGCAATGTTTACCCACTTTATTTACACCAATGAGCTCAGCTATGCGAGTTGAGCTAGGTTGCCTTGGCCTCCAGAAATAAGGTTTGTTTCAGCACTGTTTATTTGTGTTTAATGTTTCAGAGTATTTTGAGTGGCAGGGGAGGTGAGATACTGGGACTCTAACTCCCGAAGTAGAGTCTCCAGTTGTGACACCTCTTCGTGATGGTGCCTGTTGTGTCCTCCTTTGTAACTCATAACTCAACCTCGATGAAGACCTTCAAGAAGTAATCGAGTTTTGAGAATGACCAGTGTGCGCCTGAATAGTAGGTGAAACTTTATTTTCCTGGGTGTAAGTTGCACCAAACATCCCGTAGCCCATGGATTCTGGCAAGTCAATCAGACAAGGGTGGGCTCCCTGCACATGCATGTTGGTACTGCTATGTATCATTTTAGGACCCTATTGTAAGTTTTCCGATTCATGCCCTTATATAGCTATAAATCACCATATCCTTATATAGGCATAGAAATCATAACCATATTTAGGCATAGCTCATGCAGCCCAAATACAGCAGGGCTACTTCCACTAGTTCCGAAAATCCACAACAATTTCTTGGGAAAACCCGCCTTCAGCACTCAGGGACTTCCCCTTGCTTGAATATGGATTTGTCCAAGAACTCATGGAGTTTTCAAAGAACTGAGACTCTTTGATGACGTTATTATGTCCAACCACACGTCAAACCCGGCACCTTCAAGGTATAAATATGCCCACACTAGCCCAAGCAAACATAGGGGGGTTTGGAGCAGTTTGATTATCTACTTGCCCGACGCGCCCTGCTACAGCAAGTGCCGAAGGAAGCTGACCCTCCAGCAGACGCACTGAGAGAGACGCTGTCTTTTCTCCTGCAGAGAAATCCAGCTCCAGTGTTTCCAAGCTACCCTTGCAGGTTGTTGGGAAATCGAGTCCCGAGACTGACCTTCTCCATTCTAAACTAAGGTACGGAGCTGATTAGACCCTTAGACCCTGAGAGAAATCTTGAGCAGATTCTTAGCAAAAGAATACTACATTTATGCTACACCTCACTTACTTCTTCCCTCGTACTAAACTTAGGTTAGGTACGCCGGGGTAGGCGTATTTTAGAAACACCAGTTGAGTACTTTTAGCCTCTGGTATTTATGTATGTATTTATATATGGTTTAGGAACCTTACAATGCACTTACAGTATTATTTTATTCTACTATTTATACTGTATGCATTACATTTTACAAAGTGTTACGATTGTAGCAGTTCATTTCGTATGCTTGAGAAAGAAGACTGTTCAATAAAACCTTTTATTGAAAACGCCCGTCTTTCTACTTTCTCTGCACCTCTAGTGAAACGAAGCATGCACCATTGACTGAGTGAAATATCTATCTATTGTTTCCACGACTCTGAAGATACGTTTTATCTTGGGGAAACAAAGTTGTCATGTTTATGCGGTTGTCAGAGACTAATCCCTTCTTGTGAATTCGAGAAAGTTTCTAGTGACCTCCGAGCTAGCTGGCACACACAATTAGGTCTAGTATATTCGATAGAGACCTAGTCGACCTCAGTCCTACGTCTAATCTATAGGATATATTATTCCAAAGCGCAGAGCCTATTGGGAATATAGGAACTACACTACAGTACTGTTCTGCCAGAAGTCCAGTCCCTCATGCCATTAAGGCCTCTCCCAAGAACCAGATTTCTTATCAGGAGTTGCACCAGGAGTGCACCAACACATTCCAAGAAGGTGGAGTTTAGTGGGAGAGCTTGTCATATACACTAACCTGCGACAGTGATTTCCTGTTTAGAGATCCTGCTGTTGCAGTGTCACGTCCCTTTGAATTCCTTCATGTGTGCAGTATGTACCACACATACACTAAAAGTCTGGTGAATGTTCTCTGGAGGTAAGTTTTTAATATATCAGTATAAATTCATGATTGTAAATTTAAAGAAGTCTAGGTGGGGTGTTAATGTTCTAAGTGTAGCAACACAGCAATGCCGTGTTAATGAAAACTCTTAGCAATTCCACACCAAAGCTTCAGTTGGTGGGATGTCAAGGTTTGGACACAAAACTGAGCATGTTCTTAAATGGGAACTTGCACAATGCAAACTTAATCTAACATCCCCAACACTGCCCTATTACACTGTTCATGATCCCACACAAAATCAAAGATGACAATAGGAAAAAAATGATAGATAAGAAAAATGTTGACATCACACACAAGGGAAATCTTTTTGAGGCAGAGGAACTCCCAAGAGAACATATCTGGTACCCAAGTGCTCTCCACATATACTATTAGTATTGGTATGTGCCACAGGGAGGGTTGACACTGATGTTACTTTCCCACTACTTGATTTTCATACAATCTCTAAGGGGTTGGTCGTGTGGTCATTACACTCAATTTTCAGGAAATCTATACATGCCACACAACCTTGTAACAGGGATGTTTTAAGGGATACTTTATTGATACTTATACACTATGTCGATATTTGTTCATTATATTTATATTTCTGCACTCATACTGATGCATACGTGGTCATGCATAGCTTGCTTTCATTTCTTCAGCATTTCCACCCTTCTCATGGCATGTTCATAGAGATTGTGCTTGGCATGTGATAATGTCTGCATGGCATGTGATAACTTCTTCATGGCATGTGTTAAGTTCCTCATACTCTGGGATAGCGATTGTTGTAGGCAAAATTTAGAGACACAGTGAACTGTTAATACAATAGTATTAAAGGTTTTTGTAGCATGATGTCATCAGTGGGTCTATTAATGTCATTGGCGATACCATCTGCAGTGATTCAATATGTAGTGTCAACAATGAACCAAATATGTGATGTCAAACTGGAATGGCATGGTGAGCTAAAGAACGATGGATTTAGGCCCAGATCTCTGTACTGGGGTGAATGTATGACATTGTTCTGCATTCTGTCCATCACCTGTTGTTTTTGCATTTGTCACCCCGAGTGGGACGGGTATGCTCAGCCGTGAGTCCAGTGCTCTCCATGCCACTGGAATCAAGCTATCCAGGCTGATGAGGGCTGAGAGCCCGAAACCGGTCCTTGGATGCTTGTTTCCAGTCCAGGGAGGACCTGGCTTGGCAGTTCGGGCTGGACTGTTCCCATGGGGCACAGGGTCAAGACAGATTTGCATATGGCTGGGTTCAAACTGGAATGGCATGGTGAGCAAAAAAAGATGGATTTAGGCCCACATCTCTGTACTGGGGTGAATGTATGACATTGTTCTGCATTCTGTCCATCACCTGTTATTTTTGCATTTGTCACCCTGAGTGGGACGGGTATGCTCAGACGTGAGTTCCGTGCTCTCCATGCCACTGGAATCAAGCTATCCAGGCTGATGAGGGCTGAAAGCCCGAAACCGGTCCTTGGATGCTTGTTTCCAGTCCAGGGAGGACCTGGCTTGGCAGTTCGGGCTGGACTGTTCCCATGGGGCACAGGGTCAAGACGGATTTCCATATGGCTGGGTTGAAACTGGAATGGCATGGTGAGCAAAAAAACATTTGATTTAGGCCCAGATCTCTGTACTGCGGTGAATGTATGACATTGTTCTGCATTCTGTCCATCACCTGTTGTTTTTGCATCAATTGAATTTGTGGCAGCATATGCAATGTCATCAGTGGTCGCACATGGTGTCTTTGGTGACGCCATCCATGCCTTAATGTGCGAGGTCACAAACATTCTATGTAGGGGTTTAAACTGAATATACCGCTCTGCTCCCCTCCCTATATACCAGGCTAAGCCCTTCTCTTTTATTACTTACACTTTAATAGTTTTTTCTGAGTTCTTCTGTTGTCTGTCTCCATTGCTACACCCCCTTCTTTACTGTCTTCCTTTAGATTGCTTGGGCTTTTAAAAAAAATGTTTTACAATTGAGCTCTGATCTTGGCTGCCTTTTTTGAATATTTCTGTGTTGTAGTTTGCAGCTTTACAGGTGCTTAACGTGCTATATTGTTCTTGATTGCCTTCTTCTTGCTTATTCTAAAGCCCTACTTTATCCGAAAATTGGCATTAACTGTAGTCTCTCTTGTTCTTACACTAACATTCACTTGTTTTCACTTCTATTGCTCCTTTTTTTAGCTGCCCATTTTTTAAGAGTCGTTGTAGTCTTGTTCACAGTTTCTAAAGATATTTTGGCCAGGTACCATAATCTTCTTCTGAACAAGGGATATGACTTTGAAATGTATCTGTGATTGAAATTGTAATCTGCACAGAGCTGGAGAAATGTGAGTTCCCTCATGGATTTTAGTGACAGTCTCTTGTTGTCGACTCTGAGGAATTTTTAAGCAAGTAGTCATTTCTATGTTCCTGCCAATAGTGAACTGTAGGTGACTGTCTTGGGTCTAGTACTTACCCAAGCTATGGTAGCTCTCCTTTTGTAGGGAAGAGATCATTCTTCTGCAACAGTCCTTTAGACCAGAATGATAAAGGGAAAATGTCTGATTAACTCATCGATAATACACATTTTACCTGTTTCCATAGATTTGGGGTGCTGTGGAACTACTTAATCGATGATGAGGTATTTCCTTATTACCGCCTATGGCTCATGGAAACTAAATGGAAATAAATGTATAAAATACCATAGTGCAAGGGTGTCTGCGTTGAGGGGAAGATTGTTTATGTGCAGGAAGGTGTCCCGTCCAGCACATAAACAATATTTAAATAGTGTTTTGTAACTTTTATGTGTGCTGCTTTATGCAGCACACATAGAAACAGCAAAAACGAGGAGAAATAAAGCATTTCTCCTTTTTTCGCCTGTTTAAGACCAGGTTTTCCCTGATCTTAATTTTGGTGCTGCCTCCTATTTACACCTCCCTTGTAAATAGGCTCATTGAGGGTGTAAATGCAGGGTATGTTTATAATCCTCTTCTCCTGTCCCCATATTATAATTGGATTCATGTTAGCTGTGTTACACTCACAGCAATAGGGTTTTTTTTACTGGTTGCTGCCGTTTACCCAGCATTACAAAGGGTTTTTCCTTTCCTTTTCATTCATGTCGAGTTTATTTTCATTTATATCTGTACATTGCATGACGCTTCACAATGTTATGACATGGTTGTCATTGTATTATGTACACTGCTGTGGGTTGTTTAATAAAATCAATAAATACAAAAAAAAAAAAATAGGCGACAGCATCAAAATCAATGGATGTTGCGGTGTCAGTGGCTTAACACTGCCGTGTAAATAAGGCGCAGCCCCTATTGCCATCAAAATGTCACTAAAAGTGATGTTGTGGTGGCGATAGGGGATTATAACTATACCCCTATGTGTCTCCTCCACAAACTCTGATGCCCTTCCACAAGCTTGAACCCTTCAAGAAGTAATTTGCCTTGCACCCCTCCCTTATATTGTTGCCTGTGTCTGTGTACCATGATGTCTTCGGGATGCTGGTGTCCAAGCGAGCATTGCCTGCCTTATCTTCCCATGCTGTATTTGTTTTACCTATGGATAGCTGTCTCGCTTTTTCAACACTTGGGAGTACAAACTCATACTTTTTTACCAAATGTTGGCTTCGGATTCAGGATGTTCCTCGGGTTAAGAGGTGAAGACACAACTAACAGCATATCTGTCAGCCTAAAGTGCAGAAGTGTAATAGCATTACAACTGAGGCTACCAATTTCCTCACCATTCTTATGCGTAAAGTGTGATGCTAACCTAGAGTATGACTCTTAGCCGAATACGCTTTGCCCATTATTAACATTTCCCCAATGAAAATGTTTCGGTGTCATTCAAAACAAGCACTAGCAAACCCAAAGGTCTGTTTTTGTTATTGGAAGTGCTTAATAATAATTGGGTAACTTTATGTGTTAACAATTAGCAGTCTTAGAAAGAACATCCCATGTTGAAGAAACATGTTGGACTATAATTGTAAACAAACTTTATTGGGTTCTATCAACAAACTTCATGTATGATCTATACACAAATACAATATACTTGTTATAAAAGAGGATGGTAAATTGTCTTCCAGCCTTACATTGACTGGAGGATACATTTGCACAGTGTTTACCCAAATACCTCTGGCTAGTATATAAGGATATAGCCAATAGAACGCTCCTCTCCTCTCCCAACCACTTAGAGCCATCATCTGGAAGAAGATGCTGTGACGTCCTGAGTTACTCCTCCCCCAGTACATGTATCATTGGCTGTGTGCCTGCCTAAGACCAATTGGGAACCATCTACTCTGCCTCTTAACAGGATTAACAGCCCTTACTGGTCAAAGCGCTCATCTTCCATGTGAAAGGGAATGTTCGGTTTTAGCCATATGGATGCAACCCTTGCATGTGCAGAGAATGTGATGTGATATAGTTGTCCATGCCATTTACATCACAATTTATCTCCCTCCCCCACTCATCAGATGTGTCTCCTGCATAAATACTATATGAGCTCCCCTCCACTGCAGCAACAACTGTATCCCACAGTGTTTGCACATTGTCCCCACCGCCACACATTCCATGTCACAGCGGTATATTTACCTGGGAGTGTAATACCTGCAAGCAGGGAAGCCAAAGGCAGGTCCATGAGTGGCCTGTCATACCGTAAGTGAATCATGAAGGGGCGCAGTGTTTAAGGGGGGAAGCTCTAGGGCCATCAAGATTACACCAGGTCCTACTAACTTAACATCCTTCAACAACTCCTGGTCTGGCAAGGGAACAATGCCAAACGAACACAAGACAACTGAACTGACCAAAGTGTTGAGCACTACAAACGTTTGTGTAGTGTGAATCAAGGGAGTTACTCTGCTTATACTGGCGGGATTTGGTACTAGAGATCACCAACATTTGGTAAGCGTTAGGACTATCAAGAGTGGACATATTTGGGCTACTGTTTGAAATGATTATAGGTGGGAAGGCCAAATCCAGTAACATTGAGAGCACGTAACAAGAGACATAGGTCTCGGCTGTACTTGCATTGCCCACAAAGCCGCAGAGGGACCAGCGGGGGAGGCTGCGTCTGGGCACCCTGGAGGAGGGACGAGAAATGAGTCAGAAGCCCAGACCCCCTGTTTGAAGAACAGGGGCTCCAAATGTCAGAGTCAGCTCAGTATTAGTTCCGGGAAAGGGTCTTACACCAGTTCATCCGCCGTCTGCAGGGTCACCATGGGTAGAATACTGGAGGTTTTGCTCTGCTCCGAGCCAAACCAGTCACATACTGATTCGCAGGACTGCAGTGAAGGTCGCTCAATCTGGAATGCCGACGTCCTGTCATCTCATTTGCTGCGGTGTTGGGGTTGCCCCGTGAGCCTCACCCCTCCTCCTTCATGTGTGATGAGACCCTACTTTCCGTCATCACCGATAAGGGTTTGTAGCCCCCCCTCCTATCTCCGGAACCTGCCTGGAAGCGACCAACCCAGGTCCAGGCCTCCTATGGATTGAGAAAAAAAGTGGGTTACTTTAAGCTTCACTGGGAAAAGTAGAGCATACTTCGGAGGTCCAGAAGGGGCGTCCGGGCCGGGACCCCTCCACAGCGTACAAAGCCCGGGGACACACCCGCTCCTGCAACCAGTCTTCAACGAAAGCTGTGGCATATATTTTTTCTGGCAGACCCGTGAGAGGCTGGCTTAGTAAATGCTGCTCACTTATGTAAGTGTAGCACCCTATACTAATCCAGACAACCCTTATGGTGATTTCAGTGATCTTAGACAACCTTAGAAAAAGTGGTAGCTAAGGAGAGCAGCCTTCAGGCTTAGTCCAGAAGGAGTGTAAAGCAGCTTGTTTTACCAGTACTTAATCTTATGGTATAGGTTAATTGAAAAAGAATCACACAGTGTAGTTATAAAAATAGGTATTTTATTACAAACACTCACTAACATAATTGTACTATCTCCTACCTGGTGGTAGAAACATAATACACACAATACTTAGGAAATAGAGTACGTACGTAGCACAAATACACAGTGGTCTCCAGGGAGAGACCAAACCATATACTACAATAGTGGTATGCGAATCACGACTCAAGTCAAGAATGGACCCAGAAGACGTAGAAGTGTTGAGGACCCAAGGAACCACCCAAAGTAAGTACCCAGGAACCCCACGGAGGCCATGTGCAGAGTGTGAACACGACCACGTGATCAACAGAAGTCAATGGGTAAGTCGCAGTTGCAATTTTAAAGAAAAGGGACCCTGAAGAAACCCCATGGAAGTTGGAGAGTCACCCCACTCGTGGATAACCCAGGAACCAGGATACCTACACCAGGAATCCAGGTGCATAGGTGTCAAGTGACGTTGGAAACCAACGTAGACTACAATGGAGGACTTCAGGAAAGATGCCGCTGGAGAAGAAGATGAAGAAATCCGGAGGAACCCAAAGGTGGATTCCGGAGGAGAAGAACCAAGCAGAGGGTCAGAGTCTATGACACTCAGGAGTGACCAGGAAATACGGGAGATGAATGCCCTCTGATGTCGATAGATGAAGGATGGTTAACGGTGCCCTTGAAATTGAAGCTGTGCAGACCAGGCGACTCTGTGGAAGACCAGGAGCTGTTCACAAGCTGTCCCATGCCAGATGTCAAAAGCCACGGGGCCAGTGTCCGGCAGAGGACCAACACACCTTGGCATCGGCAACAGGTGTAGAAATCGAAGAAGGTGCAGTGTCAGGACCAGCAAGGTCCAAGTGACTCACCATGACTAGGTAAGTCAGAGCAGGCCCCGAGCAAACAGGGGAGCCCACTCAAATCAAGGAAGTCTCCTGAAAGGACCCGAAGATCTCTAGAGATGAGAGTCAACCAGACTTAGCAACGGCCAGCCGACGCGGTGCACAGGGGCTCGGTTCCTGCCGAGCCAACGAGGGATACTCACCTCAGACTTTGTCTGAAGATAGCAGAGGCCTCGAGGGAGTTGTAGAACTGCCACCTGATTTACTGAGCCTGTCTGAGTCCTTCAGAGTCCAGGATTAGCAAACCGGACAGCTATGTTGTGGTCCCTGCAGATACAGGGGAGTGACTCCTTCACTCTAAGGGAGAACCCTTCGGGTGTCTTGGATGTCCCCAGGTCCTGTGAGGAACCTGTATGGATCATGGACACTGACGGTGCAGCAGACTTGCGGGACGATGAGACCTGGAGCAGGCAAAGTCTTCCCGGTTGCGGTCTCGGTTCCCAAATCGAAGTAGGATGCAGTCAGTCCGACACGGTCAGTCTAACATGGTCAGAGTGTCCAGATGGTTGAAGATGTTGCAGAGTTGAATCGGAATCGAATCCCATCAGAAATCTATGGACCCACCCTCAGGTAAGCCCTTAAGTACCCTTGGGACAGGGTTGGGATTGATTCAGGGGTCCCTCCCAGAGGAGGGGTTGGACAGTGGGGAGGATACACCCATGTGCTTTGTTCAGTTTTGCAACAGAGCGGGAGCCAACGACTCTGAGCTGGTTTGAACTGGAGTATGCAAGGGGGGGGCAGGGCACCAAATGTGCCCCTCAAGCAGACTCAGTGAAACTGGAAAGCGTCCCTCACCCTGTCCCAATACACTAAATCCTGTCTGGGAGGTGGTTACACCTCCCTGGGACAAGATACCTATTGTTCTGCCTTCCCCTGCTCGAGCTTGGCTCAGCAGCAAGAGGGCAGAACCATATTTCTGGCCGGCAGCAGCCCTAGCTTGCTGTCCTGTTCTGGAAGGCTGGTCCTGGGAGTACTGAGGGCCTCCCGGATGAGTGTTACAGTGCATAGAATCATACCTTGTGCACCATTTACGGTGGGGGGTATGATTCCAACATGTTTGATACCAAACATGACATGGTTTGTTACAGCCAGTTTATAGATGGTTATCGCATAATGACGCATGGCCACTGTATATGTAGTAATGGCTGATGCGCTTACACCCCAGAAGAATGGACTCCGAAGGTTGTAGGGGTGCCCTGCCATGCAGGGTTTACCCTCCCACTTAGGACTCAGCACCCTGCCTTCATGATTGAAAGATCTGCCTTAGAGGTGACTTATAGGTTTTAAGTGTAGTGACCTCAGATATAGAGAAACCTATATCTGTCGTAAGTGGTGCTAGCACCAGCTTACACAGGCTGCAAATGGCAGGCCTGTAGTCACAATTTGAGTGGTCTCTCATGGGTGGCATAATACATGCTGCAGCCCATGGGAGACCTCTGGCGTACCTATGCCCTGGGTACCTTAGTACCATATTCTGGGGACCTATTCGGTCCAGTAGCCAATCTGGATCCTACCGGAGTACTCACCATCTCCAAATTATAGAAGAACCACTGAGACTGGGGTCCCGATTAGCAGGATCACAGTCAGACTAGTCAGAAAACCTAATGACACCAGCAAAAAGAGGGGTTGAGCATGAAAGCAGATCCTACTTTCCAACAAGGCCCATGAAGCGGATGTTATTAAGCCATGCCCTACCCATGGCAACCTCAGCTTTGTGTTCCAGAAGTTTCAAGCGTTTCAATGCTGAACGTAGTTCTTGTGATACAGCTTTCGACTGGGACACAAGCTCACCAAGGGTCATAATCGTTGTGTGTAATTTTCTTTCAGTTTCTTTTGATCATCCCGCCATATATTCAAGTCTATGGCTAGCATGTATATTTTATGCTCTAGGGCCCTGCAGAACTTCCCTATTGCCATGAGAATCTGGGCGGTGTTGATGGACTTTAATGGTGTATCCAAGGGTACCAGTGCTGGAGTAAACTCATAGCGGGGTTGGCCTACTGAGTCAACGATTATGCTGATGTGGGCTTCCCCGTGATGCAGCCCCCCAGGAAAGGCCCCACAACAAGGTCCTGCCGCGACAGGTATGGCAGTGGAAGGTCGCGGACTACCAATCCACCAAAGTGTCAAGGGCACGAACAGCCACAATATTTCTCTCTGCCAGGGTTTTAAGTGGGCCGGGTCTCACCGGTGCTGAGCACCGGAAGTTTTTTAAAGGGGGCCTCGAAACAGGTCTCTATCGGGCTCTGTTTTGTGCACTAGCACAAGCTGTCCATTTTTTTCGGACTGCCGTGACAGCAGGCACATCGATTTGCACGTGCTCACACTGCTTACTTCTCACTAGTGGAGTCATGCCAGGTGAGCGTTGTAGAGGAAGGGAAATCCTTTACAGAGAGTCATTTTCTCTCTGGATTTCCCTTCTCTTTTTGAAACTCAGGAGCAGCAACATTGTTGTGGTGTCACCGGGGCTTTAAATGGAAGCTTTTTCAATCTTATATATAAGCCATAGTTGCTGCTTATTTATCTTATGCAACCATTGACAAAGCCAATAGTCCTCATTTGTTGTAGGTATGATGTTACTTGTTGTATCCTATATCTGGATGCAATTACAGAAACAGCAAAATATAAGTCGGTGGCACACTATGCTAATCCAAATTTTTAGCTTACGTGTTTTAAGCCACGCCCTTAATTACTTTGGCCCGACCCTTTGAGAGACCCCCAGTTTTTTCATTCCACATAAAGCCCTGCTCTCTGGTTGGACACAGGTCTTCAACCATCAGCTCAGCAGAGGAACAAGTGCAGGTTCACAGGGCCAGACTGGCCGTAGCGGGCACCGGGCATTTCCCCGGGTGCCGCCAGGGTCGGGACCGGTTTTGGGCCCCTGGGGGCTGTTTTTGTTACCGGGCCATTTTTGCAGCATAGCTGCAATATCGGCCCCGGTAACAAAATCAGCCAAAACCGGTCCTGGCAAACAGCTGGGCCGCACCCCCTACCAACCGCCACCGCTGCAGGTAAGAGCAGTGGGGCCAGGTGAGGGGGGATTTCGAGAGGCTTGTGTTCCGATTGAGGGAGGACTTGGCCTGGCAGCTGGGGCTGGGCTGCTCTTATTGGAACAGGATCAAGACTGATTTGCATATGACTGGGTTCACATAAAGTGGCATGATGTGCAAAATAATGATGGACTGGGATGCGGTCCGAGTAATTACCACTAGCTGACATTATTTCAAGCATTCCACCCAATAATTTTGTATAATTCAATGAATTTGCACAGACCATTCAGATTCTGGTGGCCTGCTGGGGTTACAGAGCCCCACATGGAGTAATTCCCCTCAGTACCACCCCCATCGTCTTCTCTTTCTTGACTTTACAGTCCCTTCTCTCTTTCTTACAATGCTCTTTTTTTAATATTCCTTGTACTATTTCTTGGATAACCTAAAGTTCTCACCATTCTGTGATTGTTTTTGCTACAATCTCTGTTTCAGCTGTTTCTCTCCTCTATTCTCTGGTGTGTTTCTGATATCCTCACCTTCTCTGCTCCCTAACAATCCTAGACTGTTTTTTTTTAAATTATCCTTATTTTAGCAGCCTCATGATTTTTCCTTAGTTTACGTCTTTACCGGTCTCTCTTTCACCCAAATCAACCCAAACCCGTATTTCCCTTTCATTTGTTTCATCATATGTCCACATGTTCCCTGCTTCATTCTTTTTCCCTCGTTTCTCCACTTCTTTCCACTCTCCATCCGGTTCTTTTAGTCACAGCCTTTACATTTCCTAACCCTCTTCTCTGCTTCTTTCTCATTCATACTGTCAGCGTTTTTATTCTTAGCCCTTTATAAATTCCTCGTCTTCTTCCGAATAGTATTACCTTACTTCGGTATTCCCATATTTGCATTTCATTCATCTGCTTTTACCTCTCTCTCTGTACTTCTGTTTTTTAATGTTTGCACCAGTGTCTTCTCCCTCCCCCGAAGTATTTATTTTTTGTTCTTGTGCCCTCTCCCCTCCTTGCCTAATTTTTTGTTCCATTCTGTGGCATACATTTCAACTCCAGATTCTTTTTTTTATAGTCGGTAACTAAAACCAGACAGATTTAATAGGAAACAAACAACAAGCGGGATAAGAAACAAGGGCTTGGGGGGTGGGAGGAAGGCTTAACTTTGGAGCAATAATGACATTTCCCCCCTTTTCTTTGGCAGGGTCTGCTTTTCAGGAGGTATGGAGATTTAACAAATTCAATCTCCAGCTCTGGCAATAAACCACAATATCCCCCACCCTCTCCATTACAGAAAATTAAGTCCATTTTTTTGTCGTCCTTACCCACAGCTTTTCAATTTTTTTGTGCCGAGTGAAAGAAGTCGTTCCATAGTGTTGGCCTCTGTTAGAGTCAGACCAGCCTCTGGGGAAAGGAGAAAAGTTCTCTATGACACATGACTGATTCTGCACCAACCCTAGAGACCTTTCGGAGCTATAGGGCTGACATGTGACTCACTCTGGTCATGCTGTGTGAGCCTTTCAGAGACCTCGGCATTAACCTACAACTGGCTATATAGCTGAAGCAAACCTTCAGAGGCACTACTACCATAACATGGCTGACTCTGCCCCAGCCCTGTGATATTTCAGAGGCACCGACATATCATGGCTAACTCCGCCCTGGTCGAACCAGCCTTTCAGAGGCACAATCATAACAAGTGACTGACTCTGCCCTGGTCCAATCAGCTTTTCGGAGGCCCCATCATAACATGTGACTGACTCTGCCCTGGTCCAATCAGCTTTTCAGAGGCACCATCATAACAAGTGACTGACTCTGCCCTAGTCCAATCAGCTTTTCAGAGGCACAATCATAACAAGTGACTGACTCCGCCCTGGTCGAACCAGCCTTTCAGAGGCACAATCATAACAAGTGACTGACTCCGCCCTAGTCCAATCAGCTTTTCAGAGGCACAATCATAACAAGTGACTGACTCTGCCCTAGTCCAATCAGCTTTGCAGAGGCACTATCATAACAAGTGACTGACTCTGCCCTAGTCCAATCAACTTTTCAGAGGCACTATCATAACAAGTGACTGACTCTACCTTAGCCCAATCAGCTTTTCAGAGGCACCATCATAACATGTGACTGACTCTACCTTAGCCCAATCAGCTTTTCAGAGGCACCATCATAACATGTGACTGGCTCTGCCCTAGTCCAACTCTACCCTAGTCCAATCAGCTTTTCAGAGACACCATCATAAAATGTGACTGACTCTACCCTAGTCCAATCAGCTTTTCAGAGACACCATCATAACATGTGACTGGCTCTGCCCTAGTCCAATCAGCTTTTCAGAGACACCATCATAGCATGTGACTGACTCTACACTAGTCCAATCAGCTTTTCAGAGACACCATCATAACATGTGACTGGCTCTGCCCTAGTCCAACTCTACCCTAGTCCAATCAGCTTTTCAGAGACACCGTCATAACATGTGACTGGCTCTGCCCTAGTCCAATCAGCTTTTCAGAGACACCATCATAACATGTGACTGACTCTACCCTAGTCCAATCAGCTTTTCAGAGACACCATCATAACTCCCTAGTCCAATCAGCTTTTCAGAGGCACCATCATAACATGTGACTGACTCTACCCTAGTCCAATCAGCTTTTCAGAGACACCATCATAACATGTGACTGACTCTACCTTAGCCCAATCAGCTTTTCAGCGACACCATCATAACATGTGACTGACTCTACCTTAGCCCAATCAGCTTTTCAGAGGCACCATCATAACATGTGACTGACTCTACCCTAGTCCAATCAGCTTTTCAGGGACACCATCATAACATGTGACTGACTCTACCTTAGCCCAACTCAGCTTTTCAGAGGCACCATCATAACATGTGACCGACTTTGCCCTAGCCCAATCAGTTTTTCAGAGACACCATCATAACATGTGACTGACTCTACCCTAGTCCAATCAGCTTTTCAGAGACACCATCATAACATGTGACTGGCTCTGCCCTAGTCGAACCAGCCTTTTACATGCACCGTACTCACATGTGACTGACTCTGCTCAGATCTTCTGGCCTTTTAGCTCCGAATATGTGACCAAGACTGCTGTAGCATTCCAAGTCATTCTGATGCACTGGCACAACATGTGACTCACTCTGCCCTAGACCTGCCGGCCCTTTAAAGCATGTGACTGACTCCTCAGCAGCTCTTCCAGCTTCATAGGAGCACCGGTTTAGCATGCAACCAGCTCTCCCCTTGCTCTCCCAGCATTTCACAGGCGCCAGTCTATCTGGCCAGCTCCCAGTTTTCCTGTGGGCCAGCCTCCCCCAGACCCTCTGGCGTGTCTTAAGGGTGCCTAAGCCACTCCTTTGTCCTTGTAAAGCAGAAGGGAGCCGCAGGAGTGAGGTCACTGGCAGAGAAGTGGGCTGGCATATAGCCATTCATCCACCCCCTTGGGGAGCCGGCAAACCCCAAAAGCAGGAACAATGTGGTAATAACATGCATCCTGCCCTGTGTGCGCATTCCTGTAAGAGGAAGCAGGCCTGTATGGACTGACTCACACACGCCTCCCTCGAGCCTTGGTCTGTAAGGAAGGAGACAGGAGCAGGGGCTTCTGCTTGTTTTCGAGCGCTGAGACTCCAAGTGCATGGGGTTTGCTGCACAATCCCTTCCTGTCATAAAAACACGAGCCCACACCTTCCCCTTCCTTATAGGAGCCAGCATGGAAAAGGTGAGCTCCCCTGGGATCTCAGCTGAGGCTGTGGGCCAAGGCACTGGTTTCTCTGCACATAAACAGGACCGGCTTTAGCGCTGGTGATGCCCTGTGCGACAATGTCTGTTGGCCAGAGCCGGACTGGGAACCACAACCGGCCCTGGCAAAGTGCTCGGCCGAACCCCCACCCCTCCCCACTGGGGGGGGGGAAGGAGTTGGAAGTGCCGCCGAACTCTTTGCCGGAGCCGGTTTTCGGGCCCCGGCAAAGCTATGCTGCAAAAACGACCCTGTAACAAAAACGGCCCCCAGGGGCCCAAAACCCGCCCCCACCCGTGCGGCGCACCGGGGGATTGCCTGAAGTCCGCTATGGCCAGTCCAGTCCTGCTGTTGGCACCACCCCCTTCCCCCCCCACGACCACCTCTGCCACAGATTCTCTCACAAGCCCCCTTTAACAGTACCTCTTAAGTCTCCATAACCACTGTTTCTCTGATTCATTTAGTGGTACAGCACCACTCATACCAGTGTAAGGCGTCATAGCACTTTGCATCACAGACACATTGCACCAAGACAATCATATGTGTGTAAATCATTGTATAGGAAATGTTACATCAAACAGGACTGCAAGGTGTAGGAGTGACATGCCATCGATACTGGTAGGCAATATAGTTTGAATCCTTATTCTGGAAAAGCAGAAATCCAGAATTTACAACGTAACATCCTTGTTAGGGGTTCTCTTTCATAATAACAATTGTTTTCTACCCAAATGAACCCTTTTCGCAAGATTAGGATGATGAAATACTGGGTAAAAAACACATATAGCGCCGACATAAACCTTGCAGTTTGCATGCAGCTCTAGGTTGACAGGTAAGAGCTCAATGTTCTCTATTAGGATTTTGACTTATAAACGACAAGTTACAAAAGGAGCTTTCTTACAGGAGCAGTAACCCACTGACCTATTTAAATAATATGCATTTCGTTATCGCATGGTGCACGTGCTTAGCAGCAGGCATTTTAACCTTCTGCACTACCTTAGGATGAGTCAAAACTTCCACTAGACAAAACTCCGGTCAATTTCCAGGAAGACGATTAATCACCGGAGTTATCTTGACATTGTAATTGATCTCTGACAATTGCTGGAGGACAGGAATGCGATGACACCCCCACCCCAAGTCAACACCCGGTGCGGTCGCACCGATCGCACCACCCTCGAGCCGGGCCGGCACATAAATATGGTCTGAGCGAGCATGTCTGGCTAACAGTATCCGAGACCACAAAAAAATGGAGAAGGTCCGTTTTACCAAATGGTTGCCAAACTAGGAAAAAACATACGAGTAAACTGATGGACCAATGGCAAGGCGTAAAACTAGCAAAGCTCCAAGTGAAGATGGCTCATCCAAGTGAAGATGGCTCATCCAAGTGAAGATGGCTCATTGATACATCCATAAATGAATACACTGGAACCCACCACCCAACACCTTCCTGCACACCTTCCACAGGGTAGGCATCAGTGACCCAACGTGTCATATCCGCCAAGAAGCAAACTATAGGTTAGTACTGGAATTAGGAATCTACAATCTGCATGCACATTATAGGACAACATAAAAAATACTGCAATATTAATTGGTCTGCACTGCCAGGCTTTGTTTTGCCATGGTTATTATAAACAATGCTTTGGAAGCTCAAGAATTTGCCTCAAAAAGCAAACACTACTATAGAAGATCCTGAACCTGAAAGGAACTACTTTGTGGGCGGGTCTGCCCCTTGTGAAAGGGCAGAATGCTGTCACTCACAGTGAAGTTAGCCAAAGGCTGAAGTAGGCTGGTCCATTGCGCCTTGCTGTAGAAGGAAGAAAAAGGTAAGTCTGAAAGCCCCTGTAAGTAAGTACATTATATACATAATCACACTCTTTCTCTCCGGCTCTCTTGTGTGGGCATGCGCAGAAAGATACATGACTCGCACAGCTCACTGAAGGACTGGGGTGGCACGCATAGTGCTTCCCAGAAAACTACAATAAGGGTACATATGTGAGAAAGTATGCCACTGTGCATTCACCCATTTATTTATTTATTATTTAAGAGTTTTATATAGCTCTGGCCAGACCCAAAGGTATTGGGGGGCTTTACAACAATTATCATGATGATAGCGGACAACAATAAAACCAGATCTCAATAGCCGGAAGGACATGTCCCACACGATGCCTAGATGAGCAAGGTGGTAGCCACACAACTAAACACATGCACAACCAAACACACACATAACCAAACAAACACACAGCCAAATACCACCCCCGCACACACACTTACTTTTAGAACAAACAGCCCACCATGGCACCACAGACCTATATCCATGTGGACGTTGCACTATGATACCCCTACAAAACGCCATAAGAATACAACCTCAGAGTCAGTTCTCACAGATTGCATCCATCACCTACCTCCTACTGATGCAGGTGCTGCTAGGTGATAACCCGGGTACCACTTCCATAACCCCAGAAGCTACTGTTCAATATTAAAAAACACAAGTGTCCTAGTGATGGGCCAAGCCTAGCAACTACTGCAGGGATAGACACCCACTAAGCTAAAAACGTACCCCCTCCTATGCATGACAGCATAAGGACATCAAATTACAGAAGATGTGGTGGTAGCAAACACCATGGTGGCCACACAAGACGCAAACTGCAACATAAATGGCAACTTACTCAAATGCCATGTGTTAGAACTGGCTATTTCTGGTAGGCTAAGGCTGATGCCAATGCCAGGCAGAAACCACCATTCTAGTCAGGGCAAGGAAGTCACACGCCAAGATAACCCGTGCTCACCCCCTTGGTAGCTTGGCACAAGCAGTAAGTCTAAACTCGGAGGCAATGTGTAAAGCATTTGCGCCAGCACACAACAGCAACAACGTACTAGGCACACTACAAAAGGAACTCCACACAAGGTTCTTATAAAATAACTTTTGTATTGTCAAAACATGTATCAGATAAAAATCACACATGTACGTTGTGCCAACTGGCACGGGCAACATTCATAAGGGATTATTTACAAGACAGGGCCACATGGGCCACTGTCAGAATCAGATATAGCACTTTTAGAATAAGGAATAATAAACATAAAATGGTAATCAAAAAGATCACAACCAGTATCCACTGGTAACAGGAACCAGGACCTTACTAGGACCAACTGTACTAAAAAGAACAACCACCTAAGAATAAAATACATTTAGGGGTATAAACCAGAACACCTTACCCATGATGCATGAAACACATTCAGAGGAGTAATATAGAGAAACACATGATGCCTAAAACATTCAGAGGTGTTAAGAATAAAGCACATGATGCAATGAAATACATTCAGGGGTGCAGCGCAAGAAGACACATGATGCCTAAAACATTCAGAGGTGCAGCGCATGGAAAGAAAGACACATGATGCCTAAAAACATTCAGAGGTGCCAGAACAATACAATAGCGCAAAAACACACAGAAGGCAATTACTATTAAAAACATAGAAATCACATTGCGCATAACTTACATAAGCCACCACCTGTGGCAGTCCCTAGGCCAACTGGCCTTGTTGGGGCTCAGACTCCCTGTGTCCAAATGTCAGGGCGCGCTGCCAAGCAGCGCCAGTCTCAAGAAAAGAAGGCCTAAACGTAGCAGCTGAAACTAAGTGCTGCGCAGCTGTGAAGGCCTGGCACCACTGTGCCCTCTCTGTCCCACACAGGGACTCTCTCCTTAAATTGCGCTTAAACAGTGCAGCTGCCCACTAATTGCTGGGCAGCTGAGAGTCCAAACTGCGACAGGGTCCTCACTGACCCTTAGGCGCAAACTGCGCCACGCTGGAGCCACACAGGCTCTGGACACCACACATGACCTAAACGTTGGAGCCACACAGGCTCTGGAAACAACTGTGCCCCCTTTAGCCTCGGGGCTTTACACAAAGAAATGCCCCCTCAGAGCCTTCTCAAGGCTCTACAACGTTGGGGCGACCCGCTGCCAATCGGGGCCTTCCTGACTATGTGCCTCTTCACCACGAAATAGCCCTTGAGC